>NW_028327173.1:1800000-2100000 GCF_987537825.1 Furipterus horrens
ACGGGAGGGAGCAGGAGGGAGAGAAACATCGATTGGTCGCCCCCTGTACGCACCCCGACGAGGGGCCAAATCCGCCAGCCGGGCACGACCCTGACCGGGAATAGGACTGGCGACCTATCACTTTGCAAGACAAGGCCGAACCGTCTGAGCCACACCAGCCGGGGCAGAGTTTAAAAAATTATTTTAGGCCCTGGCTGGTGTCTCGGTGGGTGGGAGCATCGTCTTCAACACCAGAAGGTTGTGGGTTTGATTCCAGTGTCCCCCTCCCTCCCTCCCTCTAACTCCCTCTCTATCTAAAATTAATAAACATATCCTTGGGTGAGAATTAAAAGAAACATTTTTGAAAAGTACCATAGTTCCTGAATTCTGTATTTTATAACAGCCCCGGGCTCTGATAGGAACAGCCCACGGTCAAGCTCCCCCGTGCGTCTGTGACTGCGCGCTCTGGTCTTGGCGTGAGATGAGCCGCAGGACCACGCAGAGCCTTGAGGAAGGAAACACCTCGGGCCTTCTGAGCTTTCTGGGCTCCAAAACTCAGAAAAGGGGTGCGGAGTGTCATCCTTCCCTGAGCACTTGCCGTTTCCCAGGCCCTCGGCCCCGCCCTTTAGGGACCTCAGCGCCCCCGCGGCCCAGGTGGGAGGCAGGGTGGCCCGCAAGCACTCCAAGGCCTGCTCAGGGCTTGGCAGAGGGCAGGTCCCCCGGCCGAGGGCTGTAAGCCAGGAAGACCTCCAACCTCGGAGAGGCTGTCCTGAGCCACCAGGCAGGAGCGGGGCGACTCCCCACTCCCTGCCCCCCCCAACCCCCGCAGAACCCACTGCCTCAGAGATGAGGCTTCACAGAGGCCTCCCGCGGTCCGCACAGCGGCACGGAGCGCGGTTTCTGCTCAGAGGCCCAGGGGGCTCCGTGGACCCTGCTTAGATGGCTCGCGGGACGTGTCTTCGAATGAAGGACATGGTGACAGCAGAACAAGGGCTCCCCAGAGGTCCCACGCCCTAACCTGGGCCTGACACCTACGCTCTTCCGCACGGCAAAGGTCAAGGACCTTGAGATGATGGGTGATGATCCAAGTGTCTGGGGGCCGGTGTCTCCTCAAAGCCTCTTCTAGGAGGGGGCGTGGGGTCAGAGTCAGGGATGTGGCCACGGAAGCAGAGGGGGGAGGGGCGCGCGTGGAGTGGGGAGGAGCGGTCCGCGAGACAGGGATTTGGATGGACCCTGGAAGAGGCAGGGAAGCAGACGTCCTGGAGCCTCCAGGAAGAACCAGCCCTGCCCGTACCGTGACAGTAGTCCCCAAGACACACAGTTCGTGTGGCCTCTGGAGCCGTAGAGGATAAATGGGTGTTTTCTAAGCTGCTAACCGTGTGGCCGTCTGTGAGGGGCGCAGCTATAGGGGACTTAGACGCCGGGCATCTCTGCCTCACACGCCTTCCGCTGTCACCCCTTCAATGAGCAAGGCCTTGCCTGAGGTCGTGCCCGGCTGGGCCTCGGGTCCTGGCCTCTGGGGCAACGTTCACCCTGAGGGCCCAGGGCTGTGCCCCCACTCCGCCTTCCTCTCTCGGGGGGCAGTGGGAGGGAGAGGGTGGGGGAGGGCGTGCCAGGAGGCCACCCCCGACGGGACGCATCCATTCAGCTCGAGATGGGCGCTGGAGCCCTTTTGGAGTCTCCGGTCCCCGGTGCAGCCTCATTCCAGGCACACGCACGCCGGCCGCACGTGGCACGGGCTCTCTGCCCAGCCGCTCCTGCGTGGCGCCCACAGCTGCCACCTGACACCTTCCCCAGGTGACGGCACAACACCGGCCTCCCCTCGCTGCCCTGGGTGTCAGCGGGGAGCCCCGAGCACCCTGCCAGCGCCCCCAGAAGCGTGTGTGCGTGTGTGTGTGGAGGGGACAAAGACTGTTGAATACCAGCAGTTTCCTGGTGGCGAAGATGAGTTCTGATTTGTCAGAACCTTGCTGCCGCGGGACAGGTGAAACGGGACGACCTGGAGGATGCGCTTGGGGTGGACGACAGCCTGAAGCTGGGGCTGGGGACAGGCTCCTGGGACAGACCATTGCCCCCTTCTCTCTGCTTCTGTGTGTTTGGTCATTTCTAGAGGGAGGAGCAGAAGAAAAGCATGTGAACCCGGGGGTGGGGCAGCTGCCCCTGCTCCAGCTCGGTCCCGTTCCCACGGGCAGGGTGTCACCGTCACCGTCACCGTCACCGTGGGGAGGGCATGGCCTCAGAGCACCAGGCACAGCAGGCCAGCCGCCAGCCCCAGGGCCCCAGGCCACGCTCCGCCCCAGCCCGCCCCAGGCTCCAGGCCGGCCACAAGGCTCCAATGTCATCACCTAGGCTACCGGGACGCCGCTGCCGCCACCGCCTGCCTGCTGAGCCCCGAGCAAGCAGCGGCGGGCCTCCTGGCCGCCTTCCCCTCTGCCCCGACCCTCCCGGCCCAGTGTCCGCCAAGGTAGGCTTGGGTTCGGCCTGGCCCTTCTGCTTCAGGCACAAGCTTGGGGTCCTGCCCTCACTGGGGCCCCCAGGGGCAGAGCCGCCTCCCCACTGCCCAGCACCTGGTGCCCCTGGGGCAGTGGCAGCAGACAGGCAGGCTGGTGGCCAGGCCGGTGTGGGAGGCCGTGTCAACGAGTCCCCTGATGGGACTTGCGTGAGGAGGACCAGCCCCTGCGTCATGGTGCTCAGGGGAACCACTGGCTCTAGGGGGGCCGAGGGGCCACCCGCACGGTCCTGGGCTGGGGACCAACAGGGCAGGAGCGGACTGGCTCTGAGAACACGGCCTGCAACCCTGAGACCCACCAGGAGCTCTTTCTACTGCCTGCCCAGGAGGGACCGGGGGATGCCCCGGCGGACAGGCGCGGGCTGGCTGGAGGGCCACTCCTGGCCTCATGGGCCAGCCCAGAGCCAGCTTTCTCAGCTCCCCTCGCCAACGTGGGGCCCAGAGGCCGCCGTGGCCTCCCGGGCTTCCCCCGGCCGCCTGCAGGGCACCCCGAGTCCTGAGCACTGGAGGCCATGCCCTGTGCGCGGGCACCTGCCACCGCTCCCCTGCTTGTGTGGCTGGACTCTCGAGGCCAGAGGTCATCAGGGTCCCTATCACACTGGAGGGGAGGAGCGAGGAGCTAGTATGGGGGGTTCACTGTGAGGGAGGCAGGGTGTGCGCGTGTACACGCGCATGTGTGCACACGTGTGTGTGCATGTGTGTGTGCGTGCAGGTGCGCTCACGGCTGTGAGAGGGACAGAGGGGACACTGAGTGGCTCTCACCCCCACCCCAATGCCGCTCCCGTAGAACGGAGGGTCAGGAAATTGATGGGGAGATGACTGAGTCTCAGCTGCGCGCACGGTCGACAGGCAGCCTTGCTCGGTGCCCTGAGGTGCCCGGGAATCCCACTGGGCCTTGGCCTGGGTGCCTCCCGCGTGCTGCGCGTGGCTGCCTGCCCGCACAGATGAGAGAACCCAGCTGGCAGGTGGCCGAAGGCGCTGAACCTGGGGCCGGCGGAAGGCCTTCACCCCAAAGTGAGCCAGCCAACGTGAATCCACTCGGAAGGGGGTCCTGGGCCAGGACACGTGTCCTCATCCGTCTGTCCTCTGCTGGGTCCGTGTTCCCCGACCTCACCTGGCCCCGCCCAGGCTGCCCCACTCTGGGCCACCAGGCCCGTGGTGTGACTGCCACAAAACCGCACGGCGTCTGTCTGCGAGCCCAGCCCCCACCTTGGCTGAGACCCCCCAGGGCCCGGCCCCTCCCAGCCTCCCTCACCTTTCCTGAGGGCCGCGCGTGCTTCCGTAAGAACATCTGGTCAGTGGGGCATAGTGGAGCCCCCCTCCGTGGGTGACTCAGAGGGCTCTGGGCGGGGGCTGGCGCCGATGGGAGGTGGGAGATTCTGGGTGACGTTATCATAGGAAGACCATCCCAGGGCCAGGGGCAGGGGTGGGTCCCCTTGGTGACATGGCCAGGCAGAGAGAGTGGGGCAGGGCCGCTCTCTGGGGCACTCATGGGTGCTCCGGGAGTGAGTGAGAGGTGCCTGGACCAAGGCCATGGCAGCTTGGATGAAGTCACGTCAGACGTCAGCTGACTTCACAGCGAGAAAGGCATGTGATTCAGGTCGGGCCAGGCATTGGGAGGAAGCGTGGGCCTCCGTGGCTGGGAGTGGGGGCGGGGGGCGCCGCGTGGGGTTCGGTGAGGAGCCCGGAGCATGGCAGGGCAGGGGAGGGGGTCTGTGCAGGGCGGGGACATGTCTGAGTGGCCTGCTCCTTTCAAGGGATGTGAGGTGTCCCGAGGAGGCAGGCCAGGTGGGACTGACGGGCTGGGAACAACCATCCAGGGCCTGGCGGAAGGAGTGCCCCGCTTGTCTGGGGAAGAGGAGGCTCCAGCGGCAGCGCAGCCCCCCCAGTGCTGGCTGCTGGCGTGTAAAAGTGTGACCCCTGTGGGGCAGAAAGAGGGCCAGGTGGGAGGTTGGAGGGGACAGACGGGAAGGTCAGCGGTGTCTGGCAGCCAGGTGGATGAGCAGGCGGCATCTGGGGAGGGCAAGGCTCCACGGCAGTGTCCTCCCAGGGGGTCCCCAAGGCTCCCCCAGCAAAGACAACCGCCCGCCCGAGGGGCCTGTGCCTGCCGCCTGCACACGGGCACCGCCTGCTCCTCCAGCTGTGTGCCCGCCACTCTGGGGTGCTGCAGGTGCTGCCGCGACCGAGCCCTTGGGGAACTGGCACCCAGTGGGGGGTGAGGACAGGACGCAGGGGTCCATCCAAGGCCGACAAGGGCTCCCGAGGGCTTCTGCCGCCGTGGCGTGTTCTGCACGCGCTGGGCCGGCGCTCTGCAGGAGCCGGAGACGCGGGCAGCTTCCGCCAAGCTTCCAGGGGCCAGCCCGTGGGTGTCCGGTGCAGGGTCACAGCCAGCGACGTGGGGAGCGGGGTCCTGGGGGCTTCATGGGTCAGGGAAATGCTTTCTGGTTCAATGCTGGCTGAGGTGGAGCAGAGGGTCCCCAGGGTTAGGGACGTGATCCCGCCCAGGCTGGTGCCGCGCTGGGGACTGCTGGCGAGGCAGAAGCAGGGAGACCGGCCAAGAGGCTGCCGCAGTCACGGGCCGGGGGCGAGGGCTGGGACAGGGTGGCCCTGCGGGTGACAGTCCGGGCTTCTGGAGCTGCATGTGTGTGGACGGAGGGGCGGAGTCGAGGGCCTGCCCCTCGCCGCGCCCCAGACCGCCACCAGGAGTGCGTCCGGGCGGGAAGCTCAAACACAAACACCCACTCTGACCACAAGCGTCTCTTCATCCTCCGGCCTCACAAGGCTCCTGCTCTGTAGCTGCCCTCACCCCAGCTCCCCTGCCTGCCCTCCCCCCCACTGACGCCCACGCTTGCACTACCATCCCTCCAGCTGGGGTCCTGGCCCCTGGTCCGCGTGGAAGCCCCCGCTGTGCTGGCGCTGGGCCATCCAGCCCTGACCTGCCTCCGCTCTTCCCCTTCCGAGACCTAGGACGCCCCCCAACCAGCCTCACGCCCCCTCCACCCCCTGTCCCCTCGTAGAGAAAGTTACCCCATCAGGTGCCTTGTGCCTCTGACCCGCTTCCCTGTCTCCGTCTCACCGCCCCCCCACACCGCTCCCCTCCAGGCTGCCCCGCCCACCCCGAGGCCTCCGTCTGCCTGACCCCCTCCTCCTCGTGTCCAGCCCTTGAAGCCCGAGCAGGGCATAAATTATTCTGCTCTGACGGGCTACCCATCACCCACTTGGGCAAGGCTCTGGAGTGGCACATGGGGTTTCTGTTGTGGTGGGGTCCTGGGCCCCCCTCATTCTCCAGGTGCCTCGTTCTTGGAGAGACCAGCAACGGGGAGGCCTTTGCAATGGAGCCAGGGCCAAGGGCAGCAGCAATGAGACTTGGCCTCTGCGCTGCTCCCTGGGACTGCAATCTGGTTTACTCTCCATCCCATCCGCCCACCCTGATTCTAAGTAACTCAGTTAATTACAACTCCCGACCGTGGACCGAGTTCCTAGCCTGTGCCCAGACCAGCACCCTGCTGAGCGCCCCTCCGGAAACAGAGGCCCAGAATGGGCAAGACAGCTGCCCAGGGCCACACAGCGGCAGAGGGGGCCGTGTGCACAGCGGGGGAGTGGGAGCCGGGGAGTGTGCTGGGCAGACTGCCGGGCGGCAACCACAGGACCGGAATGGCATGTGCAGGCATGACCTGCGCATACGAGGGGGCAAGGCGGTTGGGAGGACGGTTGTGGTGAGATCAGCAGGGGGCAGGGGGGGCCCCGGATGTGAATTGGGCCTTGATGCCTGTTGGTGTCAAGAGGGGTGAGCCAGGGACTTTCTGGACAGGATGTGGGGCAGCTGTGCAGGTGGGAATGCAGGCCAGGCAGGGGCCCGGCTCCTTGGTTCACCTCCGGGAGAGCAAGCCAGGGGGAGTACAAGGGTCAAGAGCGAGGGCTTCACGCTCTGCTCGGACCAGCTGTGTGTTCTTGGGCGGGTGGCGTAACCTCTCTGTGCGGTAAAATGAGACTCTCGAAGCATTCACCTGGCAGGGTGGGGCCGCCAGCCGTCAGCGGTGAGCGATGCTGGGCGTTTCTTTGTTTCATTGGGCTGAGTGCTTGGCTCTTTACCGGAGAGCTGGTCTGTGGCAGCCACTTCCACGGGCATCGGGCAGTCGCCAATGTGTCCCCAAGACTCTGCTCAGCCCTGCGCCTCTCCCAGCAGAGGCCCTCATAGCCCCCTCAGCCCCTGAAGGTTTCTTTAACCCTCGTTTCCTTCCAGAAGGGCATGAAGCTCACATGGGCTCTAAGCCAACTGTTGGGTTGAAACAGAAACCGCTGGGCAACTTCAGAGATTAGACAGGACTCACCCTGAGGCCAGATGGGCTGCCTGCCTGCCCAGGCCTGGCTGTGACGTTGGTCCCCTTCTGGAGGCAGAGCCCGGGGTGAGAGGCTGGGGCTGGGGTCAGAGGCGGGGCCCCAGGGTGAGAGGCGGGGCCTCAGGATGAGAGGCTGGGGCCGGGGTCAGAGGCGGGGGCCCAAGTGAGAGACTGGATTCTGGGGTGAGAGGCAGCCGGGTGAGTAGCAGCTGGCCTGCGGGGTCCCTGCAGCTGCTCCAGGTGCCCCCACTCCGATGGGCCCGGGCCCAGGAGGGAGAGAGGGCAGCTTAATTGGGCGCCCGCAGCTGTTTTCACATCCACAGTGGCACCCTGCCGCAGGGCGGGGAGGCTAAATTTGTCCCTCGTCGCCAGCGCTCGGTCCCCCGGGAGCAGGGCACAGGGGCTCGGGGTGCCATCTCAGGGTGCCGGGCAGCCTCGGCCGCACGCAGGCCCCAGTCTCGTCCCAGGAGGCGCAGGGTGCTGTTGTGGCCGCCCTGGCCCAGCGTCTGGCCCCCACCCTGCCCTTCCCCGCCCTACCCAGCTGGCGGGAACGAGGCCGCCCAGCCCTCCAGTGGCCACGTGGCTGTGCACAGGCAGGAGGGGAACTTCCCTCCCCTTCCCCCTGAGGAAGGAGGCTGCCCGCCTTTGCCGTTGTCCCTGGCCGGGCCCCACCCCACGGGCAAGAGCCACCCCCTGCGCCGGGGGCCAGAGCAGCAGGGTCCCCTCAGCAGCGAGGCCCCGAGGCTCGGCTCTGGGCGTCCTGACGGCACTGGGCTGGGCACCATCCCCGAAAGGTGGCCACTGTGCAGGGTGGCCACCCAACCTGCCCACCCAGGTAGGGGACATTCTGCAGCCCCCTCAAGACAGGGCCACAGGGGTGACAGGAAGGAGCCCAGGAAGGCCATGGGGTCCCCTGTTCTGATGGTCCGGTTTACTTGCCACCTCAGCTTTCAGACCCCCTGGGTTTCACTGAAACAAAAGCCAAGTGAAGGGTGGGCCAGGGTGTGGGCATGATGGTCACATGGCTCAGAACCACCCCGATGGGTGGTTGGGGGTGGGGGGCCAGGGTGGATGTCTTTGGGTCTTTCCTCTGCTGAACTGAGCAGAGCTGCCCCTCCCCGGAAACAGACACCCGATGACCAGGGTGGAGGGGTGCGCCCCCACCATGTCCCTCCGTGTGCTCAGGCCGCACATCTACCCTCTGTCTCAGGGTTCACGGGAGGAGCCGCTGCGACCAAGGTCAGAGGACTGCTCGGGCAGAGCAGGGGCGAGGGGTCGTCCGCCTGGATGGGGTGTCTCTTTGGAGCCCTGGGCAGGGACCGACGCAGGGGACAGGGAAACAGGGGGGCCCGCAATCCCACCCTGTGGGTCACATAGCTGAAGGGGTGTCAGTGATGGGAGCAGCACAGGACACCCTCATTCTGAGTCAGGAAGCACAGGGCATCCTAGAGGAGGCTGAGTCCTGGCCTGGCCTGGAAGGATGAGGGTGAGGCCGTCCCCAGCTGAGGAGCATGGACAGGCAGGGGAGCCACATGGGACAGGTGAGGACAGAGAGGCTACATGGGGACAGGGCAGAGGTACGGTGAGGGGACATGTGGGGACAGGGTCGGGGTTCCCAGGAGGTGGTGGCTCTGGCGGGGAAACTGTGTAGGACAGACTCAGAGGGCTGGGCAGAGCTGGGAAGGAAGGCCCTCAGGTCCGCTAGGCCTCCGGCTCCCACCCGGAGCCTCTAGGGTCCCTTGGGGGTGAGTGGAGGGGTGAGTAGCATCCCCTCCCCCACCCAGTGGTTGAAATGGAAGGTGACTGTCAGACAACTGTTGGGCTGGGACTTCCTCTCAGAGACACCATGAGTCTGTGACCGGAGAGATGAGTGGCGTGTGAAGCCGCCTGCCCCAGCTCGCTGGGGCTACGGCTTTGGGCAGCCCCATCCGTGTACCCTGAGCCCCACCCACGCATCCCCCCCCCCCCCCCCCGCCGGGCAGCCCGGCACACCCCAGCCCTGCCGGAGCTCCGTGGGTCCTGGGTCAGGGCAGCAGCTGGGCAGGGAGGACCCCCGGGCTGCTGGCCCCAGGACTCTCCCCAGCTCACAGCGTTCCTGAAGGCACCAGCCCACAAGCCTTGGGGACAGGCTGGGCAGGGTCAGAGCTGCAGTGACTCCGGAGGCCCATGAGTCCTGAGCTTGGGGACGGACTTGGGGGCAGAAGCCACGGGATCTGTGGACGCAGTCTGGTGACTGCAGACCACCCCCTCCTCCCCACGCTCCCCAAAGCCCCAGGGACCCGGTGTCACGTCAGTGCCTGCTCCGGGCACCGCTCTGTCTGCCCTCCCCTGCTTCCCCGGCCTGGGCACCTGCAGGTGTCCCCCACCCCAAGCTTGGAGTGTGGAAGGTGGACATGCTGGTGTGTCTGCAGCCAGGGCTCCCACGTGCGCCCTCCTGGGGCCCTGGTGGGGGTGGGGGGCGCGGCTGCAGCGTGAGAGTGGGCAGGGGCCCAGGTCCCGCCGATGTCCCAGAGCTGGTGGCAGAGGCAGCTGAGAGCTCAGGCAGGGCCGGGGACACGCAGGCATGGAATTACCTTAAGCTGGCTGAGGAAGTGCCCCGGGAATGCGCTCTGCCACTGAGGCTCCCCCGACGCTCTCCCAGGCTCTTTTCTCTTTAATATTTTTCTTGAGGTAAAAGTCACATAACATAAAATTGGCCCTTCTCAGGTGACCAATGCGGTGGTGCCAGCAACACCTCTGTCCAGTTCCAGAACATTCTCACCGCCCCAAAGGAGGCCCCACACCCATGAGCAGTCCCTCCCCTGCCCCCTGCCCTCTGGCCACCATCAGTCTGCTCCTTGTTTCTGTGACTCTGGTCCTATTTTGTTGTTCCTTAGTCTCCTGTATCAGGTGAGATCACATGGTATTTGTCTTTCGCTGCCTGGCTTACTTCGCTAAGCATAATTCTCTCCGGTTCCGTCCATGTTGTTGCAAATGGCAGGAGTTCCTTCTTTCTCTCTGCTGCGTAGCGCTCCACCGTGTAAACGGACCCCAGGTTCTGATCCACTCACCGCTGACGGGCACTGAGCCTGTTTCGGGCACGTGGCTGTTGTAAACAGGGCTGCTATGAACACAGGGGTGCAGAGGTTCCTCTGAATCGGGGTTTCGGGATTCTTAGAGTATAGTCCCAGCAGTGGAATCACTGGTCCAAAAGGCAGTTAGTTCCATTTTTTGTGTTTTGAGGAATTTCCACACTGTTTTCCACAGCGGCTGCACAGTCTGCATTCCCACCAGCAGGGCACTGGGGTTCCCGTTTCTCCGCATCCTCACCAGCACGTGGTGTTTGTTGATGTGTTGATGATGGCTGTTCTGACCGGTGTGAGGTGGTGTCTCGTTGTGGTTTTTATTTGCATCTCTCTGATGGCTAGTGATGCTGCGCATCCTTTCGTGTGCCTACGGGTCCTCTGTGTGTCCTCCGTGGAGAAGGGTCTGTTCAGGCCCTTTGCCCATTTTTTAACTGGATTGCCTGTCTTCTTGGTGTTGAGACGTGTAAGTTCTTTATATATTTTGGAGCTCAATCCCTTGTTTGAGGTGTCATTGGCAAATACGTTTCCCCATAAGGTTGGTTCCCTTCTCATTTTGCTGATGTTTTCTTCTGCTGAGCAGAAACTCTTCAGGGTGATGTAGCCCCATTTGTTTATTCTTTCCTTTATGTCCCTTGTCCTAGGAGATGTATTGGCAAAAATATTGCTGTGTGGGATGTCTGAGATTTTCCTGCCCGTTTCCTCTAGGACTTTATGGTGCCACGGCTTACATTTAAGTCTGTGATCCATCTTGAGTTGAGTCCGGTGTGTGGTGTAAGTGGGTGGTCTGGTTTCAGGTTTTTGCACATCCCTGTCCAGTTGTTTGGCATCCCTGGGATTGGATGGTCCATCGGCAAGATACAGAGGCAGGCCACACGGCCCAGGCCAGGGTGCCCACCCCGGGAGGCTGTCCTCACCAACGCCTGCTCCCCCCGGAGGGCCAGCCCGCTTCCCTGCCTCCCAGGTCCACGCCACTGTGGATTGCCCGGCGGCCTGCTCACTGCCCCACACTCAGCTCCACGGGTTCTGGGCAGCTCAGCCTAGCATGGGGGTGACCGCCCGGCGAAGGCGTGCCTGTCAGTGCTGACCAGCCCCTGGGGAAGCCTGGGCAGGGGGCAGGTGCTGCGGGGTGATTGGTGTGGGGGGGAGACATGATTACATTCATTTCCAACTCCAAGAACACTGCTTGGCTGTTTCTGTACTTGCTGTGGCTCTGCCGTGTGGCCTCAGCAGGTCATCCACCTCTCCGAGACTGCAGGAGAGTGGGTTTGTGCCCGCCCCGTCCAAGCCGCGGTCCCGGGCCTCCTCGCACGGCCCTGAGTCAGTCCTGGGGCCTCCCCTCACCTGTGCCCGCCTGGTCCCCGTGGTGACCCTCAGGGCTCACACCACGGCTCCAGGGACTGGCCGCCCAGCACATGGAGGCCCCGGGGGCAAGCCACAGGCCTCCATCAGTACCGTGAGGACAAAGTGACGGGTCGTGGGGGCCCTCCCCCTCTCCCAGTGGCCATGGGCAGGTCTGGGCCTGCCCGCTTGGGCACTGCGAGGCTGCGGCGGGACGTATTCCCATGGCCCTGCACCAAGGACCTGGAGACGTCACTTCAGCCTGGGTGGGGGGGGGTGGTCTCCTGCCCCCACCCCACCTCCGGGGCAAGGGGCCCCAGCTGAGCCCAGCCTGGTCCCTGGGTGGCAGAAACAACTTCGAGGTGGGAATAGGCATGGACGATCCCAGGAGAGGCCCCCGTGGGGACAGATGAGAGCAGGGCCCCAGGTCAGGGCCCAGCCCCTGGTGCCCCCTGGGACGGGCACCACCGTGGGCTCTGGCCTTGGCCTTGGCCTTCTTGGGGACCGGCGCTGCTTTTGTGTCTGGGATGCAGGGTGCACCCTCCTCAGAGGGGAAAGGCCACCTGTAATAGGGAACAGCAAGGCTCAATGCTGTCCCCAGAGAGGGTGATGCTCGATCTGAGCCATCCCCACATCCTGGGGCATTGGGGGCCCCCAAGCCTGGCTCAAGACCTGGGCTAAACCTGGGCGCAAGTTCCCAGTGGCAGTGACCACATGTCTCCAAGTGTTCGTGATGACTGGGCACCAGCCAGGCAGAGGGCCCCTCCGCAGCCCCACACGGGGGTGCCGTTGTCACCTCACCTCATAGGTGGCGCTCTGAGAAGCCTCTGCCACCCTGGGTACCCCGGCTGCCTCTGAAGCCTGGCCTGCCCTCTGCAAGGCTGAGCTCCCGCCCACTTGCCCGAAACAGGGACGGGGGGCAGGGGGGGGGTGAGTGCAGGGCTCGAATAGTGTCCTCGAGTGTCACCCGTGACCCTGCCTGCCCGCCCCTGAGGATGCTGGGAGAGGAGCACACAGGGCGCTCACTGTCCCCTTTCTGCCCCCAGAGCCAGCAGCTCTCGCGGCCAGGTGTGGGGAAGATGTCCCGGTCCGCCGCCACCGACGACGGAGCCACGTTTGAGAACCTCTGGAGCTCCCTGTGAGTGCTTCTTCCCAGTGGCCTCTGGCTGGCTCGGGGCAGGGCTGGGCCAGGGGGCAGGCGGGGCAGCTGCGCCTTGGGCCTTCTTCTGGGGACACAGGGTCACACTGCCCTGGAGAGGCGGGCACAGGAGGGGAAGAGACGGGGCTGGAGAGCTGAGGCTGCCAAGGGCATGGACTGAAGACTCCCTGGGGGCAGGCTCCCCACAGAGGCCTGAGACTGGTCCCGAGCTCCCGCCGGTCGGGGGCTGACAGCTCTGGTCTCTCTTCCAGGGAGCCTGACAGCACCTACTTTGAGCTTCCCCAGTCGAGCCGGGGGAGCCATGAGGAGGTGGGCGGCGTGGAGGCCGGCATGGATGTGTTCCACATGCAGGGCATGACCACCTCGTCTGTCATGGTGAGTGGGGTGCCCTCTGTGGAGGATTCAGGGTGGGGGCAGTAAACGTGGACTGTCCTGTCCTGGGGCCCCGTGGAACCAGGAACCAGGCTCTCGGTGTACAGCTTCCTCTGCAGGTTTGTCAGGGCACTTCAGCTGCGAAGGAGAAAATGCATCAGCTCATGAACTGTCAGCCCAGTGGTAGGAAGGGATTCAGGCATGGCTGGATCCAGGTGTTTGAATAGCTGCCTCTCTTGCCCTGCCTCCCCCATGGTGGCTTTGCCCTAAGGCAGCCTCCTCTCCTGGTGAAGGGTACAGACTCCTCCAGCACCCCCTCCCCATGGGGGAGGACCCCTCTTGGCCTTTTAGCCAGCAGACCTGCCTCTCTTTGGTCTGAACATGGTCATGTGCCCATCTCTGAGCACCCCTGTGTCTCTGATGGGCCTGGGGCCCCTGGAAGGGGTCCGAATGGAATGGTGTGGCATGGGCTGCTCCCACCATGGGGACTGAGTTTGGGGATGAGGAAGGGAGCAGGTGGGGGCTGCAGGGGCACGAGACCCCACACCCTGCTGGCCCCGCAGAGGTTCAGGCCCCACCGTGCTGGCCTGTCCTCTTCATGACACGCCAGAGCCGTGGCGATGTGGTTATGGCCTCCTCTCTGCCTCTGTTCCCGGCCACCCACTGCCCGGAGGTGGGAAGATGAGACTCATGGACGTGGTGTGAAGACCCCTGGCCCCAGGGAGGCCCTGTGATGCCGGCTGTCCCCAGGGTCCCCTGAGGCTGCTTTTGGAGGACAGCTCAGTCCTGCTCAGGAGGCGTGGCTCTGCGGCTTCCTCAGGGATTGTCGAGGGAACATCACTAAGTACACGAGGAAACCCGCAGGACCCAGGAGCACCTGGCCCTGGGCGGCAGCTGTCCTGGCCTCTGGCCTCCCGTGGCCGAGCGTGTCTGTCTCGGGGCACTGGCAGCAGACCAAGGGCTGGGGCGCAGGAGGGCGGCGGTGCTGGGAACTTGGGCCAGGAGGACACTGAGCCAGGCTCCCCTCCGTAAAGCCCCCCTTCCAGAATTGGAGCCCCTCCTGCAACACACACCCTTCCGATGCACCTTGGGCATCTGGTGACCAGTGGGGGCCATGGCGGCTCCAGTCGTGGGACGAGCCGGGGTGGAGCAGCGCTGGGAGGAGGCAGGAGGGGCTGTGTCCTCCGTCTGTGTGTCTGTCTCAAGAAGGGGTACCAGCAGAGGGCTGCTGCAGGGGCTGGCAGGCCCAGGCTGGCGTGGGGTCTGGTGGGCAGCGAGCCCCACGGTGTCCGCTCTGACCACCTGGCCCAGCGCCGTGGAAGGAGCTCGTCAGAGCAGAGCTCCCGCTGCCTTTGCGCTTTACAGCCGAGGCAGCTGAGGCAGACGCCGGGCAAAGGCAGGCCTCGTGTCTCCTAGAGCAGGCTGAGAAGGCGGAAGTGGCGTCCTCTCCCTTGGGGACATTCTCTGCACCCATGACTGCTTCCCAGCAGCCCAGGGTCCCCAGGCTCCCTGCCCGCTTCCTGCACATCAGTGTCCCCGGTGCTCTGCTGGCCTCAGCCTGCTGGTAGTGACGCTGTCGGCTGCAGACCGTGCGCAGACCTCCCCCGTTCTGAGCCGGGGTGGCTGCTGGGCCTGCCCCTGGGGTCTTATCATGTCGCCGTGAAACCGCCAGCAAACTCAGAAGAACAAGGTTCATTCCTTGCAGGACCTGAAGGGGTTCAGGGGTTCGCTCTGTTCTGACTTGTCTGACACATAAGGCCTGGAGGGGACAAGCAGGGCCACCCAAGTGGTCAGGCCTCTCGGTGGCCCAGGGTGTCTGGAAAGGGGACCCTGTGGAAGGCGTGGCCTGGCTGTCTCCTTGTGTAGCCAGCAATGTGTTTACTGGGGACGGAGGCCTTTGAAATGGGCGCCTGGCAGTCACGGGCTTAAAGTTGGGCACTTCCGTTATAATCAAAAGAGCAAATTGTCAGACACTCACATGGTGTCCCCTCTATGGTGTCCCCTTTACAGGACAGTCTATGGGACAGGAGCTGCCACGGAGTTCTGGGGAGGGGGGACCCCCGAGTGCAGCCACCTGCGAGGTCTGTCTCCAGGGTTGTGGAAGCTGCTCCCACCCAGCTGGCCGGCCCACAGCCTGGTGGGCCGAGGGATGGGGGTGACCCGGAGCCAGGAGGGGCCCTGCGTCTGGGGAGGCAGACAGCCCAGTTCCAGGGCCCAGGGGGTGGGATGTGCTCCCCCAGGAGGGGGAGCCAGAGGGAGGCCACACCTCTCCTCAGCCTGGGGGGGGGGGCACGCTGGTCACCCCCTGAGCTTGCTACCCTCACCCCATGTGGCCCCACATGTCAAGCCAGAGGCTCGCCCAGCATGGGCAGCTGGGGGCAGCAGCCCGGGACCCGGCTGCTCTGCTCAAGGGCCTGTGTCCAGGGTGGGGGTGGGCAGGGCTTAGGCAGACTTAGTCCCGCGTGGGGGACATCGGGCCTCTGGGGCGGTGCCTGCCCCAGTCTGGGGAGCCACGGGCTCCTTCCTGGCTCTGTGGCTGCACGGGCCCCGGAGCCGCAGGTGCTGGGCGAGGCTCCCCCAGCCTCAGGGCTCCCTGCCCCGCCCACTCCTCACGAGTCCCCTGCCTCCTGGGCCCCTTCCCGCCACTCCTGGCGCCTTCCTCTGGCGACAGCTGGTGTGGGCAGGTGGGCCGCTCTGGGGGCGGGGCTGCAGCCAGCAGGGGCTGTCCCCACCGCTCCTCAGGTGCCAACTGCAAGCTGCTGCCAGAGAACAGTCCTTTGGGACTCGGAGACGCCAGCAGTGGGTCACCCAGGGCGGCCTTTCTGGCTAAGGTGGGGGCATTTCTGGGCCAGCCCCCAGCAGGAGACAGGGGGCAGAGGGAAGGAAAGGACTCCCTCTTCAAGCAGAGTCAGCTGGCGAGCAAGGGTGCTGCGCCCTCTGCAGTTCAGCCAGGACCCCCGCCCCCGCCCCCCTGCAGTGAGCCCTTCCTTCAACAGGCTTTTGTGGAAAAGGCCTCAGGGTTCACAGAGCAGAGTCCCAGGCAGCCGCCTGGTCACAGCCACCTGCCTGCGGTTGGCCACGGGGCACCCATGGGTGCTGAGGAAGTGGGTAGTGCCGCCACTGGCGAGTCCCTGGTGAGAAAGAACAAGAACCGCAGGTGTCTGGGGCCAAGCGGGTGGCCGGCAGGAGGAAGCAGCGGGAGGAGGCCAGTCCCTGGGAGCAGAGGCCCCCATTCTGCATCGCTGTCCCCAGGGCGCCAGGACTTTGGCGTGCACGGGAGGTGGGTGCTGCCCTGGGTGCTGCCCTGGTGGAGCTGGACACGTGCTCAGTGACCTTGGGATCCCAGCCTGGCCTGGGCTCTCTGTGGGGACAGTGCTGGTGCTCGGGTCCTGGTGACCCAGCCCTGTCCCCTCTGCTGTGCGGGTGGCTGCAGCCCCTCTGCTCTCCCCAGGAGAGGCCTTTCCAGCCCAACACCACCTCCCGCCAGGCGGCCGGCCAGTCCAGCTCCTCCTGGGACCCAGCCTCGGCCCCTGTCCCCAGCAGGCCTGAGCCCCAGAGCACAAGGAGGCTCCCTCTGCCCAGGGTCTGGCCTGACTGCTCACTGTCCCAGTGTATGAGTCAGCTATTGCTGCGTAACAAGTCGCCACGTGAAACAGCGCCGTCGATGAGCTCAGTCTCATGCAGTCAGACATCCTCTGTGGGGGTCCCTGCTCAGGGTCTCACCAGGCTGCCGTCAAAGTGTCGGCCAGGACGGCTCCCATCTTCTCTGAGCCTGGCAGACCTCTGCCAGGCTGGCTGTTGGCAGAATTCAGGTCCTTGCGGCTGGAGAAAGGAGGTCCCTGCTCTCTTGCTGGCTGCGGAGTGAGGGCTACCATTCTCAGCTGTTAGAGGTTGCCCGCTGTCCCTGGCCGTGAGGACCCTTCACAACCTGCCCATTTGTTCCTCGAGGCCACCAGGGGGTGTCTGCTGGCCCTTTTGAGGGGCTCACCTGATTAGGCCTGGCCCACCTGCTGACTTCATTTTTTATCAGCTCCACATTGATGGGTCTGTGACCTAAGCAGAGGTGACATCATCACCTTCGCAGTCCCCGGCGGTTGCAGCCGTGGGG
Organism: Furipterus horrens; assembly: GCF_987537825.1. NCBI lineage: Eukaryota > Metazoa > Chordata > Mammalia > Chiroptera > Furipteridae > Furipterus > Furipterus horrens. Next base: position 1,816,871 of record NW_028327173.1, read on the forward strand.
GCGGGGCTTGTGGGCGAGTAGCTGGGCAGAATCTCGGAGGCCACCTTGGGATTTACCCCTCACCGGGGTCTCCCCTGTACCACCGGCCCCCATTCCTGGTGTCTTTCACCTTGAATTCTCCTTCCTTAGGTTGTCCCCCTTCCGCCATTGATAACACCTGCTTGGTTAGGAGAGCTTTGCCCGCCCTCCCAGCTGCCCCCATGCATAGAGCCCACACAGAGTCTCTTTTCCAGTCCCGTGTTCCACTGTCAGGCAATGACACCAGCTCTGAAGTGTCTGGGAATTTGCCCAACTTTGCATAATGCCCTCTGGGGGGCATGGGCCCAGGGCCCCTCCTGCTCTCCTGCCTGGATATGTGTTCGCCCCCCCAACCTGTCTACGCGGCACTGTCCCACAAGGACCTCAGTGAAGGACAGGCCCCCCGCCCAGGGCTATTCGAGGAGATCCCCACCCTCGGCTTTCCCGTCTGTGAACATCTGGGAGTCCCCACCTGGGCCCCGCTGCAGACGACTTCCCGAACCCCTGTCTACCACACAGACCTCTATTCTCCCCGAATGTCGTGTGGCTGGCAGACACCTGAGTGTCGGGAGCTGACAGCCATGGCCACACGGGCAGGGCATCAGTGCCTGGGGGCTTGTCCCCTGCCCAGCTCTCTCTCTCGTTGGCCCAGCCTGGGCATGACAGGTGGTCAGGGGCGTGGCAAGGACAGGCCTGAGGACAAGGGCCTCGATCTATCTTTCCAGCTAGTTTTTAAGCTCTTGTTGGGGACGGGGCAGAAGCGGCTGTGCTTTGGGGCCTGGAGCCCCGAGGCTGGCAGTCCACTTCCCGGTCATCTGTGGTGTCTAACTGACGCCCTGTCTGACCCCAGCGAGGACCCTGGCCCCTGCGCCAAGGGCCACCTTGTGCCAACGATGGTTCATTACAATGGAAATGGACACTCTCCACGAAGGGCGTGGTGGTGACCCCCTAGAAGTGCCCACTAGGCGGGCCACCATTGTGGGATGCCTTGTCCATGCTGAGGGTCACACATTTGTCTCACTGCCATGGGCAGGGCTGCAGGGGACACCCTGCTGGGCCTCCCGCCTCTGTTTCAGGGCTTGGCATCCGCAGGGACCAGGCCAGAGGCAGCCGGCAGCCTGCAGTGCATAAGCTCCGGGTTCTCTTGTTCATCCTGCTCGTGCCTTCACCGGGCTCCCTGGGGCTCCCAGGCGGGGTGCACCGTCTCCCTGAGTGTCTCTCCTCTCCCTCCAGCCCTCAGGGGGGCCCCAGCGGACCACCCCATTCCCTGGGTAGGCGGGAGATGGCTCTGCCCAGGGCGCCCAGGCCAGGGCACCTTGTCCTCCCTTAGGGGTGGCCCCGTCTGGCCTACCGAGTCTCCAGGGCCCGGGCTGGCTCCCCGGTGCTCAAGGGCGGAGGCCCCCGGCCCCCGGCACCTCCGGGGGGCAGCACCTCAGAGGGAGCGGACGTGGCTTCAGTGTGGAGCCGGCCGCGGGCCCGCCTGCGCCCCCGCCCCGGCTGCCTTCTTGGTGCGGTCCAGCGCCAGTGGGCAAGCTGGGGCTTGCCTGGGCTCGGATGAATAGTCATGAGGAGTGGGGGGTGGGCACCCGTCTTGTTGTTGGATGCAGTGAGTTGACAGAACTCAGGGAGCTGGAGAGACGGAAGATGCCCACCAGCTGCCCACATGCCCCGCGCCCCGGGCTCCTGCCCCCGTAGCCCCGGAGCCTCAGTGCCAGGCCCAGCCTGCTGGGCGGCCGCCACTCCGCCCCTGGCCCTCTGGCCCCGCAGACCCATGCCCCGCCCAGCCGCGCGCCAGCTCCCCGGCGTGTGCGGACCCCCTCGCGCCCACCATGCTGTGCGTCAGTGACTCTGTGCAGCAGCTGGTCACGGTAGGTGTGCCGCGTGCGCCCACAGATCTGTGCGGAGACCCCGTCTCCATCCTTCTCGGGGGGTCATGGGGTTTCCGCCAAGGTAGGGGGCTCAGAGGGGTGTTCTCTTTCTGTGCTCTGCCCGGCACCTGCTGCTAGGTGGGTGCCACTCTCCAGGGTGAGCAGAGGCTGGTGGGAGGTGCTGAGGGGCTGGGCAGGCCCTCGGCATGGAGGCAGATACCTGCCCACCCTGGGGACCAACGCACACGGGCGGGGCAGGACCAGCCTCCAGGGAGGAGGGGTCTGGTCAGGGCTGGGCAGCTGCCTCCTGGTGCAGGGGGTTCCCCACCCTCCGCAGCTCGGGGCGGCCGCTCTGTCCCAGGCTGAAGGTCTGGGAGCCGCCCTGCCCAGCGTCCCCAGTTGCCTGTTGCTCACCGTCCTCTGAAGCCCTGGAGGTCATCGTCTTCCCAGGGCGTGGGCTGGAGGCTGCCACGCCTGTCCCCCGGCCCAGAGCATCCTCCCCGGGGAATCTGCTCCCCTAACCGCCCAGGCAGCAGAGCCCTCGCTGGCCGAGGGCTGGCGAGGTGGGGGTCCAAGCTCCAGGCCACGGCCCTGCAGCAAGCTGGCGTCACGGAGGGAGAGGAAGGGACTGCGGCTTGCCTGGGGCCGCTGGGGCCCAATGTGGCTTGAGCTCATTTCCAGACTTGCCAGGTCCCTGGGGCCAGGCAGGCACCGGCTGCTAATTGAGCAGGTGGAGGGCAGGGACCGGCTGCTCCACTGGGGCCGGTTTCCCCACCAGGGAGGTGGGTAGAGTGGGGGCCGCAGGTTCCGAGGCCGTGGGGGCACGGACTCTGGTGTAACCTTTCCCCCCAGTGAAGTGGTCGTCACGGTGCAAGCCAGGCGGTGCCTCCTGGGCGGGGGTGGGAGGCAGGGACCTGGGCTCTGGGTCTTGGAGCATCGCCTCCTGCAGGAGCCGCGGGCCGCAGAGAGCTGCTGGAGTCCACCCTGCCGCCGCCGCCCATGTTTGGGGACCAGCAATGGCCCCGGAGCATCATGAGTCTTCCCTGTAGATTGGGGTTCCCTGATCATTCATTCCCCCTGCAAGTATCGGTGGAGCCCAGGTGGGGGCGGGGCGGGGGGCTGCGCCAGGCTGGCCTGATCGGAGCAGGTGCCCCCTTTCCTGTTTCTGTCCCAGATGGGGTGTGACCCTTCCCTAGTGAACATCTGCCCCAGGGAGGAAGCGGTATCTGGCCCCAAACACCTTAAGCCCCAAGTAAAGAAAGAGGCTGGACTTGAGACATTTCTCCATCACCCTTGTCACCGAGAGTCCGCAGGGCCAGCGGGCAGGAAGGAGGCAGGGAGCTGCAAGGTTCTGCTGCAGCCCCGCGGGGTTCCCGGTCCCTCCTCGCCTCATCCCCTCGTCCCCTTGGCTGGGGCAGTGGGAGGGGCAGGCGGGGAGGGCACCGCACTTTGCTCCCTGTGCAGGGTGGAGCGGGTCACCCTCTGCGCCCACAGATGGGTCTGACAGGTGCACAGCCCCGGCAGCGGCGCCTCAGGTGGGAAAGCCAGGGAACATTTACCAAGTGCCTCCTGCATCCAGGGCATCATCCAGGGGCAGCAGGGACAGCCCCGCTCGGCCCTAGCAGGACCCTCTGCTGCAGTGCTGAGAGCTGACCACAGGGGGGCAGGGCGGAGGCCGGGAGCGCAGGAGGGACGCTGCGGCACCTGGGACCAGGTGGGGGCGCGGGGGTGAGAGCCGACGCCTCTAGAGGGGCTGGCGAGGGTCAGGGTGACCGAGGTTTCGACCTAAGTGACCAGGCAAAGGGAGTCGACAGTTACTCAGATGAGAAGCTGCAGGGGGGGTTTGGGAGTAAAAGTAAGCATCCAGGATCAGCCGCGCCAGGGGTACAAAGAACAGCCCACGAAGGAGGGAGGACGAGGAGGAGAAGGGAGGGTGCGTCTGCAGCTGCTGCCCTGCAGGGCGACACAGACCTCAGGGCCTGGGGTGGGGGTGGGGGGGTGCTGCGGCCGAAGGAAGCAGGGAGCTTGGAGACCACATTCAGGTGGCGGGCGGAGAGGAATCAGGGGAACGTGGAGGCTTCTCGTCCGGAGCCTTGCAGGGCGGGGCAGGAGCTGGACGTGGGCAGCAGGTGTCTGCCTGGCAGGAGGGCTGGCCGAGGTCACCAGCCGGAGTCCCAGCATGGGGGGCGCTTACTGCCAGGGCTGGGAGGGGGCTGCCCGGAGGGAGAGACCAGAGAGAAGGGCAGCAAGCAGAGGAAGAGACCCCACAAAGGAGCCCCGAGAGGGGCAGGCGGGGCTGACCAGGAGGTCGCCGCTGGGGGGGGGGGCGTGGCAAGGCGAGGACAGCAAAGGGATGGGGCCTCTTGGGACCCTGCAGGAGTCCGTGCCAGGATGGGACAAAGCTGAGCTGGAGGCATCAGGGGGGCTGCGGGCTGAGGAGCGAGGCACAGCCATGGGGACATGAGGCTCTTGGGGGGCCGGAGAGGGCTTGACTGTTTTGGGAGAGAGAACCAGAGCCGATTCGGAGGGACGGAAGGTCGCCCCCCTTTTCGTTCTTTCTTCTCTGGGCCGAACTCTGGTGCTGTTCTTGACACCTGGTTCCTGAGCACCCGACCTCCAGTTCATTAGGAGCCTGTCAGTGTAGCCTCAGTGGGTGCAGGCCCCCACGTGGCCCCCGCATGACTCGCAAGTCCCCCACGGCTGCCCTCGGCACCGCCGCCAGCCTGAGGAGTCCTTGCATGAGCCACGCCACCCGCTCGGCACCCTGGCCTGTCCCAGCAGGGAGGGTGACCCTCTGCCAGTGCCCGCACTTGACCCTTCCCCTCAGCCCTCTCTCCAGCCACAGGCCCTCCAGCCTGGAATCTTCCCGGGGCCCATTCGGTACCCACGGCAGTACCCCTCACCTCAGGTGGGTCTCTGATGTCACCTTGAGAGCCCACTGCCCTGGGCGCCCTGCCCTGCCCTGGGCACCCACTGCCTTTGTCTCCCACTTGATCTGAAGTCCCTGCCCCTGCCCGCACGCTTGCTGGCCTCCTGCCTCAGAGGGTGGGCGCCGCTGCGTCTGTGTGTCCGGCCAGGTGGGAGGGGCTGGGGGGCCTGTCTGTCCACCCCAGAGCCCTGAATCGGGGGGGAAATGAGCAAAGCAGGGACTCAGCGCTCACTGGGGGCAGGGCCACCTCTCCAGCCACTGCCCTCGCGGCCTCTGCCTGCCGGCCACCCCCAGCTCTGAGCTGCTCCTCGGGTCCCACTCCCTTGCCCCCTCGGCACAGGGCCGTCGGCAGGGGCCGCCCATGACCCCCACCTCTCCCTCCTCATGCCCCCCACCCGCTTGCCACCACCCAGCTGCTCACTCGTTCTGTCCCCCAGTGAGAGGCACCACCCAGACCGCCGGGCCCCTCGGTGTCCTGATTCACGTGTGCAGGATGGACAGACTGAGGGACAGAGGGATGGACGGACGGAGGACGTCGGGCGGGCCCGGGGTCGGCTCTGGGGCGGCAGGTGGCTGACTGCGCGGGAGCTGGGCCCCTCTCCGTGGCGCGTCCCAGGGCGCCTACCTTCCTTCCTCTGCACCCTGAGGGGCAGGGCCTGGCCGGGGCCCATTGCCTGGTGGTGAAATCACATCTGTGCCTCCCGTGGGCCACGCCCGCTCACGGGCACCCGGAGCCTCCACCAGGACCCTGGGTGCTCTGGGTCCTCGCCGTCTCCGCGGCGCCGCCTGCAGGTGCAGGCGGGCAGAGCGGCTGTGGTTCAGCCTTGGCGTCCTGCAGACGCACGCCGGGGGCGGCCGGGGCACGGCTCTCCGGGGCGAGGTGTGGAAAGTTCCACGTGGCCCTGGCACGGGGTTGGGCAAGGCCCGCCGCAGCCCCGGGTGAGACGGGAGCGTGTGTGCGCATACCTTCCGGAGGAGAGGGTGCCTTCCCCCGGCGCAGGTCGAAGCTTGTCGGCATTTCCATCCGTTTAATCACAGACTCGGAGATGCTGGGGAAATACCGGCGGGACGGAGGTCCTGCTCCGAGTGGGATGGGTTATCTCCGCGCCGGGCCGGCTGCACGCCCGTCACTCACCTCTGGGTGGGGTCGAACCCAAGCCCAGACAGGCCTGCGGGAGAGGATCAGGGGGTTTGAAGTTTCTCTCTCTGTTTTGAAAAGTCTGGTCTTGGTGTTCTGCTGGGGGCGTGGGGGGCTGGGGGGTCAGAGCAACACCCGGGGAGGCCCTGGCTGACCCTCGCCGGGAGGCTCGGGCAAGCCCCTCGGATCAGACCCCTGGTACGCGCCCCAGGTGCACGTAGCCAACAGGGTGATGAGACAGACATGTGTCTGCCCCACTCAGAGCTCCTGCCCCGGCACGGGGAGCGGGGTGATGGGGAACACTTGGGGTGCGGAGCGCTGGGCTGGGGCCTCCCCACAGGAGCCCCCGCCAGAGCACCTAGCAGGAGGCATCCAGGCTTCCAGGGGCCATGCCACCCGAGGCCACTGTCCTCAGCCCCCTCCCCTTCGGAGCCACACTGATCCCCCAAGGGGGCCACGGCCGTCGCTCTTCACTGTGGTCTCCACAGAGAGTGGGAGGGACCACACGGCCAGGCCACGGCGCGGCGGGGGCCCGGACCCCATCTCCCGGCCTGTGGTTTATGGCGCAGGCTCACCTCCAGCCCTTGGCCCGGCCCCGAGGGGCCAGGCCGCGGAGGAGGCTCCCCCACCCGATCAGGGCCTGGATGGAGGCTGGGGGTAGAGCCCGGCGCAGGGAGTGAGGAGGGGCCGGGAAGCGCGGGGGCAGCAATGGCGAGGTTGGTGGGAGCAGAGCCAGGAGAGGCCTTAGCTGGGCCCCAAGGGGCAGCTCAAATGCGGGGTGCAGAGGGGCTGACCTCTGACCTTCGGCGGGAGCTGGGAGGACTGTCCATTCAGACTGTTGTCCCTCAGGGCTGCAATGGGGGTGTGATGGCAAGGTCCCCAAGGTCCCCAAGCAGCACTGGACACCCTTGGGTGCTGCAAGCTGGTGGAGCAGGGGACGGGGCAGGTGGCCCGCGGGGCCTGGCGCCAGGACCCGGCGGGGTTAGGAGGGGTTGGGGGAGCCTGCGACCGCCGGGTGGTGGGTCACTGGGGGGGTCAGGGCGGGTTTTGCTGGGCGTTGCCTGGGGGCCTCTTGGTTGTCTTTGCACTGGCTTTGAAGGCCCTCAGTCCGCTTTGTGGCTCTTTGGGGGAGCGCGGGGTCCTGGGGGTTCCCTGTGTAGCCCTCTGAGCCCGGCGGAGGCCCCAAAGCAAGAGGAGCCTGGCAGGAGCCCCGGGCCCTCACCTGCTGGTCGCAGAGCCTCGTGCCTCTGACACCAGAGATCCGCGGGGCCTGGAGTCGGGGCTGTGAAACCGCGTTCACTCCTCACCCGTGCAGGCGTCCCTCCCCCCACCCGCCCCCAGGATGCGGTTCTGGAATCCCGTGTCTGTCCTGGGTCCCCGGCCACGTGCTTGCCCGCTGCCTGCGTGGCCACAGGACAGGCTCCTGGCTGCTTGTTAGGGTTGGTTTCCCTCGTCTGTTCCGTACTGAGGCCCTTCCCGTCCTTTGTCCTTTGGGTGTGCAGGGGAGGCCACCGAGCGAGACCCACTAGAACATTCTCTGCGGAACTCAAGTAACCTTGCCGAGGGGTGGGGGGCCCCGCACACCCAGGTGCCAGCAGAGGTCAAGGTTCTCGTGGAGGGGAAGCTGCTGGACACCCGCTCAGAGCTGGCCGGGCCTTGGTGGGGTGTGTATGTGGCAGCGGCCTCTTCCACCCGCCTCTGGCCGATGACGCAGCCCCGGGGCTGTGGCCGCTGGGCTTGCACCCACCGGGGGTGGGGAGGGGAGTGGGAGCCAGCACCAGCCATGGCAGACGGGCTCTGCACGTGCGAGCTCGTGATGCTCTCCGCCCCTGAGCGGACTCACTGGACCCTCACAGAAGCCCCAGGCGCGGGCGTGGGCCCACAGAGGCTTGTGTGACAACAGTCACTGCTCCCCCCAGAGTGGCGGGAGCGGAAGCCCAGGAACTCGGGGATGGGTGGAGGGAGCCTGGGGGCTTCTAGGAGGAGGTGAGGAAGCACCAGCACGAGCCAGGGCCCTGTGGACCGGTAGTGCCCACGGGAGGCGAGGACTGGGGGCTCCCTGGGGGCCGTGATCATGGCCCAAAGGTGCAGGACTTCTGTCTCTGAACGTTTGCTCCTTGGGGCAGGACCACTCCAGGGCCTGAGCCCTGGGGTCCCCGCTGCTCCTGCTCTCTCCCCAAAAGTACCCTCCCGGGCGAGTCAACCTGAAAAGCCGAGCCTCTGGGGACATAACCAGAGTTGTGTTAAACTTCATGGGCAGGTGTTTCTGTGACCGTCACACACTGTTCCGCACCGAAGGGCCTGGGGCTTGTCCCTGAGCGGGTCCCCTGGGAGGTTGGACCCCAGAAGGACCTTGCCTTTTGCCAGCAGCTTGACCTGCTGGGGCCCACTAGAAATAGATTCTGCTGTGAGGGCGCCGTGGGGGGCACCCGAATAGACACGCGCTTTGTCACCGGCGGCGTGGTCAGAGCCCGTCTGCACGTCCACTGTCTGCCATTCGGGAGTTGCTGGCGGCGACGGTGGGTGCAGGGAAGCGGGGAGCGGGAGGGAGCCGGGGCGCAGATGTGAAATAATTACTTCTCCACCCAAATCCCTGGGGAGGAGTTACACATGTGAAACAGCCTCGCAGTAAAGGCAGACTTCCAGCACGCAGCTCACCGTGGAAGGACCGGCCTGGGGCGCAGGGAGGCCGTGTCCCCGAGAGCCCGCTGGTGGCTAGGACGGGGCAGCAGAGGGTGCAGGGAGGCGCCTGGTCCTCACAGGGAGGTGGCCTGCCCCTGGGGTGCCCAGAGCGGGAGTGGGCGTGGTGGGTCCTCATGACTTTTGGGGTCTGTTTCTTCAACCCCAAGTTTCTGAGCATCCAGTAGGGTGCTAACTGCAACGAGACAGGAAGGAAGTGACCGCCCTGGGGCTCGGGGGTCTCCCGCTCTCCCCATCCCTGTGCTTGGTGCAGAGCAGCCGTCCTCAGAGGGAGTGACTGGGGGTCTGGGTCTCCAACCTGCCCCTCTGCGTGGCCGGCCCAGCCTCAGTTTCCTCACCTGCCACCCTCATCAAGTTGGGGTGGGATGGGAGCTCGGATGGGTTCCCCAGGGTGGCACCCTTGGGTCTACCCCCACCCCCGCTGCTCTTAGGGCAGCTTCCTCATTTCCCTGGGACGGCATCCTTGCCAGAGGCCAGATCCCCCGCTTCCTAGAGATGGGGGCTCCCAGACATCCCTGCAGGGGCTGGTGCCTGTGCACCCTCCCATCCAGCAGCCTCCTCTCTCCAGCCCCATCCTGTCTGTGTCCTGCCCCACATGTGAGCATACATGTGCACGTGGCTCGGTCCTGCATGTGCCCTGCCCCATGTGTGAGCACATGTGTGCGCATGGCTCCATCCTGTGTGTGTCCTGCCCCGCGTGAGTGCACGTGTGCACGTGGCCACATCCTACGTGTGCCCTGCCCCATGTGTGAGCATGTGTGCATGTGGTTCCATCCTGTGTGTGTCCTGACCCATCTGTGAGCACATGCATGCACATGCCCCATCCTGTGTGTGTCCCGCCCCACGTGTGAGTACATGTGTGCATGTAGCCCCATCCTGTGTGTCCTGCCCATGTGTGAGCACACATGTACACACAGCCCCATCCTGTGTGTGTCCTTCCCAAGTGTGAGCACACGTGTACACATGCCTCTACCCTGTGTGTGTCCTGCCCCATGTGTGAGCACATGTGTGCGCATGGCCCCATCCTGTGTGTGTCCTGCCCCGCGTGTGAGTGCACGTGTGCACGTGGCCACATCCTACGTGTGCCCTGCCCGCGTGTGAGCATGTGTGCATGCCGCTCTGGGGAGAGGGCAGTGAGTGCCCTTGGCTGCTATGGACAGATGCGGGCCACCCTGGGATTTGGTTGAGAAGCTCTGACCCCGGCACAGGCCCGGGTGCCCTTCAGACCCCGTGCTCAGGCTGCCCACGCAGAGGGCAGGTCTGACCCCCTTTGCCCCCACCCGGTGTGATGCTCCTGGGTGGCACAGGGGACTGGGACGCAGGTCTGTGGAGCCGATGGGTGGGGCGGCTTGGAGGGGCCGCCTGGTCCTGAGGCAGGAGGTCTGGGCACCGTGCTGCTCTGGGGACACAGCGGGGACCTGCCTGGCCTGGCCCCTCCCAGGCGTCTGGCCTCGGAGGCGGGCCTGGTGCAGACCCTCTGCCCGGTCCCCGGGCGCTCACGGCCCTCCTGGGGCCGGCCCAGGAGCCCTGCACGCGCAAGCAGGCACATGTGGGTGCTGCCGGCCGGGCGTGTCCCGATTAGCCCACTCTCTTGGGAATTCTTATTGAAAACAAAACAAACCAGAAAAGTCCTGGTTTTGCCTGGGTTCCTGCCTCCTGCCAAGTGGGCATCGCCCGGGCTCCTGGGGCCTCTGATGCTGCAGGGCGCCCCCGTCTCACCCAGGCTCTCGTGCCACCGCGCTGGGCCTGCACCTGGGGTCCCGGCCCCCGGCTTCAGTCCTTGGTCCCCATCAGGGCTGGCCCGGCAAGGCCCCCCAGCCGCTAGGAAGAACGTGCAGGAAGCTCCCTGTGGACTGGGGAAGAAGGGCCTTTCAGGAGCCACGCGGGGCCGACACGCTTCCTAATAGGTGGGTTCCCTGCTGTGCTCAGAGCCTCAGCCACCGGGAGCAAACAGGACAGAACTCTGTGCCCCCTCGGGGGTGCGGGCAGAGGCGTCCCCCGGGGAGCAGGGCCCACAGAGGCAGCATGGTCCACCCGGATGGTACTCTCAGGGTGCTGTCACCTGGCTCCCTCCCAGGCACCAGAACCACAGGATGCCACTGGGTCTGCCACGCGGAAGGCCACGGCGGAGAGCCACCGGGAGGAGGGCCTACAGGGGAGTGCACGGAGGGGACCGAGGGCAGTGGGCTCCAGTGTGTGCGCAGAGCGGCTCTGCCCACCGCGCCAGGCCTGCCTGCTTCGGGCCGCTGGGCGCAGCGATCCTATCAGCCCCAGGTTTGGTGACTAATTCCCTGGCAGCCGACTCAGATCGTAAAGAATGTGGACAAGTTAAAATCTGAACAGTGTTGTCGTGGGGCTGCCTCCTGGTTTATTCTGAACAGAACGGCGGGGGCAGGGGCGCAGACCTGGAGTCCCTGCTGGGGTGTCCCCAGCCAGGGACACGTCTGAGGTTGGGATATAGGAAGGCTACCTGCAGCTCTCGGGCCACCCAGGGCCCGCCAAGCAGGGTCTCAGCTGTCACCTGGAGGAGAGACTCCACGGGGGATGAGGTGTAGCGCGTTTCTCATGAGAAACTGCAAGCGGACGGGGAGGGAGGGAGGAGGGAGGCAGGAGATGGGCGAGGACAGGACAGCTCCCTCCGTGTGCAGTCTCCCAGGACTGAGGGTCGAGGGTCGGATGGATGCTGGCTCCGCCCACTTGGACGAACCCGAGAGCCTGGTGGGTGCTGGGGTGCGGGGGGGGGGGTCCCAGCCTGCCTCTCCGGGAGGGGCGCATGGTCCCTGTCGCAGTGGCCGGGTCAGGAGAGGCAGGACCGTCCCTCCACGCTGTGTGGCACAGCGTCACTGAGTTCCAGTTCATGTCCTGCACCTATTTCAGGTGCACAGCTCAGTGGCTTTTAGTTCATTCACGGACCTGGGTGCCCATCCCGGCAGCTCAGCACCCCTAAAGGAAACCCTGCACCCCCTCAGCCACCAGCCCCAGCCCCGCCCAGCCTGTGGCCACCAGCACTGTGCGTCCGTCTGCGGGGACCTGCCCGCCCTGGACGCGGGGACTTCACAGGGCGTGACGGGCTCCTCGTGCCCTCAGGTTCAGCACATGCAGCTGTTCGTTTCGTTTCCATGGTGAAGGCGGAAGGCCCCACGGACACGCCGTCATAGTTTGTCCATCCGTCTGCCTGTTGGCGGGTGTGGGGCCTCCCTGTTTGACAGGTGAAGGCACGGGAAGCTGGGAGGGCTGTGGGGGCCGCCAGACCGAGGTCCCCCATCCCATTGCTAGATGGGTCCCCGGGTGTATGACACCAGGCCAAGATCAATGCCGGGGGGCAGCTGGCCCTCCGGGGAGCTGGGTCCTCAGGGGGCAACACCTGCCTGGCCTCCAGGAGGATGAGGTGGTGGCCTTGGGGAGAGGCTGTCACCTGTCACCTGTCACGTCCCTCCCCCTTGGTCATCCCCCGAGTTTCCTTCAGGCTGGGAAGACTCTGATGGAGCAATTCCCTTCCTGCCGGTCTCCCTCCCCGGCCAGCAGTGCGTGTGGGGGCTGCCTGGTGGACCCTTGGCAGGGACGCACGGGATGTGTGCCCCCGGGTGTGCTGGGCTGCACGGGGCTCGGGGTACGGAGCGCAGCCCCCCTTGGATGGAGACAAGGACTGGGGTGCAGAGGGCTGAGCCTGGCGGGAAGAGACTGGGGAAGGCTCCCCTGGGTTCTGCACTTGGAGGGGAGAGTGCCACCCGCCCTGCAGAGGGGGGCAGGTGCCACCCAGTCTGCCGCTGCTCCTGCCGCAGGGACCCCAGACCCTCTGCCTGCCTGACAATCGCCCCCCACTTCGCCGTCTCCATGGGCCCCCATGGTTCCGGCCCGCTGCCCCATGGACGGCTGGCTGGCCTCCCGTGCTGTCGACCAGGGCCACCACATCGCCCCGGGAAAGTCACTGCCATCGTGTGCCCCAGGGGCCTCATTTTTAAGACAGAGACATGGGCAGTGCCCACCCAGGCCTGGGGGCCGTGCAGGCACAGACAAGGAGCTATGGGAGCTGACGTGTCCCCAGTCCCTGGACCCCACAGAGGGTGACCCCGGGGACACACCCGCCTGGTGCAGCTCCTGTTCCTTCGGTGTGTGGCCTGGGGCAGGAGCTGGCACCAGTGTCGGGCCGGGCAGAGGGTGTGGTTAGACCACCAAGGACCTCGCGGCCGGAGAAACGGCCACAGAAGGAGGCAGCCCACCTGACAGATGCCCCTGAGCGTCAGCCCCCAGCCCGGCCCCACCCCCTGTGTGGCTGGACCTAGGAGCCAGGTCTGGTCCCCCAGAGCCGGGTGCATCTGCCCCGCATGGTTGGGGTGCCTTCTGCCCCCCACCCCGTGGCTCCCCCACCTGAGCTGTCACGGAGGGGCCGGAGGGGAGGATGCTGGGCAGGTGCTGCCCCCGGACAGTCCAGCCGGAGCCAGGAGGGTGCCCCCCGGTGCGCTCTGGGAGCCCCGGGCACCCTGGCCCCGGGAGGCTGATGGAGGGAGGGCGAGGTGAATATGTCAGTTCATCCCCACACAAGTAGTGACCTGTCGGGGGGGGGGTGCTGAGGAAGTATTTGGGATGACGGAGTGGCTGGCCCTTTAAGGCTCCTGTAACAGGACACCTGCCTGACAGCACAGGCCGGGGCCGGGCCTGGCTCCACGCTCCCCTCTGACGGTGGGCCTGGCGCCCCTCCCTCCTCCCACTTCCCGCCAGGCCCAGCTCCATCTGCTGAGCGGCACCATGGACCAGGTGAGCAGCCGGGCGGCCCCAGCCAGCCCCTACACCCCGGAGCACCCCGCCAGCGCGCTCACCCACTCGCCCTACGCGCAGCCCAGCTCCACCTTCGAGGCCATGTCACCCGCGCCGGTCATCCCCTCCAACGCCGACTACCCCGGCCCCCACCACTTCGATGTCACCTTCCAGCAGTCCAGCACCGCCAAATCGGCCACTTGGACGGTGAGTGGGGGCCCGCCCGCCGTTCCCACGGGCCCCTCTGCAGGGTGCAGGGCCGTGGGGAGCGGCGTCCTGGGCTGGAGGGAGGCCGGGTGCACCCGGCCGTCCGGCTGTCCACGCAGGGCTCCACCTGACCCGTGCCGCCCGCCAGGAGGAGCGTCAGGCAGGGGCGTGTCTTGGGGTTGGGCGGCCTGGGCGTGCCCACCCTCGGACATGTGGCTGGAGCTGGCCCGCCTCCCGCAGGGCCCCAGAGGGGATGGACTGGGCTCCCCAGCGAGGTCCGCGGGGCAGAGGCTCACCGCCCGCACCAACGTCATGGGGTCAGCACTTCCGCACGCGCGTGGGGGCTCTGGTGTGAATCCTACCTGGGCCGGGTGGGGGGCATGTGGCTCAGCCCCCTGGGAGCCCTCTGAGGCCAGGTCAGCGGAGGCCGGCAAGGAGCATCTGGAGGCTGGTGGGTGTGGGCTTTGCCCTCACGCGTGATCTCTGGGGTGTCATCTCACGCACAGGGTGAGGCAGGGAAGTCAGGGAGGACCGCAGCGCTGTGGGGTCGGGATCTGGCCCCGTGGGGCTCGTGCCGACTCGGATAGCACCCTGCCCTGGCTCCCATACTGTGGACACCGGCGGTCCCATGGGGCAGCGCCACCTCCTCCAGGAAGCAGCCCATGCTTACCCCCACTTGGAAAGGGGACCCTGAACAGAACACTCCACGTGGGATGATTGTGTCCCGCCCCCACGGGAGCAGTGAGAGGGTGGCCCCGATGCTCTGCCATTCTAAGAACCCACTGCCCTGCTGCCTGGGGGTGAGGCTTTCCCCACGTTCCCGGGAGGTGGGGAGATGGTGGAGGGGGTGGGGCCACAGGTGCCCTGGGTCAGGCTCTGCGGGGGGCCCATCCAGGGACTGGGCACCAGACCGTGGCCTCCCTGTGGCTGTTTCTGGTCCCCGCTTGGGCTGTAGCCTCCCCCAGGTGCTGGCCGCTGGCTCAGTTAGGGCTGCAGGGGGCAGGGACCCCTGCGGCCCCTGTCAGTGTCCCACCTTCCCTGTCTCCTTACGGGAGTGGCAGAAGGGCTTAAAGGAGATGGGGCTGTGCAGCACCCAGTGTGGGGGGGCATCATGCAGTCACACCAGAGCAGCCTTTGTCTCTTCCCTTGCCCAGGGGGCTGGTGATGGGGACCTCCCTAGGAAGCCTGGTCCTCCTGGGCCTGCCAGAGGGTTGGCTCGGTTCCCTATTGCCTGCGGGGTCCCGGTCCTCACACCCCAGCTCTGAGGTCTGGCTGGGTGATGGGTAGCCAGATCAGGAGGCCCTGCGGCACCCCCGCAGTTGCACACCTCTGGCAACAGCAGGCTCACTACCGCTCCGATTCCACATTCAGAGTTGTTCCCTAAGCCTTTCTCGCTCCCCTGTGAGGGGAAGGGTCGTGGCCCCTCCCGCACTGAGTTCTGTCACCGGGGAGGGTCCCGGCCCCCTTCCTGGCCTCTGCTTGGGGGTGCTGGTGGGGTCTCTGCAGTGTCTGGACAGCTCAGAGGGCCTTGGGTGGTCCGAGCTGCACCCCGGAGCATCAGGAGCTCCTCTCCGCAGGCTGCTCTGCCATCTGGGGCCCTCTGCCCTGGGGCTGGCGGGGACCACGGCTTGGTCACCGTTCTCATGGCCGTAAGTGTCCTCACAGGGGGGTCTGCCCAGAATGGGGGCAGCCCAGCCAGCCATGCCAGGGGCAGGGAGGCTCACCTGTGCCCATGGGTGCTGCCTCCAGGCATCACCCTGGCCCGACCCTGAGCAGGGACCACCGCCATCCCCCCACCGGGGCCCTGAGAGGCTCTGAGCCGCAGCAGCTGAGCTGCGGAGGAGGCTGCACCCCTGGGGCCACGGAGCCCCCCCAGCCCTCATCTGTGCAAGGGGGGGGGGGACAAACATCGATAATGAGAGTTTTGGCACCTTGGCTGCCAGGGAGTAGACCCCCCAGGAGGGGTGGGCAGACCCGCGTGCAGGACGGCAGTGCCAGGCCGCCGCCTGCTCACAGCTTTGGGGGCCTGGCTGCGCGGACGCTGCCCAGACTTGCTGCCCGGGCCTCCGCGCCATGCCAGCCGGCTGGTAACTGATAGGTAATTCATATTTTTCTCAAGTACAATTCCAAATCGACTGCTGCCTTCACTCCTCTTCCCGCTCAGGAAAAACACCCGCCCCGGTCCCCAGGGGACCGCAGCTGTTAATGGGGTCTTTGGCCTCCGCCCGGCCCGGGTCCCTGGGGGCTGCCCCCGCTGGGTGGTGCATCTGCCCTGAGCAGCTCCCTCAGACCGCACGCCTCACGCCTGTGTTTCTGGGCGCCCAAGATCTGGTGCCCTCGATCCACAGGCATGTGCATGTGTGCATATGTGCATGCACCACACACCACACAGAGACACACAGGGGCTCATGCATATGCATACACTGGCACCACCACCCAGTGCATGCACACACGTACACATGCACGCACACAGAGGTGCACAGCATGCACACATCTGTGCACACATGCAAACACGCACCGCCCACAGTACACCCATGCACACACGCCGACACGCATGTGCACACACGAGTGCACCCATGCAGACACATACACCTACACGCACGCGCGCGCACACCCGTGCAGGCCTCTGCAGGTCGCTGCCCAGCATTCTGACGCCGCCCCCAGAGGCAGAAGGAGGCGGGTCTCAGGCCACAGCAGCTGAGAAGGGGCCTGTGCTCCGGCTCAAGGGGACACTGACCAGGGCGAGGGCCAGCTCGGAGTTGGCGTCGAGGTGGCTGCACAGTGGGGAGGGCGTGGTGCACCCTGCGGTGAGCTGTCCTGGCTGTGGCTGGCCTGTTTTGGGGCTCACCTGGGCTTAGGGGGGACAGACCCGTGGAAGACTGTGGTTTCAGGTGAAGCCCTTGGGCACTGGTGTTTCCTAGACCCATGGACGGTGGAGCCAGGTGTCTCTGTCCCTGTTCCACACTCTCCCTGGGACCCCCCATGGTTGGCAGTGATGGGGACAACTGGTGATAGGGGTCCGAGGAGCAGAGAAGGAGCAGCACCCTTGACGGGCATCTGGATGCTGTCCAGCCCAGCTCAGCCTCCCCCTGCTCCCAGGGCTGAGCTTGCTGTTTGGGAGGTTTGGGGACAGGTGTCCGAGGTCAGGCAGGACGGCTTGGTGCGGTTGGAGTCCTAGCCCAGCCTTGGGGCACCTCTGGGGGCCCGAGTGGCTCTGTAAGGGCAGTCAGCCATGGGCACATGGCAAGGCTGTGCCCAGTACGATGGCCCAGCCTGGACATAGTCCCTGAGTGACCTCCAGCTGTCCCCAGGCCCCGCATGTGTACACACGTGTGCGCGTGCGTGGAGGGTGGCAGGACAGAGCGGCCGCGCGGGATTCCTGGGTGGAAGGTGGCTGAGTCAACCCTGATGGATCCAGGAGAGAACTTTCCAGCCGCTCGGAGGCTCGTGGGCAGGAGGCCCGTGGAGGTGTCCCAACATGACCATGGTGTCAGTTGTGTGACCCTGAAAGTTTAAGGAGCGCATCGGTGGAACAGATGCCGCTCACTGGCACCAGGAGCCGTTAGGGCAGCGTCCTCCTGGGGCTCATTGTGGAGACGAAACGTGCGTTACTGGGGGACGTGAACAGTCCTGGAGAAACTGCCGAAATCGCTTGCATTGTGCGAAGCTCTGGGGGCGGGACGAGCTTCCTGCGGGCGGGCCCCGGCTGGGATCTGGGCCCTGAGGTTCCTTGTGGCCTGAGCTTGGGGTCACCCCTTCTCTCTCCACCCTCTCCAACAGCTGGGGGAGCCCCTGGGCCTGGAAGTCACAGAACTTGGCCTTGGAGCCCTGAGTGGGGCCGGGAGGACCACACCTCAGTCCCAGGTGGGAGGCCCCACATTGCACCCCCAGTTCTTGTGGGGGACACAAGAGACAGGCCCTGGGAGGCAGGAGTCGATTCCACAGGCTTGGGGCTGTGGGCGGGGCGCCACCTATTCGCTGGCTCTTGTTTCTGAAGTGGAGCCGGCCCGCGGAGCCTGGATATGTGATCAGTAGCGCTGACGTCAGCACTGCAGAGGCCCTCCCCGGGCCCCCCCAGCGCAGACCACGCCCTAAGCACCCCGGGCGGGAGCTGTAGGCAGGTGAGTTCGCCTCCCTTTATGGAGGAGGAAACCGAGGTTCATAGAGGTCAAGTCCTTGCACAAGGTCACCCGTCGGCAGTGGTGGGGTCTGTAACCGGGTCCTGAACTGGGGACTTACCTGCAGCCTCCGTGGCAGGAAGGTCAGAAGCAGGAGAGGCCCCTGCCCAGGTGTCCCCTTGGGAGCCAACACGACAGCCTTCCAGAGAGACCCCCTGCGCATCTGCCGCCGCTGGCACCGTGGCCGGCCTCCCTCCCTCGTCTCCCCCAGATGCCATTTGCCAGTCCAGCGCCATCCCTGGCACTGCAGTGGCCGCCTGCGCTGGACCAGCGGCCGCGTCCCGGGCAGAGTGCCGCAGCCAGAGGCTCCCGGGGCTGTCCTTCGAGCAGAGGGTCCCACGGACCCCGGCCCCCTGCCCAGATGGGCTGGCCCCTGCTTTCACCATGGCAGACAAGGCCGGGCCAGCTCAGAGGACACGGGTGAGGTGCAGTGAGGGCTGCGGAGCGCAGAGCCTGGCTGGCCGCCAGCCCCGTGCGGGGCAGCTCCGCAGCCTGGCCCGCAGTCCAGCCTGCTGGGTTCTCACCAGAGCCCTTTCCCCACGACGCCTGCCGTCTCCAGGAGAGCCTGTGGGTCTCCGGCTGGCAAGGTCCAAAAAGCCGCGCGTGGGCCGAGTGACCCGCACGAGCACCTGGCTGAGGCTCAGGGACGCGCCACCATTTCTGCCCTTGGAGTGGCAGGGTGGCTGCTGGCAGGAGTTCTGGGGCTTCCTGCAAACCCAGCGCTGTCCCCAAGGACCCAGAACACATCCTGCTCTCCCCTCCACCCCCCTCGGGGCCCCGGGAAAGCCGGGTGACGGGCCTGGGTTACAGAGGCGTGGCTGGAGGCCCAGACCCCGCTGACCCACAGGGCCTCCGGCTTCCCGCCCCAGCCCGGGCCCTGCCCGCTCTCCCGGGCCAGGCTGTGCCCCACCGCCGAGGCTTCTGGAGTGGGCTTCGGCCTCACCCACGGTGTCCTAGGCCTTTGCCGGCTCCGTGGACTTGGGGCCCGTGAGCTCTCCCTGGGGCAGCTGGGTGCACACCTGCTTCCCCCCCCAGATCTGAGGCCAGGACGAAACCCCAGCAGGTGTCCTCTGTTGGCTGCAGCCCCGGGGCATGAGCAGGCCAAGGCCAGGAGCTGCAGGCCGTGGGGGTCCCTGTGGCTCTTACCTGTTTCGGGCCTGGCTGGAGGGACTCTTGGGGTGGGCTGCCTGGCTCCTAAGGGTGTCCCCCACCAGCCTCAGGCCTGCCTCTCCCCAGTGGGCAGCTCCTTGTCCATCGCCTCTGGGGACTCCCCTGGACAGTGGTCACAGTCACTCAGCCTCTGTTTCTGCTTTGTGTTCATTCTCCTCTGGGCTCTGGTCAGGGGACCCCCCAACCCTCAGCCTGTGTGGGGGTGTCAGCAGGTACACCCATCCTCTGCCCTAGTTAGGTGCTCCCGAGGAGTCATGGTGGCCTCTCGGGTCCTGCACGTCCGTTGTTGGGCCAGGCACCGTCTCGACAGGCATCCAGGGGGTCGCTGCAGCCCCCAGCCTTCGGGCCTGTGGCCGGTGTGGGGTGCTGCCTGTGGCCCTCTCGTGCGTGCTGTGAAGCAGGCTGTGGGGGGTTGTTGCTGGCGCCCCCACCTCCTCCCCAGGCTGTGATCCTGTCCTGGCCTCCCTGACACCTGACAGAACCCACCCATGTCCCCAGAAGCTCCTCACGGTGGGGGCGCATGATGTGGGGCACTGAGCATGGGCAGTGCAGAGCGGGAGCCCCCAGGAGGGGCTAGATTGAGCGGCTCATGGTGTATGTCACCTCGAGACCCCTCCTGACTGGGAAGGTGGAGAGGGTCCCTTCCCTGGGGGAACCGTGTGAGGGGCTGGCTTCTGGGCTCCGGGGGTCGTGGGTGGCTCTGTGAGCTCATGGAGTCTGTAGCCAGGGGTCCCGTAAGGCAGCCGTGGGGCTGCCTGGGACGAGAGGGTCCGTGGCCTCTGGGAGGTCCTCCAAGGGGCCTTGACCCGAAAGAGAGGAGAGCAACGTGGCTCTGAACACGCATGCACACGCACACACACACAAAAAGCAGATGAAAGTTGGCTCTCAAAAAAATCATTTAAAAATAAGCGCCCCCACCGCAGCCCCGTCTTCCAGAAGCTGTTGTGACAGATTCGCCCAAGCTGGTTAACGGTATTTGCGGTTTGCAAGATGCTACACGTCCCTAGAAAATGACAGACACGTTATTATCACCTCTCCTCTCTCCTCCTGCCCAAACCTGCCTGCACCACGCACCCAGCTGCTGAGCAGTGAGTGGGCGCGGGGAAATTAACAGCCACCGCGCCTCCCGCCACCCTCTCGCCCACAGCCCCCGCCAGCCCCACCAGACCCGGGGCTCCCAGCCAGGCCGGGCCCATCGTGAACCAGGAGGGTCGGGGGAGGGAAGGGGGCGGGCGAGGGCAGGGTGGGCATACCCCGGTGTGCGGCGGGGCAGGCAAGTCGAGACGGCTCTGTGTCAACAGCCGAAGATAAATAAGATTTTATCGGCTCAGAATCTGTTGAAACACATCCATCTAGCGGTTCCGGGGAAGGAGAGGCAGGATGGAGGGAGGGGGAGGGGGTGGCTCCACGTGACCTTTTCTCCAGAACAGGCGAGGACCCGGGAGTCCTTCCTGGCTGGCTTCTTCAGCACCCAGCCCAAGGCCCAGGAGCTCTGGGAGGGGGGCCCCTGGCGTGTGGGTGCGGTGCAGACCTGCCTCTCCTGGCTCCTACAGCTCACTCCCTGCCCCTACTCCGGGTTTGGAGCAGGCGGCCGGGGCAGCACCGGCCTGGGGACCCCCTGCGGGGAGCGAGCCAGGCCCGAGGCTGGCGGTGGCCTCACCCAGGATGCAGAGGGAGGGGTGCTGACCAGCAGTCACCCAGCGGCCTGTCCTCCTCGCAGCCCCACGCTTTCTGCGCTCAGACTCCTGTCGGCCGTGCAGGACCACGGACAGCTCCCCGCAGCTCCTCCCCGCATGGGGCCACCAGAGCGTGCCCCACTCCCCTGGGCCACCTGCGCTGCATGTCCTGCGTGTTCCCAGGACCTCGGGCGGGGAGTCCAGACCCCACAAGCACCGCTGGGGTCCCCCCCCCACCTGGGCTCAGCTGGGAGCTGCCCTGAGTCCCATCCTCGCCCTCCTCCCGTGTGTCTGTCTGCTGTTTCTGGGAAAGTGGGTCCCAGGCTTCTGAGGAGGCACCCGGCGGGCAAGAGGGGCTTCGCGGTGCTGCCCCCACTGTTCAGACCCCGGGGTCCATCGGGGAGCTGAGAGAAGGGACTCTGCTGCACCGGGCCCCTGCTCCATCCCTGTAGGAACTGGCAGATGAGGGAGGCGGCCTCCTGCTCTGGGCCGCCCTGCGAGCTGTTGGGCTGCCCCGGAAGGTGGCCGGCCAGGACGCCTGTCCCTCCCAGCCCGCCCACCCCAGCTCACCCGGGACCTGCCTTGATGGGCTTAGTGACCCCATCTCAGATCCACTCCCCCACACGGCGACAGGACCGATGGGAACCTGTGGGTAGTCGGCGAGAGGGGACTGCAGGCCCACGTGCCCTGGGGACCCACTAGGCTCCTGCCCCTCACTCTCAGCCAGGGTCCTCTGCCTGTCCCTTTCCCCGCGGAGGGGACCTCACTCACCGGACACCTTCCCAGGGGCAAGTCCCAAGGGCATCCAATGGATGGGGCATGTTTGGGTGCGATGGGGCTCGTCCTCAGCAGGGTCCCAGTTTCCCAAGGATGGGGAGACCCCAGCCCACTTGTCCCTAATCCCCATTGGACACCACCCCAGAGACAGGGCGGTATTTCCGGCGGGGAGAGACAACTCACGCTGCTCGGGCCCGAGGACAGTGCAGGCCTCGGGACCCCGTGCTCCCAGCTCAAGGTTGGCTCTGTCTCCCCGTGTCTCCCCGTGTCTCCCCAGCCCTTGCTTTCCCCGCACTTGGACGTGTAGAGGCTGAGGCCCTGCGGGTCCATTGTGTCTCCCGATGGCCAGAGAAGCAGCTCTGGAGGCCAGTGGGAGCCTGATGTCTCGGGGTCAGGGTGTCAGACCCCCAGCTTCCAAGCCACAGCCCATGGCCCTTCGGCCTCTGTGCTCCGGGCCTCCCTCTCAACGCTCAAGTGGGCAAGACCCCTGGTTTCTCTAAGAGTGACCTGTTTCCTCCTCAGTGCTGAGGCCACAGAAGCCTGACTCTGGGCTTTTTTTACCGAGACTCCACCCTGCAAGTCTCTGCGGTTGGGAGGAGTGGGGGTGCGGGCTGAGGTGCACAGCGAGGGGGGAAGCCAGACCTGGGCGGGCCTGGCTCCCAGCCCCTTCCCGGCCCCCGCCCTCCAACAGTGACTCCTTATTTCCCCGGCCTTTTGTGTCCTTGCCCAAAAGAGGGACGTAATGGTACCTCCGTCTCCACTGTGAGACCCACACAGAAAGCGTCCAGGCCTGGCTGCGGCGGGCACCCCGATGGTGGCTGTCACTGCGCGCAAACCAGCCAGCGGCTGCCCCCGACGGAGAGGTGCCTCGAGGGGCAGGCCCACGGGCGGCTTGGGGGAGGGCCCTCGGGCCGCATGGGCAGCCGGGGCCTCGCGAGGCTGCGGAGCTGGGCCTGCGCCTCATCCCCGCTCCCTCCCGTCCAGTACTCCCCGCTGCTGAAGAAGCTGTACTGCCAGATCGCCAAGACGTGCCCCATCCAGATCAAGGTGTCCGCCCCGCCGCCCCCGGGCACTGCCATCCGCGCGATGCCGGTCTACAAGAAGGCGGAGCACGTGACGGAGGTCGTGAAGCGCTGTCCCAACCACGAGCTTGGGCGGGACTTCAACGAGGGTGAGGCTCCCCAGCCTGGGCGCCAGCAGGGGCCGTGGGAGGGGCTGGCGGTGGGCTCAGCATCCCCCCGTCTCCCCCCAGCGTGGTCAGGGCCTCAAGTGCAGGTGTCCCAGCAGAGCCTCCGTCCAGCCTCGAGGAGGGGGGTGGGACAGCCTGCAGTCTCGAGGCCCCTGCCAGGCCCCGGCTCAGCGCGGCTCTGAGGCGCTGTCCCTCCCGGCAGGACAGTCGGCCCCGGCCAGCCACCTCATCCGCGTGGAGGGCAACAGCCTCTCGCAGTACGTGGACGACCCCGTCACCGGCAGGCAGAGCGTCATGGTGCCCTACGAGCCCCCACAGGTAGGCCTGGCCTGGGGGGCAGAGACCCCCGTGTCACCTGTCCAGTCCCCGGTTAAATCCTCCCTCACCCTCAAGGTCCCGCCCCGCCTCGCCCTTGCCCCCTGTCTGGGCACAGGCCCCCCATCTGCGGTGGGAGGGGGCTGACGACCTCTGAGCTCAGCGCTCATCTGTCCTCTCTCCCCGCCTGTCTGCTCCCGCTCATGAGATTCAAGAGGGGAGGGGTGGAGGCCTGGAGTTTGTGGGGTGCAGCGGGAGGTGAGGGGGGGGAGAGGCCGACGATCAGGGGATGCATGCGTAGAGCCTGGGGGCGAGGGGTGACTGACGGAATGGGGGGCTGCAAGAGGTGGGCGGGGTGGAGAAACCCTGGAGGTCAGACCTGGACCTGAGGCAGCACAGGTCTGGGAGACGTGGGGGCCCAGCTGGCTGAAAAGCTGGGGTGGAGAGAAGCAGGGGAGGGGCCAAGGCGTGATGGTGTCATGGGGCCAGGACAGGAGGGCCCCCGTGAGCCCTTGCCTCTCCTCTGCCTCGTTCTGAAACCACCCCCTAGACGCCCCCGAGCTGGGCCTGGCTCCCCAAGGTCTCCCCGGCCTAAGAGCAGCCTGATCTCGTGGGCCCGAGCCCAGGGTGGGGTGGGCCCGCCTGCCCTCTCCCCGCTTCACGCCCTCACCCGCGGGGACAGCCAAGAGAGCGGGGCCCTCCCGCCCCCTGCTGGCCGCTCTGTGCAAGGCTGGGTTTTCCGAGGCTCGTGACTGTCTAAATCCTGACTTGGGGAGTCCACGACAATCGCCCATTCTGCAGTCCCACATGGTCAGAAGTCCTCTACACACTCCCTGGGAAGCGGGGGGGCTGTGCTGGGGCTGGGGGTCCACTTGGACCGCTCTGGTCCCTCCCTCTGCCAGAGCAGTGCAGGGCACCCTTCTGCCCAGGAGAGCCCCCCCCGTGCACACACGCCTGTGCCCACTCACACCCGGCCTCCAGGATTTGCCCTCCAACCTGGGTTGGGGGAGATGGCCCAGGCAGCCAGACCACAGCACTCCGTGCCTCCCGGGAGCGCAGGCCAGGTCTGAGCTCGCTCCGCACCCCGAGCCAGCACACGGCTCAACATTCAGTGTGGACAGGTGCATGGGTGGGTGGGTGGACGGATACACAGATGGATGGACAGATGAATATATGGGTGGGTAAGTGGGTGAGCAGATAGCTGGTTGGGTAGATGGTTAGATAATGAATGGATGGATGGATGATGGGTGGATGATGGGTGGATGGAAGGATGGATGGATGGATGGATGATGGGTGGATGATGGGTGGATGGATGGGTGGGTGGATGGATAGTGGGTGTGTCAATGACAAAGGACCGCAGAGTGTGGCCCCACCCCCCAGGCCTACCCAGAAGCAGGACCGGATGTAAGGGACAGGTGCTTCGAAGGTCAGGAGCCCCCGCCTTAGTGGGCTGGGGCCCGCCGCGGTTCCCACAGCCCCCGACCCACGCCCCTGCGCAGGTGGGGACGGAGTTCACCACCATCCTGTACAACTTCATGTGCAACAGCAGCTGCGTGGGCGGCATGAACCGCCGGCCCATCCTCATCATCATCACCCTGGAGACCCGGGAGTGAGTCTGCGGCACGTGGGTGGGCGTGGGGACTCGGGGCCCCCGCTGCCAGCGGCACGGAGTGGGGCAGCCTGGGGAGTGGGGCGGGGCCTGCCGGTGTGCGGATAGAGGGCGGGGCCTGGTGCCCAGAGCAGCGGCCCTGGTCCCGACCGCTCAGCCCATCACAGCCCGCGGTGGGCGGGAGCAGGAGGGTGGGCAGGGCTGGGGCTGAAGCGCACCTTCCCGGACAGCGGCCAGGTGCTGGGCCGCCGGTCCTTCGAGGGCCGCATCTGTGCCTGTCCCGGCCGAGACCGCAAAGCCGACGAGGACCACTACCGCGAGCAGCAGGTCCTGAGCGACAGCACTGCCAAGAACGGGGCCGCCAGCAAGCGCGGTGAGCAGGGCTGCAGCCAGGGCGCGGCGTGGAGGGGCACCCCAGAGGGTTAGCGCCGGCCGCCCCTCAGGACGGAGCCTGCCCTGCCTCGGGGACTTGGGTGAAGTGCTGGCAGGGTGCATCGCCAGCCTCTGTCCAGGGTAGTGAGCCACCCCCGGGTCCAGCCCCATCCGGCATGGGTGACAGCCAGGTCTCGTGGGCTCACGTGGTGTGGCGGGTGTCCTGTTGGCTGTGTCTGCCTCGTCCCACTCCCTCCCTGCCGCTCACGCAGCCTTTCCCGCCTGGCCTTCCAGCCTTCAAGCAGAGCCCCCCTGCCGTCCCCGCCCTGGGCACCAACGTGAAGAAGAGACGACACGGGGACGAGGACATGTACTACATGCACGTGAGCGTCCCGGGTCTGCAGCGCCCAGGCCGGAACTGATGGGGGCGGGCAGCAGTCTCCTGTCACAGCCTGACCCCAGAGACCCCGGGCTCTGCAGGGGGCAGGTCCACAAAGGGGGAGCCGGGCCCTGCGGCAGGGGGGCCGGGGACTCTGCCCGAGGCAGCTTCGAGTGAATGCAGCGTGTTGGAGGCTGGGGATCCTGGGGCGGGGCACGGGGTGGGCATTGGGAACCCTACATTCTGGAGTCTGACAGGCCACATTACTGTCGCCCAAGCTGACACCACTGTCATGTGATGTGACCACTCCAGTCGGTGGATCAAACCACCGCATGCTTGGCTAGGACTGGTCTTCCATTATGTGAGCTTTTTATTTTTGAGTCAAGAAATGAGTCTTGTTCTAAAATCCCCTATTTGTTGAGTTTCTTGCCTCTGAACCCCGAGTGTGCTGAGTGCTGGGGAGGGGAGAGGGGAAGGTGGGTGGGGTTCAGGGGCAGGAAGGAGTGGGCGTGATTATACGGGCAGAGAACACCTGCCCACCCACAATGGGGAAGGAGGAAAGCAGGGGCCGGTGGGGTGCCAGGGAGCCCACGAAGCTACGAGCCCAGGGCCGGGGCTCTGGGGTTGAGAGGGGACCCACGTGCCCCTGGGCAGAGGTCTGCCTCCCTGTGTGCAGGTGCGGGGCCGCGAGAACTTTGAGATCCTGATGAAGGTCAAGGAGAGCCTGGAGCTGATGGAGCTGGTGCCCCAGCAGGTGGTCGACTCCTACCGGCAGCAGCAGCAGCAGCAGCTTCTCCAGAGGCCGTGAGTGCAGCCCCCATCCCTATTGGACAGGCGGTGAGGCCCCATGGGGCGTCCCCTCCTCCAGGAAGCCCTCCTTAACTGCAGTGGTCACAACCATTGTTATGATTTTCTCTCCCACCAAGGGGTCCCCTAAATGTCTACTGAGTGGAGGGCAAGGAGGGGGTGGTCAGAGCAACACCAACCCACCAGTACCGAGGGCGACAGCAGTGGCCCTAGTGCCCCCACCGCCCTCTCCAGTGGCCACGGCCTGGGCAGGGCGGCTGGGTGAGGAGGGCGGCGCTTCTGACACCTCAGCGGGGGGTCAGGGTCCCCACCGTTGCGGCACGGGCATCCATGCAGGTGACACACTCTCAACCTCACGCTGTCGCTGTCTGGGCAGGGGTCCCCTGCAGCCTCCGTCCTACGGGCCCGTCCTCTCGCCCATGAGCAAGGGGCACAGCGGTGTCAGCAAGCTGCCCTCGGTCAACCAGCTGGTGGGCCAGCCTCCCCCGCACAGCTCGGCGGCCGGGCCCAACCTGGGGCCCATCGGTGAGTTGCAGCGGTGGCCGGTGTGGGTGGCGAGGCCCGACGTCAGGCCTGGCTTGGCTCCAGGCGCACACGTGGGGCTCTTGCCCACTGCCTCCCCCTAGGTGGCACGGCCAGGGAGGGCCCCTCTGCCTCTGACTGTCCCCCCTGACTCTTGCCAGGCCCCGGGATACTGGCCAACCATGGCCACAGCCTGCCAGCCAACGGTGAGATGAACGGCAGCCACAGCTCCCAGCCCATGGTTGCGGGGTCGCACTGCACGCCCCCGCCCCCCTACCACGCCGACCCCAGCCTGGTCAGGTAGGTGGGCTGCTGCCGGGCCCTGCCCCTGACCCCTGACCTCCGCTGGCCCGAGCCTGGGCGCTGTCTCTGCAAGCTGCCTGCCCGCCCTGTGTCTCTGTCACTCACTCTGCTGCCACCCGGGGAACTAAGAGAGGCAAAGAGCATGGGGAGTGGGTGTCCACCCGGTGCTGGAAGGTGGGGGACACAAAAAGCCAGGGGCTCCTTGGAGGCTGCACCCGGTGAGCCCCTCCGTGACGCTGTGGCCACATGGGCAGGGGTGGCCAGGGGTCGCCCTTCAGGATGAAGCACCCGCCCAGCCAGGCCGCACGGCTGTTTTTTAGAAGTGAACGCTGTCATTTCGTGAATTCTCTCTGCAGCTTTTTAACAGGACTGGGGTGTCCCAACTGCATTGAGCATTTCACCTCCCAAGGGTTGCAGAGCATTTACCACCTGCAGAACCTGACAATGGAGGTACCGTTCCCACCCCGACCCTGCCCACCTGCTCCCAGCCTGCAAGGCAGAGCGCTCTCCCCTCTTGCTGGGGGGGTGCCCTAGCTGGTTCCTGTTCTCAGAGTTTGAGGAGGGGGCTGTGAAATACGGGAAACCCTTCTTCCTGAGCCCACTCCCGATCCTCACCTCTGGCTTCTGTCCTGAAGTCCCCTCCTGAACGCAGGCAAGTCCAGCTGTGCAGGCGGTGGGCTGGGTGGGGTGCTGCCCTGGCTGCAGGCCGCAGGACTGGCCCCATGCTCTGTGGCCCCAGTGGCCCGGCTGTCTTTGATTTGGGGGGACGGGCTGGCTCTAAGGCACACAGAGCTTCGGAAGGCAGGGGCCAGAGGGCCTTGGAGCTGGTCTAGTTCAGCGCCGCTCACACACCAGCTCCGGAAGGGCAGGGGACTGAAGGCCGCGGGTGTGAGCGTCCTGGCGCCAGCGCGGGCGAGGCTGCGTGAGGGCTGGACCTGCTCAGGGGCGTCCGGCGCCAGAAGGTGCTGTCAGCCTGAGGTGGCACAGGCAGGCGGAGGGCCCAGGGGACACGTCTGCAGCCCGGGTCCCGGCGGGGGTCTGGCTTGGGGGCACGGAGCCCCCCGCAGTGCCTGCTCCCAGCCCAGAGCCACAGGCCGGACTTGAAGGTTGTCAGAGGCAACGGGGCCATTTGCTCGGAGGGTGGCCGGTCAGTGTCTGTGTGTCCGCTAACGTCCCTGTGACCACCACTGGGCTCGCCTCAGCAGCGTGGTGTGCGCGCCTGGGGTGTGTCGGGGACGGGGCATGGGGATAGGACCCGGGTGGGTCATCAGCTCCGGCCTCAAAGGGCTGGGAGGCAGGCGGTCCCCCAGAGCTGGGTGTGAAGGGGCTCCACCGGTCGCCGTGACTGTGGACGGGTCCCGGGAGTGACCGCACACACACAGGTCACTTCTTAGCCTCTGTCAGTGCCACCAAAGCGGCTGTGCCCAGAGCCTCTGCTCAGGGTGGGTGCAGACTCTCCACCCCATAGGCCTCTCCAGTGCTCTACTTACTGCCCCCGCCATTAAGGTCCAGGACGGACCGTGGCCCCGCACACCAGGGGTCGCTGGCGTCCTTACTAGTCCTGGGGGCTCCGCGGGGGGCGGAGGCGGGGGGGGGGGGGGGCGGGGTCCCCGGGCGGAGGCCCGCGGTGGGGGGTAGGGGCGGGGCCTGCGGCTCCGCCTCTAACGCGGCTGGCGCCCCGCCCCCCGCAGGACCTCGGGGCCCTGAAGATCCCGGACCAGTACCGCATGACCATCTGGCGGGGCCTGCAGGACCTGAAGCAGGGCCACGACTGCGGCGCGCAGCAGCTGATCCGCTCCAGCAGCAACGCGGCCACCATCTCCATCGGCAGCTCGGGGGAGCTGCAGCGGCAGCGCGTCATGGAGGCCGTGCACTTCCGCGTGCGCCACACCATCACCATCCCCAACCGCGGCGGCCCCGGCGGCGCGGGCGCGGGCCCCGACGAGTGGGCGGACTTCGGCTTCGACCTGCCGGACTGCAAGTCCCGGAGACAGTCCATCAAGGAGGAGTTCTCGGAGGGGGAGGCCAACTGACGGCGGGAGGGCGCACGGACCGAGCGCTGCGCGCGGGCACCTGCGGGCTGGAGCCGAGGAGCCCGGCTGCGCCTCTTCCTTCTGGTCAGAAACAGCCCCGGGGCCGCTCCCGGGGCGAGGCCAAGTCCCACCTGGCGCCCGGGGAGGCCGCGCGGACGGTGCGCGCACGGCCAGCGCGCGGTGACCAGCCGGGCTCCCCCCTCCGTGCCCCATCTTCCCTGAGGACGCGCTGCTCCCAGGCGGGGGCCTGGGAAATACAAGGACGGCCTGGCCTCGCTGGTGGCCTGCCAAATAGTGTTCTCCGACGTCTTCTGATCTGGGTGGCAGCGGGCGGCCTGGGGACTGGTCTGGAACATTTCTTTTTCGGTCAGTGCTCCCGCCTGGCTGCGTCCACGGCTGGTCCCTGGGCTGGACTTGAGGGCCGGCCCATCCCTCGCACCCTTGACTGCTAGGTCAAACCCCAGGGCAGCTGCCCCCCAGCTCCTGGACTTGGAGGAGACTGGGAGGAGGGTATTGCCAAGTTCCCAGTCCCTCCTGGGGGCCTTCTGGGCAGTGGCCACCAGCCAAGGCCCCTGCCAGCACCACCGGCCGGTCGCCCCTCCGCGGTGACCGTCTCAGCAGACAGGGAAGGCGCGCTCCTCAAACTACAGGAAATTGTCCATATTTGATAAAATGATACCCTTTTCTACATGGTGGGTCAGCTTTTTTTTTTTTTTAAACATTCCCTTCAGGATTCAACCTAGGGGGTGCCCCAGGTCTACGGTAACCAGCTGGGCTAAGAAAGCTGAGGGGCAACCAGGTGGGGTGCTGGTGTGGCAGGGTGGGGGTGAAACCCCCAGGCCATCGTGGGAGGGCTCTGGGTTGGGCTGGGGAAACCCTCCTGTCCCCTTGGTGACCCTTGTAAGTTGGGGGCAGGAGCCACGGGAGAGCCCCTCCCGGTGGAGGGACCCATGGGCAGGAAGGCCCACTCCTGGGCCTCGGAGCGGGGCTCTGCGCTGGGAGAGGCCCTCCATCCCCACAGGGCTGCACTGAGGCGGGGGAGGGCTCTGGTCCTCTATGAGCAGCTGGCAGGGACAGCTGCTCGCCTGCCTGGTGGGCCATCGGGAGCCAGCTGCAGGCAGGAAACAAGACCACAGAGAGCTGGGTGTGGGGATGAAGGCAACCCCCCCTCCCCACCCCGTTCTAGGGACCCTGACCAGTGCACACACTGAGACGCCGCCCTGGGACGGGCCACCTGGTGCTTTCCAATCAGCCCGACTGTCCCTTTGCTGGTGCCCCTGTGTATTGATTCTTCTCTGTCACCCCAGAAGCAGGGAAGGCCCCCAGGCCAGGGAAGGTTGACAAAGGGCCCGGAGCACCCTTGGGGTTTGTCCTTTGCAGTAAACCCCCCAGCCCCCAGCCGTGGCCCTTGTTTGGAGCTGGGGGGGCGGGGCGGGAGCTTCAGGTGAGCTCGGGACGCAGCAGGTGGGCGCATGCGCTGAGCCCCAGCTGCCCCCTGTTGAAGGGAGAGTGGATGTTCCGCCAATCTGTTAGATTTCCGGGCTCTTGGGAAGGCTGCTGTGGGGGATACGAGGGGTTGATGGGGGAAGGGAGACCTCCAGGGCTCAAAACTGTCCTGACTGGAGTGACCTGGGCCAGAGCTACCTCTGTCAGGGTCGCCTGCAGACCGGGACTCCATCACAGGAAGTCGGGACCGCCAATGTCCCCACCTGCTTGTTTAAAAGCAGCGTCCTTGTGCGGCCGCTGGGGGCTGGGGCCTGAGCCCAGGGCTGCCAGAGCTCGGAGCGCCTCAGGGTAGTCGCAAGTGCCCAGCGGGGTGTGTGTGTGTGTGTGTGTGTGTGTGTGTGTGTGTGTGTGTGTGCTGTCTCCCCACACCTGAAGGTCATGGTCCCAACTGAAGACTCAGGCTCCAGGCTCCTGTGGTCTGGGTGCAGCATCTCCCCCCCTCGCACTCAGGGCCCAGGGCACCTGTTTCTGCCCTTTCACACGTGAGGACACTGAGGCACAGGAGGCTTCCCGGCTGCGGAGAGGCGGGAGGGACATGGCTCACTGGGCTGCGAGAGCGCCTGCCCGCTGACAGCCAGTCAAACACATGTCCTGGCCCACGCCACGAAGGTTTCTGTCACCGACCCAATTCTTGAGGCCCCCTCCCCCGCCGCTCATGATGGGCTTCGACTGGGTCCCAACTCGGCCCGGGGCTGCGCTGCTGAGAAGCCATCACTCCCATCAGCCACCCAGGTCCCCAGCAGGCACGGGTCCGGGCCCTCGTGAACCTCGTCTTAGAACATGTCACGCAAACACCTGCTTCCCTGTGAGCTGGTTAAGGCCCTTCAATGCTTCAAGGTTGGAGAAAACACACGTGTCACTGATGTGCTTCTTCAGGCCGCGTTACGGGGTGTCTACCAGCTATCGGGTAACGTCCTCTTGGGGAAACGTGGTATTTCTTAGCTGTGTTTTGGTGGGGATTTTCGTTCTTGTAACGTAATAAAGCACGTGTCCCAGTGACTGTCCCCTCTGAGTCAATCAGACACGAAGGCGGCTTTGGCCCCTAATAGGTGAGGGAGGCCGCAGCCCCCACCGGCCTGGGTCACCCCACTTGTGCTCCCATCTTCAGTGATGCGATGAACCCCGACACCCCCTCCCCTGCAGTGGGCGAGGGTCGCCCTGTCCAAGCAAAGCCGGCTGACCTCCCGGGACTGACCTTGGCCTTGGTGAGGCCATCCAGGCCTCTTGGGGTTCAGGCCCATGACCCTTCCAAGCCCACCAGGCCCCCTAGGAAGGCCCCGCGCGGCCTCTGTGGAGAGTGCAAAGCCCACGCCACTCAGGAAAGCTGGCGGGGGCGGGGAGCGCGTGCCTGCCCGGCTCGGGGGTGGGGCCCGGCGGCTCCCGCAGCTTCTCTCCGTCTCCCATTCCTGGCCTGCGGCGCTGTGCGTAAGGACGGGCCGTGCCCCAGCAAACACTGGGCTCTCAAAGTCCGTTTAAGTGCAGGGGGCCGGGGCTTTTTAGTCTCAGACCGAAGCTGAGCCCACGTCCCTTGGGTACTGGCTGAGGCGGGGAGCGCTGGGCGGGGCCCCAGCCTCCATCACTCACACTCTCCTCCATGCCAAACCTGCGCTCGCCCGTCCCCAGAGCTGCCACCTGTCCCTGGAACCCACCTCAGAGGGCTGAGCCAGACGTGCCCCCGTCACGGTGACAGGAACCCACATCACAAACGTGCCAACACCTCAGAACGGGGCAGAAGTCAAGGACATGGATGTTGAGCTAGAAAGACACCTCCATGTCCAGTCCAAAAACAGGGACCCTAAGAACACTGGCTGGGTGGCTCAGTGGATTGAGCGCCGGCCTGCGAAGCAAAGGGTCACCGGTTCGATTCCCAGTCAGGGCGCAGGCCTGGGCGGCAGGTCTGGTCCCCGGTTGGGGGCATGCAAGAGGCAACCACACATGGATGTTTCTCTCCCTCTCTTTCTTTCTCCCTTCCCGCATCTCTAAAAATGAATAAATAAAATCTTAAAAAAAGAAAAATGCCTCTAAATTGTGGGTTTTCACCGAGGACATCTAATTTCCCTATCAGAGCCACTGACCCAGGGTCAGGTTTTAGAGAAGGTGAAATACTGATGGTGGGGAAAAAAGAGAAAAAAGCCAGGAGAATGGCCAGCACTGCCTCGGGCCCCGTCTCTGTGCTGGGACCTTCCTGAGTCCCATGGAAGCAGCTTCTGGGGCCCCTGCCCCGTAGAAAACTAAGACAAGTCTCAGGAAATCAAGATGGACGTCCTGCTGTGTTTCCATGGAGACCTCTGTGATGCCGTCCACAGCTCCCAGCACCCCTAGGATGCGGAGCTTGGGAAGCGGTCTGATCCTGGCCTGGGCCCCCACTGAGGCCACGTCCCCTCCACGCCCGCAGGCGCCGTCTGCTAAGCTGTCACTTAAGTGGCAAAGCTGTTCCTCTGTCCCAGCTCCTGATACTGCCTCTGGGGGCCAGCGGGCCCCACGGGCCGCGTTTCCTGCCCTACTTGATGGAGAAGGGACTGATGGTCCTCCGGAGCATGGGTGGCCGGGACTGCCCAGTGCCCGAAAGGGAGCTTCGTCCAAACCAGCGCGCCCTCAGCACGTCGGCTCAGGCCGTCAGCTGGCACCACAGGAGGAAGGTACGGGGTGGGGGGAATTGGAGAGGACCTGCTCCCCCCAGCCGAGAAAGGCCCGGCGGAGGGGCACCGGGGGAGCCCCCCAAGTAAGTCTCGGTGGTGGAGAGGAGATGCAGTGTTTGCCTGAGCCTTCCTTAGGGGGGTCTTGAAAAGGGGTGAAGTGGGGAAGAGGGTGTGGGAGGGGAGCGCCCAGTGCCCGTGCATCTGCAGTGTGCTGGGGGAGACTGGGGAGCCCCGGGGGCTCTCTAAATGGAAGGCCACCCTGGGCTCGGCCGCTGAGGTTCTAGAGCTGGGTCCGGGCCGCATGGCTGTCCGCGAGCTTGCCGTCTGCGGGGGAGGGGCCCGACCTCTGCCATGGGCACAGGCGACCAGGCCCTGGCTGCGCCCCGTCTTTTCTCTCCGTGACTGTCTTCTTTCTCCCGCGGCTCCAGAGTGTGTCCACGCAGGACGGCAGCCGCGAGGACAGGAGCTTCGTGTCAGGAGCGGAGGAGCTGTGGAGGTTGTTTCTCGGGCGTCCCGGCGGCCCCCAGTTCTGCTCCCGGGCCACGTCCATGTCCATTTGTGGTGAGAGCGCCAGCCCGGCCCCCCAGAAAACCACCTCCCGCCCTATGGGGGGTGGGGCCTTCCTGGAAGTCAGCCTGCTTCTGGGATCACTGCATCCATCACTGCGCGTGGAACAGAGGGGGTGGGGGTGGGGGGGGCGCCTGTCCCCCTCTACTAACCATGCCTCTTGCTTCATGGTGTCTCCTTTCCCTGGGACTCAGTAGGGTTGGGGGTGGGAGAGAGGTGGAAGGTTCTGGAAGCTTCAGGAAGGCGGTCCATAGGGTCGAAGATAGCTCATTACGAGCCAACCCTTGTGAAATGCACCGCTGAGGGATCGGGACTGCAGGTGGCCTTGCCAGGAGCCACGAGCTCTGAGCCTCGTGGAGGGCAGTCGGGCAGAGACACGCAGTGTGGCCAGAGCACTGGTCAGGCCAGGCGCCACCCCGGACCCCGGGCCCCATTGCCCACACACGACACTCTCCTGAGGGATGGCGATGAAAACGGCGGCAGCCTCAGGCGGCACCGGGGTCCTGTGTGCGTGTCTCAGCCAGGACCCCCCGCCCCGCCCCCAGGCTCGGAGCTGGGCCCTGAGGACCAGGCCTCAGAGAGCGGCCAGCTCTCCAGCATCATGGCTGTGGGCAGGTCTCTGGGAGGGGCTGAGGGGCCGCGTCCTGGACGTCAGGTCTGTGCCCTCAAAGGCTCCCGGGGCTCAGCCCCTGCGCTCGGGGCTGCTCTGAAGCTTTGAGGAGGAGCCGTTTCTACAGAAGGGAACCCGGGGTGTGTCCTTCCCCGGTGGGCATGCGTTGATTGCAGAAGTTAAATTGCACCCAGTGTGTTTCGGGGGTCACGCTAGTGGGCGGTAATGGTCCCGGCCACCTATGCGTTGACTCCCGGGCTCCGTCCCCTGTGGCCACTGCGGAAGTCCTACCTGATGTTTGAAAATGGGGACAGGAATGAAAACACCTGCCCCGGAGGGCTTGGGAAGGCACAGCCCGTCTTCCACCGGCATCGCTAACCTCCTGCAGGCTCAGCGTCCACTGCCGCTTTGCCCGAGGGGCTGGGCCTGGGCTCCGAGGCCTGGAAGACCACCAAGGATGCCCTCTCCAGCCAGCAGGGCTCCGACGTGCGGGTGGATGGTGAGCGCAGTGCCCGCCACCCACTGGGGTCCCCTCCTTGGCACCCAAGCGCCGAGGGCCTCTGCCTGCACCTGCCAGGGCCCCTGCCCACAGGGCTACTTGCTCCTGCTCCACGGAACCCCCTTCCCGGGACTACCTGCCTGGCCCCGCGTCTGTTATGCATGGGCCCTGGGGTGCACCCCTCCCTGAGCCGAGAGACCCAAAGGCACCGCTCCTGCAGATAATGCACTGACCCGTGACCCAGGGCCA
The DNA here is from genome assembly GCF_987537825.1 of Furipterus horrens. NCBI lineage: Eukaryota > Metazoa > Chordata > Mammalia > Chiroptera > Furipteridae > Furipterus > Furipterus horrens. The sequence continues at coordinate 1,851,886 of NW_028327173.1, forward strand.
CCCCAGCAGGACCAGGGCCACCTGTGCACGGGGCTCGGAGGCAGCTGGGCCTGGTGGGGGTGGGGTGCACAGCGGGGTGTGGCCTGGAGACCTGGGGGAGCCAGCTGGGTGAGGGAGGGTTTTTGAGGGGCTCTTGAAGGGAGGGGGGTATCAGGAAGATGCCAGGGCTGCTCAGCCAGGAAGAACTGATGCCCTTGCCTCTGGACAGGGCCCCTCCTTCCCTTCAGTAAGAGTGCCTGCGAGTTCCAGCACTTGCGGAAAAGGAGCGGGTCCCAGTCCCTGACCCCGGCCGCCGGCAGCCTCGTCCTGGGGCTGAGCCACCTGAGAAAGCGGATACCTTGGTACATCTCGGTCATCCACGAGAAGGTACCGCCGAGCGCAGGTCCTGGGTACAGACCCCGCCCTGACGCCCCAGCTCTGCCCCTACAGGAGGGGCAGCCCTTCCCCCGCCTGAGACTCTGTTCTAGAACCCCGTTATCAGGGCTCACAGGATGCCCACACGTGGTCTAAACTGACCTCCAGGCCCCTCCTTTGGCGTCTGCGAATCAGATGCTTTACAACCTCCTGTCCCTGTCCATCCTCAGCCCAGAGGCTGGCACCTGAAGCCTCAGTAGATGTCAAAACTTGTACGCAGCTCCCCAGCATGATCATGACCTTCAGCTGTCTGTACGACTTTGGGCCCAGTCATTCCACTTGGAAGAAGGTTTTGGTAGAAACAGTAGTGATCGGCTTGAAAGGCAACGCTTGACCCACGGGCCACTTCCTCGTGGCGCCACGTTTTCTCCTGGGTTTATGAGGGAGACCGGCCCCCTCACCGTCTGTCCTGGAGTCCCTGTGTTTGAGTTAAAGAGTCACAGTTACTCTGACCTGTAACCAAAAGAAGGCGGGATGCATGTCCCTCTTTTCTCTTCTGTCTCTCTGAAAGAGTTTGCATAGGGTTGGAGTTATTTCTTTGTTCAATTCTGAAGAATTCATCTTTGAAGCAATTCGTGTCTGGAGGTACCTTACAGGGTTGGATTTTACAACAGCAAATGTGATTCTTTTTAAGATACTCAGATTTCCTCTTTCCTTTTGCTGCAGTTTGGGCGAGCTACGTTTTTCTAGGAATGTGTCCATTTCATGTCACTTTTCAGATGCCTTAGCCTACGCCTGTGCCTAACAGGCTCTTATTAACCTCCCCACGCCTGCAGGAGGCCCTGCGGGAGCTGTCTCTCCTGCTGGCTGTGTTGCTAACTCACACCTCTCTTCCATCAGTTTCCCTAGAAGTTTGTCGCTATTCAAAGCCCTTTCTTAGGATCGGCTTCTGTTTTGGTTTTCTAAGGCAGTGAAGATTTAAGGACAATGACAAATGGTGGGTGGCAGGGGGCGGGGGGGTCCACAGTGCGCACTGACCAGGCCCGACAGTGTGGGTCTGCGAGCACCCATTTTACGTGGGTCCCCTAAACTCTGCCTCTCCATGTTACGACGGGCTGCATAATTTCCAAAGTGTGGCCACCCTTTGACTAAACACTCCCACTTGGGGACATACCCTGACGATGTAATTAGGGAGAGCCACACAGGTACAGTGAAAGGATGCTCTTTGCAGTCCTGTATTAATCCAAACAGCGAGAACGAAATTCTCAGCTCACACAGGTGAGCCCGCTAGGGGAAGGGCTGCAGGCGCGGCTGCCTCTAGGCGCTCAGACGGCAGCCGGGCGCTCTCCTTCCCCAGCTCTGCCTTCCTCTGGGCTGTCATAGGCAAGCATGTCTCCTCTGGCGGCAGACGGCCGCCTGCAGCAAGCTCAGCAGCTCCGGCAGGAATGAGCGCCTTTTCGTAGCCATCCCTGTCTGGTTCGGGACACACATGTATGTCCAAGTCACCATAGCCAGGTGAAGTCACATGATGACGGCATGATCATCTTTCTCTCTAACTGAATAGTACAAGTAATTCCACATACCCTTCAGGTTCTCCACATGCTAAAATGTTGCCAGATGGGCTGTATCCTCTCCTCCCCCTGTGACCCTCACTATGGCATTCACTCATGCCCTTATCTGGACTATTCTCTTCCCTCTTTGTCCTTTAAGTTTCATTTGCGGTCTTTTTCTGAATTCTAGAGGTGGGTACTTACATAATTGCTTTTCATTGTTTTCTCTTATAGATGCACTCTAAGGCTATGAATCTGTCCTTAGTCACAGCATTAGCTGCACCCTGCAAGTCTTAACATGTCCAATGGTTCATTATATTTCAGTTTAAAATATTCTCTAACTTCCTTTGTGATTTCTTCTTTGACTCATGGGTTGTGTCGAAGCTTATCACTTAATTTCCAAACATTGGAGGATTTTTTAGTTACCTTTCTTTCCAGAATTCTGTCTGGGACCATCTGCCTTCTGCCTGAAGAATTCTCTAGTTTCTCTAAGTTCAAATCTGCCAGGGACACAGCCTTTCTGTTCCCTGTGTGTCCAAAAAAAAATCCTGTCTGTATTGTGTCTCTAGTTTTGAAGAATCCAGGGCATTGAGATGTTGAGCGTGGAAGGCTGAGGGGCAAAAGGCCCCTGGGACAGCCCTCGTTGGGAGTCACTGTTAGGTGTGGGGGTGCACAGAAGACTGGGATCCTCAGTCAGAGCGCACAGCTGGCCTGCGGCTGGGCTGAAGGGGAGGCTGCTGGGAATCTCCCTGGACAAGGATTTCGGACCTGCCCTAAGTAGAATGTGGCTTAAGAAGCACCCGTCTTGGGCTCGGGACTTCAGGGTCCCTGGAGAGCGGGTCAGCTCCTCCTGGGCCCAGAGCTGCTGCCCTGCGGGTGGCAGGGGGTGAGGACGCATGTGGCTGTGTGGCACACGGGGCTGCCCCGCTTTCTGCCCAGGATCACTGCCTGTCCACACTGGGGGGGGAAGTGAAGCGCCTCTCCAAGCTGGAGGAGCAGGTTCGGGAGAAAGACAAGGAGATCTTGGCGCTGCAGGAGGAGAGAGAGGCCCTGAGGAAGCAGCTGAGAGACCTCCTCAGAGACAAAGCCCCCGAGACACCCGTGTTCCTGGGCACAAAGGTGAGCCAAGCGTGGGAGCAGCGGCCAGGGTGGCAAAAACGCAGACTCAGCTTGCAGAGCGTCTGCAGTTCCCGGTGACCCTCGGGACCCGAGCACCACCCCTCCCCCCACACCATCCCGGCCATCCTGGAAGGCTGCCAGGCCAGTGCAGGAGCTCGGGCTGGGTCCCAGGGTTTTGAGCAGCAGGTCAGGATCTGAAGAGGGCAGCTGGGCACACGATACAAGAAAAGAACGCAGCCCTGGCCCTGGCTGGGTAGAGTGTCGTCCTGCTATGCCAAGGTTGTGGGTTCGATCCCCGGTCACATACAAGAATCAACCCACAAATGCATAAATAAGTGGACTGACAAAGCGATCTCTCTCTCCCAAATCAGTACATAAAATTTTTCTGAAGAAGAGCCATGAACCGGGCAGCTAGTCCTGAGCTCTGCCGCCGGCTTGCTCGCTGCCCGGGACGGGCTGAGGCACTCTCTGGACTCAGTTTCCTTACCTATAAGAGGAGGGCCAGCTCCTCCGTCCCTGGAGGGAAGGCCTCTGCAGGTGGAGTCCCCAGACCCGGTATGGCTGTGTCCCGAGGGCAGCGGCGACTTGGGTCAGCCTGACCTGTTCTGTGGGATGTGGGACATCAGTGTCCTCGCCTGTCAGACGGGCTTGGCGGGGCTGCATCTCCCCAGGTGTGGTGTGGGCGGAGGGCTGAACCAGGCAGGTCCGGAGGGGCCCCGGGAAGCAGCCCCTGGTCTTTCTAAGACCCGAGTTCTTCATGCCTGAGGCTACAGCCCCTGATTTTACGCTGGGGACGCCCAGGAGTGTCGGGGGACAGTGCTTCAGACCATCGCTGAATCCCACGGATGTCTCTGAAGAAAAGTGCCCAGACGCCAGTGGTGGGGTGTCCAGCGGGCGGGGCAGCAGGTGTGGGAGCCCCGGCAGCGGTGTCCAGCCTCCGAGGGCTGCGAGTTAGCTGCGCATGGACGGAGAGCGGGGTGTGTGTGCGTGTGTGTGTGTGTGCATGCGTGCGTGCGTGTGTGATGTTCACGCCGGGTGGGTGCGTCCAGGGCTGGGCCCTCGACTCCTCCGAATGACCTTGCTTAGAGCTGCAAGGTCTCTGCTCCCGGGGCTGCCGCCTGCGGTCACTGACCCCACCTCCTGACACAGAGAGGCTGCTGTCCTCCTGGGGGACAGGTCGTGGAGGTGAATCTCCTGGGGGGCCGAGGGAGCAGCATGAAACCCGGAGGCCCGCGCGGGCTCTTCCAGGAGCAGCCCTCTGAGTCTGCGCTGAAGCCGCCGGGCAGACTGAGGTTCCTGAGACTCTGCGGCAGGCGGGGGTGGGGGTGGGGGTGGGGGGTGGGGGAGGCGGGAGCTGCAGCGCTGGAGGCAGGTGTGGGCGGGCCCCTCCCCTCCGGGGGCATGGGGTCCCACCTGCAGCCCTAACCTGGTGGGGCTCCCAGGTGCAGCCCGCAGCCCCCCTGTGAGGGAACAAGTGAAGGTGGTGGGGCAGCCCCCCCCCAAGAGAAGCAACTCCAACTGCCACCCTGGGGTGCTGGCCGCTAGCAGTGCCCCCAGACTGAGCTTCAGGGTCTGGGCAAGCAGCCAGCGTGCCCCCTGACCCCTCACTGCCCCGGCAGCACAGCCCAGTGTCCCCTCCCATCCCCAGATGCAGGAGGAATATGTCACGAGGGACAGAGCCAGGGACCTGCAGGCCGGTGGCGAGGAGGAAGGGGGCCTGGAAGGGGAGCCGGAGAGGGCTGCGGACGGCGGAGCCACGGAGGCTGTGCGTGCGGGGGGAGCTGAGGAGGAGGAGGAGCAGGCGGAGCTGGAACTGGACGAGGAAAGGGAGGCGCGGGAGGCCTGGGAGGGCAGCAGGCGGAGGACCTGCTCCCTGGATGAGGACTTCGAGGACGAGCTGATGGCCCAGCTGCAGGAGTACGAGCAGGTGATCCAGGAGCTCCAGTTCGAGCTCGAGGTGGCCAGGACCAGGCTGTCCCTGGCAGCAGGTAGGGCGCTGCAGGGCGCGGAGGCGGGGCCAGCCCTGCCCCAGGCTGGGCCGTGGGCGGCCAGGGCCACCCTGCTCCTCGGGAGCCCCCCGGGAGGGGCAGGGGTGCCGACAGAGCCGGAGGGCGGCTGGGGCAGGAGCCAGAGCCCTCTAGCTGGGCGGTGACCCGGCCGCTCCGGGCTTCGTCACCCCTGCGCCCTTCCCGCTGCTCACGCAGGAGCCTGCGTGTCTTTACAACAACAAGTGAACCACCAGGAGTCCCAGCTGCGGAAGGTCAACGCGGAGAACGAGCTGCTGCAACAGGATCTTCGAGGGCGGAAGCATCAGTTACAGGCCATGAGCGACAAGGTGGCCGCCCGCACTCACGCGGGCCCCGGCAGCTCCGCCGCTGGAGACGCTGAGCGCAGGGCGCAGAGGGGGCTCTCCCAGGGCCACACAGCGGGTGGGGGCGGTGTGGCCCGCACAGCACTCACCCTGCCCCCTGGGCCTCGTGGCTTCCGGCCACTGCTCAAGCCCCTCTTGGGCCCCGAGTCCCACGCATGCTCAGAGAGGTCGCCGCCCGGCCGAGCCCACTCCTTGTTAAGCATTTTAGTTCACATTTTTATAGGAGTTTTTTACCGCCACAGCTTAGAGACCAGAGGTCCACGGTCTCGTCATGCAAGCAGGAGTGTCCTCCCCGCCTCCTTCCCGTTGTCCCTTCCCAAGACAACCGCTGTCATTAGGGGTCACGCTTCCCTCTGTGCCCCCGCCCCTCCCAACACCAGCCCGTCCATGTCAGTGAGCTGACTCTGCATCTTCGCCCTGGGGACAGTATTGGTAGCACATGTGGAACTGACACATGTCTGTGAGACAGTGTCACCACTCCTAAACCACATGTTAAAACTGCTGTGTCCTCTTCGTCTCTCTTGATTTACACATATTTTCTCTGGAGCACATCCTGAAGTGGTTTTTGAGAAAGGACGGGTGGGGGTGAGTTTGGGGGCATGCCGCGTCTCCAGTCTTTCTTCCGTGCATTAGCAGTTTGGATGGATGCAGAACTCCAGTTTGGAAAGCCTTCCCTCTGCAGGGGGACGTCCCTGCTCCTGGGTCCCAGGGTCTGGGGTTGCTGGCGGGAAGCCCACAGTCACCCTTATTCCTGTGCATTCCTGTGATTTCTCGGTGGGGTGGCCTCTTCCTCCCCGGGAAGGTGTGAGATCCTGTCCTTGTCCCAGGCGTTCTGAAACCTCACAAAGTTGTGCCCTCACCGTCCTGGGTCCTTGGAGGCCACCTGGAAACGGTGTCCATCTGCTCGTCCTGGAATTTCCCCTGCTTACGCGGCCTCTTTCCCTCCTCGCTCCTCTCTGGCCCCTCGGCTGGCGCTCCCGTCATGGGCCAGCGGACCTCCTGCTCCGCTCCTCTTTTTTCCTCCCTGGGTCTCCCCCCTACTGTTCACGTCTTCATCTCTTTGCCCCCTTTTCAGGAGACCCCCTTGACTGACCCACAGCCCTCCTCCCAAGTTTGGATTTTGCAGTAACACGTGTGATGGCCGAGGTCTCTGTCTGTCCTCTGAACATCCCCCCACGGAAGCCCACTTTCTGCTCCCACTGCAGTCTCTTCCTTTACCCGAGAATGTTCGCGACCATCCCTGGTTTTAGCTTCTCGCATTGTTGCTATTTCCTGCAAGTTCTTGTTGCCAGTTTGTTTTGGTCTCTGTCCTTCACGGGGGAACTTGGCTCCCATGTCAGGGCACCTGGTGACCATTCTGTGCCTAGTGGCATGGCAACCAAGAGTTCAAAGGTAGAATTTGTGGGTCTTTCCTCTCGGTTGGGTCCGATTCCCCCGGAACCTGGGCAACTGGAAGAATTTCTTGCCTGGACGTGAAGGCCTCACTGCCTGTGATCTGGGCCCCCAGTAGGGGAGGAGGGTGTGGCTTTCACCTCCAGCACCTGTATCCCCCGTCTGAGATCTGGGGTCTCCACCCTCAACCAAGTCTGCATCTCCCAGGCCAGACACCCCCATGAGCCCCCCGACCTCCAGGCCCGGGCGGGTGGGAAAGGGGTGGGCTTCCGGCAGTGCAAGCTGGGGATGTGCCTGAGCCTTCACCCCTCTGAGCTTCTCCTGTGGGCCTCCAGGCCCAAGTCTGAGGCTTCAGGGGCTGCAGAGTGGGAAGGGCTTGTTCTCAGCTCCTCACTGCCACTGTAGGGACCTGAGCCCCGCTTTCCAGCGCCCCGGTGTTTGGCACTCCTTCTCCTCCTCCATCCTCGTCAGAAACACTGCTCAGGGCAGGAGGGGGCAGACGCTGCATCCCATCTGTGCCCGTGCCCCATCTGTGACCTTGCCTGGGGTCCCCTGAGCCACCCCCGTGCCTCTGCCTTTCAGTTCTCCAACCTCCGGGAAGAAAAGAAGCGGGAAGAGATGATGGGTCTCATCGAGAAGGACAACCTCCTCCTCCGACAGGTGACCGTGGGGGCAGTTAGCCGGAAGCTGGCCAACACCTCAGGGCAGGGTAGGGGGCCACTCACTTTAGGCAGCACCCTGTTTGACCAGCTCGGGGGAGCGAGGCCTCACCAAGGCCCTGTGCTGTCGCCGCTGGGTTCCGATTTGACTTGAGGAGCTCGGAGGGGGTTGGCCGTCTTCGGGGCGGGGAGAGGTGGGGTGGGGACAGGTCGGCCTACTCCCCTGTGGCCCCCGCTCCGCCCCCAGCAAGTGTGGGAGCTGGAGCGCGAACTCAGGGAGCGGGAACACACCCTCTCCGAGTCCAACGCCAAGGTCAGCCAGCTGCAGGCCGAGGTGAACCAGGGCCAGAACCACCTGCAGCGGTGGAAGCGGCTGTGGGAAGAGACGCAGAGCAAGATGGAGGCGGTGCAGCAGGCGGAGCAGCAGGCGCTCGTGGCCCTGGAGGAAGCACAGGCCCGGGTTCGCGCCTCCCCCGAGGGCCCCGGCCGGCCAGCAGCGGGCAGCCCCGAGCTCCGGAGCCCCTGCCCACCCCGAGTCCAGCCCAGACCACCAGGGGTTTCCTTAACCGCCCAGAGCGGGGGCTGGTGGAGCGGGCAGGGCACCAGCTGGGTCAGGGAGGGTCTCCCTGGGGTCAGGAGACAGCGCCCAAAGCTCCTTGGGGGAACAGAGGGTGGCCTGGGGGTTGCTTTGAGATTTTATGTTTATTTTTTATATTTTAAAAAAGATTTTATTCATTTATTTCTAGAGAGAGGGGAAGGGAGGGAGAAAGAGAGGGAGAGAAACATCCATGTGTGGTTGCCTCTTGTGCCCCCAACTGGGGACCTGGCCTGCAGCCCAGGCATGTGCCCTGACCGGGAATCGAACTGGCGACCCTTTGCTTTGCAGGCCGGCGCTCAGTCCACTGAGCCACAGCAGCCGGGGCTGTTTATTTTTTAAAACCACGTTCAAGTCTTACCTTTTCACTTTAAAAAGTTGCTGAGGTAGAGAGTCCACGGCGTTAGGCGCCCACACCCCGACCCTGGTCTGGGTTTTGAAGTGGCCCCTTCTAGCTCGCAGCCAGGTGGGGACCCTCTGCCGTCCCTCCCTGGTTCCCAAAGCCGGGAGGTGAGGAGGAGGCCTCTTCCCACCTCCTGTGAGCCCGGGGCCAGGCGCTGGGGACCCCTCCACAGCCAGGGGACGCGGCGGCCTGCCTCCCTCCCACCCCCCGGGCCAGCGCAGCCTTCCCTGTTTACTCGCAGCTGGAAAGACTGAGGGGCAAGATCCTCCAGGCCGCCTTTAGCACCTCAGGGATCAAGTCCTTGGCCACCGAGATCTCTGACAGTGACATCCTGGAAGCCTTGCAGGTGTGGCCGGCACTCGCTGCCTCCGGTCCCCAGGTCCTTGGGCCACACACACCTCTGCAGCCTGGGGCAGGCGGCGAGGCCTGGGTGGAGCTGGGGATGTCCCTGCGGGTCCTGGCAGTGTCCCTGTGCGGTGACCCCCGGACTGTCCTTTCTGTGCTGAGGCAGAAGGGGATCAGATCTCCCAAGGGGGGTGGTGTCACGGGCTGCAGGGGCCAGGCTGCTGGGCCCTGAGTGACTGGTGGGAGCAAACCCTCGGGGGGTGTTGGGGAGGGGGGTTCTCAGACAGCGTCTTGAGACTGGAGCCTGTCCCCAGCCGTGCCCACCTCAGCCCCCTGTGGGTGCCTCTCAGCACCTGCTGGGCCCAGATCCTGGCACGGAACCCCTTCCGAGGCCCCGGCCCACGCCAGCTCCTCACTGACCCCAAGCAGAGGACTCAGGGGCAGGAGTGGGGCCAGCGGTGGTCACTGCCACCTGGCCTTTGGCGAGAAGCCATGGGGAGGACCCGAGAGACAGACCCGAGGCCCCAGAGGCCTCACAGTCACTGCGGACTTAGCACCGGCTTCAGGGCTCAGCTGCTGCCCGCAGAGGCGTTCTCAGCACAGCATCGGCAAACGCTACAGACCAGAGCCCCCCACCCCCCAACACACACACTCAGCGTTCCCCACAGAGCGAGGCTGCGGGGGCCACCCATCCCGGGGAGCGCGGGGTCCCGGGGGCGGTGCGCCCTGGGCAGCGGCCGCCTTCCTTTCCAGAGGGTTATCGCGGAGAGGACGGACTTCTACAACCAGCTGAAGCAGAAGGGGGTCAAAGTGCCCCCCCTGCAGCAGTCGGAGTTCTTCACCTCCCCCAGCAAGTCCAGGAGGCTGGTCGCCCCCAAGTAGGCCCCGCCCAGCGCGGCCAGGACGCCCGGAAACAGCCGGCCCTGCGTTCTGGTTCAGAATTAAACCCTGTTGTCGGCCACACTGTCCCCGTCTCCTCCCCGGGGACTCCCATGCGGTGGGGGCGGGAAGGCCTGGGCTACAGTGACTTCCGCCCGCACCGCTGGCTCCATCCTGGGGGGACCCCCTCTTCCCCGCCCCGAGCAGGGTCCCCTCCCGCGGCCCCGGGGTTAGGAGGCCCACCCGCGGGTCCTCGCGCCCCTGCGACATGCCTTCGGAGGACGGTGGGCGGGGACGGCCACGGCAGTCCCACGGGGCTCCCGCGACGAAACCCGGAGGGGGGGGGCGGGCACGCCTGGGTGGTGCCCCGAGGGCCGGGCACAGGAGCACGTGCCGCGCGCGGGAGGCCGGCGGGCGCCTTTCTCTGCTCCGCGCCCCCGCCCACCAGCAGCCCCGGCGCAGCGCCCGGCCTTTCCGTTCACACCCAGGCGCCTCCGAGGCTCCCAGAGCCCCTCTCTGAGCTCGTACTCTTCCCGGCCGGGTCGGGAAGGCCGGGCGCCCGCGCGTGGCCGCAACAGTGGGGAGGGGTCGCCGAAGATCCTGCCGCGTCTGAGTCCTGGGGAGCAGCGCCCGCACCCCCGCGCGCCCCGCCCCCGCTCCGCCCCCGGGCACGGCCCTGCCCCCAGGGCCCTGCCCAGCCTGGATCTCCGCCACCGGCTCCCCACTCCAGACCGGCCCCGGCCCTCCCCAGTCCCGTTCTCACTTCGGAAGCCTCGAGCCGCCCACGCTGCGGGCGCCCCGCCGCGACCCGGACAGGTCAGCGCCAGGTGAGACGCGGGACGGCGTTCGGCCTCCTCCTGGACCCGAGGGCTGGGGGCGCGGGGGCGGGTAGGAGTGGCCTCGGCTGCGGCCGCCCCCGGCCCTCCAAGGCTGCAGCCTCCCTGGCCTGCCAGCCGCCTGCCTGGGCCCCTGGGGTTGGCAAGGTGGGGGTCTGGGCCGGGGACAGTGGGCTGTCCCCGTCCTACGGATCCCCGGGCCTGACCCGCAAGGGGTGACCAGGTGCGAGCCGTTTGGAGACACCTTAGGGGCCCGTTTCTTTCCCGACTCCCAGCGGGGCCGCTTCTCTTCCTTCACCTTTTCTTTCTTTTCTGCTTTTTCAAGGTCGGACCATCGGGGGCACCCAGAGGCCAGCCTGCAGGCTGGGAGGAGGCGAGGCCCGCCAGCCGGGTTCTGACCATCTGCTGGGGCCCCCGAGGCTTCGACAGCCCAGTCCCCCGGCCTGGATTCTCCCATTGTAAGTTGTGGGCTCCTCAGAGGTGCTTTGGGGGTGAAGGAGTCCAAGGTCTGTGGAGCCCCTGACCTCAAGGCTCCCAGGAAGTGGTGGCACCCTGAGGCTCCCAGGGCCTGGCAGGTGTCCCTGCTGGGCAGCACAGCCCCAGGCTTCTGGGACACAGGGCGACCACCGTGTCGGGGTGGACAGAGGGTGAGTGAGCCGGTGAGGCCGCAGGAGCCCAGCTCCAGGCACGTCCCCACGTGCTGGTGGCTTTGTCCAACCAGGGTGACGTGGAGCATGTTCCCCTGCAAATGACAAGAAGCCACTGCCCCAGGCCTGAAAGGTTGGGGCTGGCCCTTCTCACCCCGAGAAGCCCGCGGGTGGGCAGTGGGTGTGCATGCAGGGACGGCGCCGTCGGGGCTGGTGTCGCAGGGTGCTCTGGACCCAGGGCCGCTGCTGCAGCTCTGGCCGTTGCATCAAGGCAGGAAGGAGGGGGCTGCTGTTTCCCCGCTGCACCCCGACGTGTCCCCCAGCACCCTGCCCACATCTGGGTGGCAGGAAAGCAGGGACCAGGGCGTTAGGCTTGTCTCAGCCCGTGGCTATCACTTGGGGCTGGCGCGTTGCTGCCTGGAATGAGATAAGACTCTGCCCATGGGACGGAAGGGGTGACTGTGAGGGAGGGGGCCAGCAGGGTTGGCCTGGGTCCCCTTTCCTGGACACACCCTGCGGAAGAGGGGCCCACACGCCACCAACGCTCGGCCTCCCTCAGGCCCGAGAACGTTCTGAGCGGCCGCCAGGGAGCAAGGGCCCCCGCTGGAACGGCAGGCTTTGTGGCCTGGAGGCAGGCTCCCGTCCTTCTCCCCTACCGCGCTGCCCCGGGACCGGGAAAGGGCGCCCTGGGAGGCATGGCAGGGGCCGAGGGCGGCCCGGGTTGCGACTTGTGACTTCCTGGGCTGGCTTCCTGCAGCTCAGTGGCCCTTTGTGCGTTTAAGCCTCTGTGTCCAAGACGCCCTGGGATCGAGGCCAGCGTTTCCCAGGCTGGCGGGGTGTGAGCCAAAGGAGGGGCCTGCTGCCGCCTGCCTCCCCGGCCCCAGACCCCCAGCAAGCTCAGCTGCGCCCCAAGCCCTGGTTCCTTCTGCAGGCGGCAGTGGGACAGGGACTGCGGTGCTACAGACCAGAGGACACAGCGGCTGGGGGCCGGCCAGACCGCTTCCCCCAACTAGAGAGACCCCACCGGCCCCCAGCACCCCATGCAGCCCATCCCTTTCCTTCTCAGCCTCCCAAGCCCAAGCCAGCCCTGGGGCCTTGCCTGTCAGGAGTGGACAGAGGGAGGGACATACCCGGCCTGCCGCCCGCCTGCTGGGAGGCACCGCGGCCGGGTGGACACGCACCCCCTCACGTCACATTCCTGAGCAGGGCTCTTGGACTTTCAGCCTCCCTGGGTTGGAATGTCCACTTTGGCCCCTCCCATGGGGCTCCGGGCAAGTGGCTTAACCGCTCTAGTGCGGTCACCTGTCAGGCTCCTTACTGCCTCTCTGGCCCCTCCTGAAAGCACCCCTCCCCCATCGCTGCCCTGCTAGGGCCCTGCCACCGTGCCGTCTGAGCCCAGCGGAGGCCCCCGGCACCCGGGCATGCAGCCCCAGGACGTCAGTGTGCAGTACAGCAGGTGGGAGGAAGTCAGCGTCGGGGCCGCGTCCCGCACGGAAGAGGCCTCGGGCTTGGAGGGGTGAGCAGCCGCTCAGGCCCCCTGCGGCCCTGCCTGTCCCTCCTGCTGGCCTCTGCTCCCTGTCGACAGGGTGCCAGCCCACCCAGCAGTCTGAGCAAACGGGGCCTCCACCTCTGCAAGGTCTTCTCCGCTCAGCTCCCTCCTGGCTCCCAAGTCCAGCGGAGCGCCCCTCCCCTCCCCTCCTTCCAGGCCCACCTGCCCCAGGCGGTGCCTCCTGCACCCCACTGCGCTCAGGGCCCTTGAGTCCAGCAGAGCGCCCCCCCCCCCCGCCCCCCCGCCACTGCTCTCCTCCCGAGCCTGCCTGCCCCACCACACCTCCTGCTCCTGCTGCGCTCAGGGCCTTCCTGGGGCTCAAGCGCTGGCCCTCCCCACCCTAGGCTCTCCAGGAAGCTGTGCTCCGGCAAGCTGGGTGTCGCCATGAAGGTGCTGGGAGGAGTGGCCCTCTTCTGGGTCGTCTTCATCCTGGGCTACATCACCGGCTACTTCATACACAAGTGCAAATAAGTGCTGGCCGCATGCCAGCGGGGGCACGGGGGGGGGGGGCACGGGGGCATGAGCCCCTTTGTACACAGACCCCCCCCATATACACAGCCCCTCCCCAGTCACAGACCCCAGGGGCACACCCCGCCTGCAGGGCACACTCAGACATCACCGTGCGCCTCCACAGGACACGTGCATGCAAGGACACGCACCCACGGCCGGCACGGGCACACCGAGCTGGGGCACAGGTGGCCGGAGACCCGGGGCTGCCCACGCTGGGCTGCAGGCCAGGGCCTCTGGGATGAGTGGCTGCCCCGGGGTGGGGTCCTCTCTGGGTGGGTGGGGTGCAGAGCCGTGTGGCCCCGGGAAGGCTCCTGCCCTCTCTGGGCCTCGTGACCCCTGTGTACAAGGATGGCTGTGAGGGGCGCTCAGTGTGTCCCTCTGCCCTCCCCTCAGGGCCCGAGACCTGTCCTGGAAGATGTTTCCCAGGCAGAGTGGGGAGCGGGGCCTCGTCCTTGTGCTGGGTCCACCCCAGGTCCTTCCCCCCTGGGCTGGGCACCTCAGGGCTGTGCCCAGCAGGAGACTTGAAGCAGCCATTAAACATGTTGAACGAATATGAATGACAGCCTCTCCCACGGGTCCCCAGACCAGGCGTGACCCTTTGTGAGGCCAGCTGGAGGGCACTGGACAGCTGCCAGGCCTGTGGCAAGGGCCTGTCCCTCTCCTTGGCCTTGGAATGGCACCCCCTGGCGGGCGTGACGGCCAGGATGTGGCCCGACCTGTTCCTGCCTCATCTGCCTGAGCAGACAGGGGACTGGGCCTGCAGTCCCTCCCCGCTGCCCGTCCAGCCTCCCCCGGCAGCCCCAGCTGGAGTCCCTCGCAGCCACCACAGGACAGGCCACAGGGTGGCTGTGGGGAGCTGGGCAGGGGCCACATGACTTCCACAGGCTCTTAGTCAGCAGCTTGCTCCAGAGCTGCTGGGGCCAGGCCTTGCCTGGGCCAGGAGCTGGGAAGGGTTCAGGCCGAAGGGAGGAGGGGCCCTGGCCACCCCTGGCCACTGCTGCTCCCTGGCTTCCCAGCTGCCCCGCAGGCTCCAAGGCCCTGATTCCCGAGCAGCTGCTGGGCTGCTGGGCTGCTGGGATCGGCTGGACGACGCAAGGTCAGATGCGGCTGGCCTGTGGGGGTAGGTGGGGCGGGAGGGGTGGTGAGCAGCTGTGGTCCTTGGGGGAGGCCCCTGCTGGGAGCCCGAGGAGGGCGCGAGCCCGTGGCCTGCGCAGCTCAGTCCGGTGTGGCCTCCTCCCTGGGGCTCCAGCAGGCGTCAGGGGTCAAACTGTCTCAAGCTGGAGCTGGCCAGGTGTGCCCTGTGCGCCCCACACGCTCTCCCCCTTCCCATGGGCTGTCTGACCCCTGCCCAGTCTGCAGGGGGAGCTGCAGGCAGAGGCCCAAGAGGCACACGTGGCCTCCATGAGCCACAGTCCCCGGGGCCCCAGCTGCACCCAAGGGACCATGCTCCCATGGTCCTCAGGGCTCTGAGGGTCGGCCTCTCCTGATGTAGAAGATTCAGGAATGATCTGCTGGAGGGACAGAACCGGAAGGAGGGGCTGTTGGCAGGTCCTGAGCAGGTGCTGGGCTGCTCCCTCCCAGAGGCCCCACAGGGCAGCGGTGGCGGAAGGAGGGGGGACTCAACTGTTCACTGGAGCGTGGGACAGGCAGGGAGGAGGCTGTCCCAAGGGGCCTGCGGCACGTGGGCTCCACCTCCAACCCTGCCGCATCAAGCTGGCGGCTTCACCAACATCGAGGTCACAGACGTGGCCACCTCTAAGGCCCAGAAGCCCTGAGGGCAGCTCGGCCATCTCCCCGCCCCACCGTCCCAGCACCCAGCACCCAGCAGGGCTCCGTGACGACATGCAGGCCCCGCACCAGCCACGGCCTCAGCAGCACTGACCGAGGTCCCGGGAGTGACCCTGACACGTGGATGTGGGTGGGCTTTGCCTCCGTCAGCCTGGTGACGACAACAGGAAGGCTTGGTGGTGACAGAGGAGCCAGGCTGGGGTCTTGCCCCCCCCCCCCCCCCCCCAGTGGCTGGCTGGGCTCGGGGACCATGGGGCTTTGCTCGTGCACCCCCGCCCGGAGTCCCGGGCCTGGCGCACATCTGGTTCTGAGGGCTAAACACTCCCCTCAAATCGACAAAACACAGAAACTGTCCTTTGCGGGTTAAAGACCCCTGAATAAATGGTGTCACTAAACAACGAGAAGCTGGAGTTAGTTCCTCATATTCCAGCCAGGTCGCACCCAGCAAGGTCAGCACAAAGCACCAGCTCCAGCCGGCCAGCTCCCTGGCCCAGAGAACTTTCTTGCTCTGGGGAGGTGCTCACGTGCGTGGGCACACACACAACACATGCAGATACAGGGGGTCTACAGCCCAGAAACCCCTGCAGTGTGGCCTGCAGCATGCCCATCACCTGGGCCACCCGCCTCGTCCCCTGCCACCCCCGGCCCTTCACAGACTAGCCGTTGGAGCATATGCTGCACGAAAACCTCTCCGCCCCCCTCCAGGCGGGTCCTGGGGCTTCTCGGCACCCCTGGCAGGGGCCTGCTGGGGCTTAGGCGACCGGTGGCTGCCGGGAGGCTCTACGCAGCTCCACCCTGAGTGGCCAAGAGAAACACGAGGAAACTTATGGAGAGAAACAAGTTCTTTATGAAAGGACTGATTCCCTGTGGGCTGCAGACCACGCGGCTGCGCACTGGGCTGCGCTCTGCAGTGGGGCCGTGGGCGACGCGACACCGCATGTGGCTCTGCGGCTTAGCCTGGCGCCGGGCAGCAAACCCACTCGTGTCTTTTCCCGCAAGCTTCTGGCTGTGTCCACGATTTCAGAGATCTGAACGAACTGTGACTCCCGCTGCTATAAAGAACACTCCATCGAAAGCCTTAGTCTAAAGCTGGAGCGGCAGGAGAATTTAAGCCCGTGACAACATGGCCCGCCTTTACGGCAGAATCTCCTGGAGACTGGACAAAGAATGCGGAGGGCTTACACAAAGCTGAAGGACAAGTGCACCGAATTGCCACCACCACACACGTAAGCCCTGCAGAAGGGGCCGAGCGGGCGGGCGCCTCAGCGGATCACCGTCACGTGGGAGGCGGGGATGTCCAGGTCCGTCTTGGACGGGTACACCACCTTCAGGTGCCCTTCCTCGTCCACCACCCGGACCTGCTCCACCACCAGCGGGGCGTTCCTGTCTTTCTCGGCGCTGGGCTCCGTCCCAGGACCAGACAGAGGCCCAGAGGCGGCATCCATTTCAGTATCTGAGACAGATCCCTCCTCTTTATTCTCTAAAGTGTATTTGTTGATTTCTGCCATTTTCTGCAAATGAAAAGTATCTTTTCAACCTAGAAATCAGCGGTGACCTGGGGAAGACGCTGCGGGCGGGCACGTGTGTGGGGCAGAGGGGACACGGGGCCCACGCTGTCCCCTGTGCCCAGTCTCCTGGAACGGATTGGGGGGGGAGGGCTACTCACGAGAACCAGGGTGTCCATGACGTCTTTGCAGATCTGCAGGCTTGTGGCACTTGTTACTTCCAGAAACAAATCGGAAGTTGTTTTCTTAATCTTAAAAAGAAATCAGCAAGATTTCAGAAAAGAACGAAGTCATCAATGCAGACACCAGCACCTGCAACACTGAATCCGGGAAGACCCCAGAGAGCCGCGTCACTCACGCCCAGACACGGCCCCCGCCCCCACCGTGGACGGACGCCGCCCACCTTCGTCTTCTCACTGTTGGTTATGGGCGGGAAGGAAATGACGTCGCCGTCGGCGTCCACAAGGCAAGGGTAGCGGTCCTTTCCGTCCAGCAGGTGGAGGTACCTGTGCGGGAAACCCCAGTGACAGACGCTGTAACCACGCCCTACAGGTGAGACCCAATCAGCCCCTCCCACCAGGTGGACGGGGCCCAGGAGGCGGGGCCCAGGGCCTTCAGGCGCGGTTTCCCCCGGCGAGAGCTGCGTACGGAGCCGGGGTTCGGAGGTGCCCTTCCCGGGGCTCGCAGTGACGCAGTTCCCTGCCCCGGGGCTGCTGCCCGCCCCGCTCCCCGGGAAGTGGTGTCAGCCACCCCCCCCCCGCCCCCACGCCCATGAGTCCTGCCTCCTGGCTCACACAGGGGCCCCAACAGCAGCGTGTGAACCCCGGGAGGCCCCTGGGTGGCGGCTAAGGAAACCGAGCCCGCCCACCTGTGCAGGCCCGAGACCGTCTGCCTCTTCCTCTGCTTCCGGTGCTCCTCGGCCTCCAGCTGCAGCTGCCGAACCAGGTCCTTGGCCTTGACTTCTTTGCGCCCCAGGGGCACGATCTTCGGAACAAAAGCCTCGGTCAGCTCACAGGGAACCAGGGGCCGCCAGCACACGCCCCGCGCCCGCCCGCACACGCCCCGCGCCCGCCCTTCCACTCCCGGTGGCGCCGGCACCAGGGATGCCGCCGACTCCCTCCCCCTTGCCCTCCACGAAGGAGAGGTGACCCCTGTCCGGCAGTTGACAACTCTCCTACTGCCCACGTCACGGGGGTCACAGCAGCCTCCAGAGGTCGCTTGGGAACCCAAATGCCCAAAACACTCCAGCACTTGGGAAACAGCTTCACCCTGAACCCGCCCAGCACAACCGCATTTCCAAGGCCACGGGCGCCGGGGGTGGAGGGGAGCCGGGGCCGGGGCGCAGCCGCCGGGCACGCGCACGGGGGTGCCCCGCCCCTCCACCGCCCCGACTTCGGCTCTGCCCGGAGGTGAGCCGCTCACCAAGTCAGACCCAGTTGGGGGTTTCGCAGGCGGGACGCAAACTGTACGCTTTTGGTTCAAAGGCAGGGAGCAAATGAAGACGACCACTTGGGAGCCGCGGCCTGCCCTGCGGCTGCGAGCCCCGCCGGCGGCTTTCCTGGGGTGCGGGTCCGGTTCACGCCGGCCCAGCAGGCGCCCCACACCCCCTCTGGCGCCCGTCCCTCAGATCTCTAACGCAGTGGGGCGCACTTCACCTTGAGGTCCTGCGGCGGGCGCGCGGTGTACAGCAGGGGCCCCCGGACGGCTTGGAGCTCGTGGGTCGCGATGGTGGCTGCTGTCCTCTTGTCGCAGACGTCCTCGTGCAGCTTGGTCTGCAACGCGAGACGGGCGGGTGGGCGCGGCGCTCAGCCCGCAGCCCCTGGCCACGCGCCCCCCCCCCCCCCCCCCAGACCGCCCTCGGAGGACATTTCCGTCCGCTCCCCGGCAGAGCTGCGGCTTCCCCTAACGCGAGGCCTCGCAGAGCCCACCCTGAGCTAACTGCGCGGCCGGGTTACAGGAGCGGGACTCGGAGAAAAGCAACTCCGCTACGCTCTCTCCCCAAACACCCGGCTCCGCGCCGCGGTCCTGGAAGGGCCACACTCGGGGCTGTCCCACGGCAAACGTGTACCTTTTATTTGGAAAGCTGGGCCCACTGCACAGAAAAACAAAGTCTGTCCAACTAAAACCTAAACAGAAAGTAAACAACCCACACGAGATCGTGCTGGTGTGAGCTGATTTTCTTAAATCCTCACTTTTGGACGTGCTTATTGATCTTACAGAGAAGGGGAGGGAGAGAAACATTGATGTGAAAAACACCCATTGGTTGCCTCTCACACCGACCAGGGAACAAACCCGCAACCCAGACAGGTGCCCTGAAGGCATGGACCCTGTGACCTCTCAGTCTGTAGGACGATGCCCAACCCGCGGAGCCACGTGGCTGGAGGAACACGATTTCCCTTGGGCAGCAAATCCATCTTCAGAAAGACGGCTCCACCATGAGAGCCGAGTATGAGGAGCAGGAGGAAGGACCCACCCACCCGGCACGGTCCGGGAACACGGGCGCTGTCTGTGCAAGGCACCTGCGACATGCCTGGCACACTCGGCTGCCCGATAGCCACGGAGACTGAGGCCAAGGTCCGTCTTGCTCACGGCACACACGTGCCTGAATCCTGCCCACCAACAGCCACAGCCAGGGCCTGGGCGTTCCCATTTCCAGCCCGCAAAAGTGACAGGCCAAGGTCACCAGCTCCGTGGCCTCTACTCGCCCAGGATCCCTGCAGGCTGCACCCACCGCCCGCACCCCACGCCCTCACCCCGCCCGTCTGCACCTACCTGGGAGGTGAGGAAGCGCTTGAGCGCGTTCCCGGTCTGCAGGTCCATGCCCCGCACGACGGCCCCAACCATGTACGGCCGGACGTCCCTGACCTCGGGGCTGACCGTGACCGTCAGCGGGGCGGGGTTCTCGGAGACATGCAGCACCCTGAGCAGCAGCCGGCTGGCCTCGTCCACCTCCTCCTCCTCGCCCTCGCCGCCCTCCCTCTTCCTTCTCTCCTTCCTCTTCCTCCGGCTCTCCTCCTTCTCCGGGTCGGCCTTGCCCTTGGCCCTGCAGCCGCCCCGGCCTCCGGCGCGCAGGTACTCCAGGATGGACTTGGTCTGGCAGCTGCCGACCATCTTCTCCAGGCGCCTGTCCTTCAGCTTGTTCCCGCGCAAGTTGATCTCCTTGAGCCGGGGGCAGTCGGCCAGCTCGGCCGGGACTTCGCTCAGCTGGTTGTTGGACAGGTCCAGCGTCTGCAAGGGAGACGGCACGTCAGGCTCCCGGGCTCTGCCCGGCTCCGGGCGGTCACAGGGCCCCGCACACGCCAGCTGGCACCTGCCCCAGCCCCAGCCACGGAGGCGGCTTCTCGGGGGGCTGGAGCTGGTGATGCTGCCGGGGTCTCCGTTAAGCATCTGCCCTGACCCTCGGCTTCTTCGGGTCACAAGTACAGCGACACTCAGAAACAGTGAGGCCAGAGGAAGGGAAGGTGGCAAGGGGCAAGGGGAGCGAGCAAGCGGGCCACGAGCTAATGAGTGCTTCAGGTGACAAACGGGCGCCCACAGAACAAAGCGGGGTGCGGCGGGGGGCGGGGCGGGCGCGCCGCTCACCTTGAGCGAGGCCAGGTGCGCGATGGCGGGGCTCAGCTCCCGCAGGCAGTTGTCGGCGGCCGCCAGCTCGCTAAGCAGGGGCAGCGCGCCGGGCCGGAAGAGCTCGGCCGGGAACGCGTCCAGGCGGTTGCCGGTGAGGTTGAGCGTCTGCAGGCGCGGCGCGCAGCGCGCCAGGTCGGCGGGCAGCTCGCGCAGCCGGTTGCCGCTGAGGTTGAGGCTCTGCAGCTGCGGCAGCCCCGGCGGCTCGGCGGGCCCGAGGCCCCGGCCCGGCGGCAGCGCCTCCAGCGCGTTCCCCGACAGGTCGAGCACGCGCAGCGCGGGCAGCGGGCCGAGCTCGGGGCTCAGGCCGGGCCCCAGCGCGTTGCGCCGCAGCACCAGGCTCTGCAGCTGCGGGAGGCCCTGCGCCAGGCCCGGGCCCGGCTCGCGCAGGCTCCCGCAGCCGCTCACCTCCAGGTAGTGCAGCAGCGACAGCGTGAAGAGCCGCGGCGGCAGCCGCCCGCCCGCTGCGCGCACCCGCTCCTCCAGCGCGGGCCCCGTGAGCAGCAGCTCCCGCCGCCGCTGCCGCTCCGCCTGCTCCAGCTCGGGCCAGGCCTCGGACGCCGCCACCACCTCTGCCGCCGCCGCCATCGCGCCGCCCTGCCGCCCGGCTGCGCTTCCGGGGCGCGGAGCGTCACTTCCGGCGCGGCGTGAGGACGTGCCTGGCCCCGCCCCAGCCCCGCGAGGGTCCCGCCCCCCGCCCCCCCCCCCCGCCCCGCCCCGCCCCGCCCAGTCCCGAGAGGGCCCTGCTGCCTCTGCTCCGCGAGTCCAGCCCGGCCGGCCCGCGGCCCCCTGCTGTGGGTCTCGCTTGCCAGGGGCCTCCGGAGCGGACTTTCGGTGCGAGTCCAACAGTTCAGGCTACTCTGGGCCACGCGGCCAGGCTGTAAGGCCAGGAACGTGTTACAGCCCAGGTCCACCATCAGCTGAGCGGACAGACGAGTAAGTGGCCAGACGGTCGTTGACACGGACACGCACCCGGGGACGAGCGCTGCGCGCCCTCGCAGCGGGCACGGCGGCCCCGATCGCAGGAACAGCACAGCACACGCGAAGGCTTCTGGCGGTCCCACTTGCACGGCTCCTGTCTGCCCGGCTCCGGGTCCTGTGCCCGCGGGGCTGGTCCTTATGTCAGTCCGAGAAGACGAGCGCAGGTGGGTCCCTGACGCCTGCAAAGCCAAGCCAAGTTCACCATCTTGCAAAGCGAGTGGGATTCGTTTTCCTGGAGCCCAGCTAATGCTCAGGCCACGCTGTGACGCAGCGCGGGGCCAGCTTCTGTAGCGGTGATGCCGGCTCACAAGCAACTGCCGGCTCCCGGCTCCCGGCTCCCGGCTCCCGGCTCCAGGTGGCTTGAATGACACAGCCCTGCTGTCCGGGGGCCGGCCCGGCCGCAGTCGGGTCCTGCGTCTGATCGTGGGTCCTCCACTGGGGCCCTGGTTGCAGGACCCGCCCTGCCCGGTGCCAGCTGTGCTCTGGCAGTGGAGGGCCAGGATGGATGGACAGAGGGGAAGCCCTCGGAGCAGGAGGCTGATGCTGCCGGTGGCATAGGTCAGTTCCACCTGCTCGGGGAACATGCCGAGGGGGACACGCGCACCCAGGCGGGGCGTGTTCTGCCTCCAGGACATGGGGGCAAGGAGGAAGCAGTGGTGAACCTGTAGCAGAAGCTTCTGTGGAACTGAGGGAATAGTTTTTAGGATCAAAATCTTCAGGCTGGAAAGAACCTCACACGTGAACCCTCTAGTCTGCTTCCCTGGTGAGGGGCATCTCGGCTCCTTCCAGAGCCAGCTCTTCCCACCCTGGCTTAGCTCTGCAGGTAACAGTCCCACCCCAGTGAGGGGCGGGCAGGGTGGCAGTGCACGGACGCAGGTGACTCTGGGTGCTGCCTTGCCCGGCCCCATGCCTACCAGGGAGGATGACGCAGCCTGCCCAGCAGGGGCCCCTTAAGGAGTCCCACGGAGGGGTCAGAGGGAACACAGCAGGGTCCCCACTGCACAACCTGAGCACTGCCTTCCTCTCCAGGAGCCAGCTGGTCCACACTGCAGATCCAGGCGGTGGGCCGGCCTGGGCCGGGGCTTCCCTGACCCTGGTGGGTGGGTGCAGCCCTGGTGGTGGTGGGGGCTGCTGCAGCACACGGGCCCCAGGGTCACATGACTAGGAGTGCAGTACTGGAGCAGGCTCTTGCTCCTGTAACTTGTTTTTAAGAGCAAACGAGCAACGGCTCAAATGAACAGCTCGCTCAAAGCAGCTCACTTAGGAGACGTCGCTGGGTGTCTGCCAACCCCGACTCCAGCAGACGCACCGGCACACGCCGCCTGACAATGGGACGCATTCTGAGAAATGGGGTCTTTAGGCAGCTTCGTCCTCGTGGGGGCACCCGTGTGCTCGCACAGAAAACTGCACGGCACAGCCCACTGCCCACCAGGCTCGTGGGAGAGCCTGCGGCCCCCAGGGGACACGCTCACTGCGTCCCTGCCCCAAACCCCGTCACTGCGCTCAATGCTGCTGACTGCGACACAGTGGTTAGCACTTGTGTATTTAAACATTGACGGACATAGAAAAGGCACATAAGCGCGGGGCAGAGACAGGAAACAGGGCAGCTGCGCAGGGCACTGACCGTAGCTCTGGCGGACACGACTGAGCACGGTTCAGACTGCAGACGCTGTGCGCCTGGGCCGCACTGATCTGTAAGACCACGAGAGCAGACCACGCGCACGAGAGGGCGATGCCGTCCGAGACGCGGGAGACGGGAAGGTGGGCGAGGGGGCTGCTGTTTGGGCCCTTGAGGCAAGTTCTGCGCACACTGAAGAGGTGACAGAAGGTACAGCGGGCGCACACACCAGGAGCCAGTCCTTGATGGGGGTGCACAGGGCACGCGACTCCGTACCCTCTGCAGCACCCCTTCTCGCACCCCCACCCCCCGCCTGCCCACCCTTGAAGCTGTGGGCCTGCAGCACCCGCACGGTTGCCGAGGGAAAGGTGACCTACACTTTGCTCTTTCGTTATAACCTCGAAACAAGAGTGACAAGTATTCAGTGACCTTTTTATTATGTTAATATGCTCAAGGGGAGTTAAGTCCCGAAACAGCAACAAAAATATATTACTCATATTTTATAACTCTGCTCCCTGACCTGAAATAAAGACAAATAGAAAACTGTTAAAATTTCAGACAGTTGCAAATTTCCATCAAGAGGATTTACATTTGTGTTGATGTCCCTTTATAGATACAATTCTTTTAAAATTAGAATTTCTGAACTATGAAATTGAAATAAATGTTATCCACAACATTCATGAATAAAAATTCAATGATCAATTCCTGTTCCCAGTTCGGATGCTGCTGTATGAACAGCGACAGACCTGCGGGTCCTTCACACGTGTACCCTCTGTTCTCGGCTCCTTAACCGTCTACGACTCTGTGCAGCTCTTGGATCATTTCACCGTACACACGCGGTTCTTTGGTAACCAGCAAGACTGACCTGTCGTAAATGCACCCAACTTTGTCAATCACTAGAAACTAAATATTTTTAAGTTAAAATCTATGGAAAACATATATGTATTTCTTAAAAGTTTTGATTGGAGAGGAAAGAATAATTTCTTGGTTAACTTTTCTCATTATTCCTTTTAAAAAGTGTGTCTGTCTTCAAAAGTGGGTTAGAAAACGCCCACCCTGGTCCTGAAGCCCAGACGGGCTCTTCTGTAACTGTCCTGGCACCTGTGCTTCCCTTGGTCTAGTAGTTTTACGTTATTTCTCCTTGGACTGACTGACTTCAGTAAGTTTTTTTAAAGGCAATTCTGTTGGTCATTCTTGCTCAGTACTTCTAATGAACTGTAAGAGGGTATAAATTTACCAAAAATGGCGATTGATTAGTGCAGATTCATGGCTTCTAACAGTTGGGAGGACCCTGCTCAAATAGGTATTAGTTCATAGAGGCTCCTGTTTCAGAGTTGAGTTACAAATAGAGCTTCCCTAGCTGTGTGGCACAAAGTTCATCTACCGCGGGCACTTGCCGCTGGCGCCCTGACAGTCTGCCCTGGGACGCTCGGGAGGTGGGGGACAGTGGCCGCCGGGCCGCAGGGCGGGATGCGCAGGCCCAGCTAGCTCTGGTCTCGAGTGGACTGGGCACCCGGGGAGCACAGGCCTGGCCGGGAGGGTGCTGGCTGTGGCCCAGCAGGTTTCCGACAGAAACCGGCTTCCCCATGCCACCTGGACGGGAGGCAAGTTGAACCCCTTCTGTGGGGTAGGGGTTGGTCAGGGGCTGGCAGGAGACTGGGTTTGAGGTTTGGTCTCATTGTTCTGAGCAATGTTTTGGTTTTAAGGGTTACATGGAGTGTCTGAGAGGTGACTTTCCAGTTCCAGTTCCAACGTGGCTGGGAGGGCTGGAGGAGAGGCTGGAGCCAGACCTGAGTGCTGGAGGGCGACCAGTTCTGGGAACTACTGTCTTTTCTTTGTAACCTTTATTTCTCGCTACTGAGGAAGACAGAGGCTGTGCACACACTGCCGGGGAGAAGCCCGAGCTCACGCTCGCTCCCGTCCCGTCACCCTGCCGGACCTTCCCCCGCGGGAGGTGGCCGAGCGCAATGGCTTACAGTGCAGTCTGCATGGACATCGGGCACACCCGCACACGCCAGTCCAACCACCGGCACCTGCTTCCGGTGAGCTTCTGGTGTCGGGCGCCCTCCCGGCAGCATGTCGCTCCCGATGGCTTCCCAGGCTGAGGACGTCAGAGAGCTGGCAGCTTGTAACACGGAGGTCAGGCCCCAACTCGGGAGGCCGCTTCCCTGGTCAGCCCCATGCGGTGCCAGGTGGGCGACAGCAGGGCAGAGCACGGGCCGCCCACTGAAGATGGCTTCTAGGAGAACTGTTCACGGGGGACGCTGCTCAGTCCTCATGGAGACCAAGGCCACGGAGGTCTGTCACGTCATCGCTTCGTGAGGGTCCTGCCGGAGCTTTTACTCAGGCCCCCCTTTGGGGTGGGGATCTTGCTTCCAGCCTTTGGCCCCGAGCTCCGGGCCTTGGCTGCGGCCGGGCCTCTACCTGGGGGGGCACACGGACACAGAGCACAGGCACCGCTTTAGGAGGGAGACAGACACACGGATCGGCGCGCAGGGCCAGGGTGACAGGGTTGGTGGCCAGGCATCAGCAGACGGGGGGTGGGTGGGGGTGGGGCCTGCCGAGCACGACCCTTGTCTGCAGGAGTCAGCCGGCGGGGCGGGGGCGGCAGTGGACAGCGGTCACCCAGCCCTCAGGTGGCAGCTGCAGACACACGTGACGGTGGGAGAGGAAGAACCAGGAGCTCAGAGAAGGGCCAGCTAAGGCTCAGAGGGAAGAGACCCGAACCGTTTACCTGCTCTTAGCGTCAAAGGTTTGCTCCAGAAACGGAGAGAATGAGCAGCCCACTGTTGCCTGGCTGGGGGACCTTGGGCTGCAGCCCCCGCTGTTCCGGGGCCCGCCCTCTGCTCACGGCCCTTGCCTTTCTCAGACGCGGAAGCAGGGCCCACTGGGCCCCCTGGTCAGAAGTTTCCGTATGGAAACTACCCTTTTCTCATACAGCACCCGAAGTCTGCCACGAGTCACTGCTTGGGGCCCAGGTGCACCAGCTGGTGGCCGTGGGGGGCCCGCCCCCCGGAGTCCTCACCCTGCGGCGGAGGCGGGGCCTGGTGCAGCACGTGCGTCCGGCGCAGGTTCATCCTGCAGCCCGCGGGGCCCGTCAGGTGGGCCTTCCACGCCTGCAACGGGAGGCGGCGGCGGGTCAGCCTCCCCGCGGCCCCAGACTGGGCCCCCCACGGCCCTCCCCACAGACTGCGCCGTGGCTGTCGTCCCCTTGGGCACAGCAGGGGCTGCTCACACGAGGCTGTGCACGGGGGTCACAGGGTAATACAGTTCCAGGAGCACATGGCGGGTGGGGACTGCGGTGGCCTCTAGGAGCCGAGGGCGGCCCCAGGGACTCAGTCCTAGGCCTGCCAGCCCCAGGAGGACGCTCGGAGCCCACAGGGGAGCACGCGGGCTGGTGCGCAGAGCAGGGACAGCGGTGCTGCATGGTCCCTGAGGCCGCCTCCTTCCGCGGTGCTGGGACCAGCCCTGCACTGCCCCTCACTAGGGAACTTCACTTTACAGAGCACCGAGCGTTGGGCAGGAAAGGAAACAAATGAACCCAAGTGTGTTCTGAGTTGGTGGCAGTGAGAGCAGAATGGCCATGTGGCTCTGTGTCACCGGGGGAACGTGGGAGGAGAGAGCACAAGGCGGTGGGACACGCAGCCCGTCTCTGAGTGCGGGGAGCACACGCTCCCACCCCCGAGGCCACGGCCCACGCACACGAGGTGATGTGCTGTCTGGGAGGGAGCGCAGGGTGGGGGTGCCCCGTGTTCAGGAGGTGTGATGGGACGTGGGGGGCCCGCGGTCCTTTGCTCTGCTGTGTCCTCTGTCACGCATTGGCCGTTTCCTGAGAGGATGAGCCCAGACACAGGGGAGGCAAAGGGCAGACAGAGCGGCTGGGGCAGCCTGGCCCCGCTGGGTCTGCGCGCTTCCTGTGGTTACGAGGAAGCTGTGGGCAGGGCTGGTCCCCAGTCCTGCTGGCACCCTGTCCTGAGGCTGGGACAGGAGAGCTGAGCAGCAGGGGGTGAGGTGGGGGGGTGGCTGACCGGGGTGGAGAGGACGACGCTGAGCCAGAAGAAGGTCCTGCATCCGCTGCCAGACACACAGAGGGCAGCCCTGATGCCCTCCAGACCCCCTCCCCGCCCCGCCAAACCCCCAACCCCAGAGGAGCAGGCGTGGGGTTGGGCAGGAGGAGGGGGGATGGAAGGCCCTGCGCCACACCTTGGTCACACGGGGGGGAGGGGGGGAGGAGAGCATGGACCCGACAGGAAGGAGGCCTCCCAAACGGGCCTGGGCTCTTTCATTCATCAAAGGGACCCGAGTGCTGCGGGGTCCGGCCCACCATGCGGAAGAAAGCAGAGTGGAAAAACGGATTCCCGCTGCGCCTGTCACAGAGGGCCGCGGCTCCTCCCAGCCACGACCGCCACGCGTGCTGTGGGGGGACACGCAGGCTGGCAGCAAAGGAGCACTGTGGGACCCCGTCACCCAGGCGCTCACCTCCTCTCCAGGCTCGAAGTTCTCGTGGCACAGAGGGCACCGGCTGGCCAGATTCTCCGGTTTGGCAGCTGAAAGGGTGTCAGCGAGACGAGGCTGAGCTGCCCGCATGGAGCCGGGGCGAGGGGCCCAGTGATGCCCGCGGGCCCTTGGCCCGTCTGCCCCTGCAGCAGCGCGGCCCCCCCGGGGCGGCACTCACGGTGACAGTCCTTCATCTGGACGTGCCTGGGCAGCTCTGCCTTCAGAATGGCCTCGCTGCAGCGGCAGCACTTTCCAAACGCGTCCTTCTTGTCGCACTCGGTCAGCAGGTGCTCCGTCAGGCTGGACACCTCCACCACCTGGCGCCAAACACAGCACAAGGCAGGCTGCTGGGACCCCGGCACCGTCTGCGCACCTGTCCCTGTGCCCGTGCCCGTCCCTGTCTTGGTCCCTGTCATTCAGGGTGAGGGCCGACACGCACGTCTGCTCCCTCTGGTACCTCCCCTACTCCTCAAGCTCCTGGGGTCACTTACTTACTTCACCAAAGACCCCACGTCCTTCCTAGTGTCCCCAGAGCTAGGCAGGCTAAGGCCCCTGCCTCAGAGAAGGGGCCACGGCGGGGTGGGGGACATTGCTCAAACAGAACGCGGAGAGCGCGATCAGGGAAGAGATGGCGAGGCGGGCAGCGTGCAGACGGAAAGCTCTGCTCACCAGACACACAGGGGGGCGGACGGGGCCCAGCAAGGCTCCCAGCAGGGATATAAAAAGTGGCGACAAATCCGTAAAAGATCAGCCACCGACTTAAAAATGGGCAAGAGGCCAGGGGGGTGCCTCACGGAAGAGGCAACCAGGCGGCCCCCAGGTAGCTGGACGGGAGCCCAGCCCCCCACCGCCAGGGACATGCGTCCCAGACCTGACGCGGTGGCCCTGAGCACTGCTGCTCTGATGGCCGGTGAGGACAGCCCCACACCCTGGTGACCCTCACAGCACGGGTGTGCGTGCGCCGCAGCCCAGCACGGCTCGCCCGGCAGTTCCACGCCTCGGCGTGCAGCCATGGCTGTGTCCCACACCCGGCACACGTGTGCGACAGAGTCGGGAGCAGCGTCATCCAGTCTGCAACTGCACACGACCCGCGTCCCCAGAACAGGGGTGTGGAGGGATAAACCGTCATAAAGCAAGAAACCAAATGACACAAAACAATTCCACAGCGTATGGTTCCATTTACACAAAACTCAAGAAACACTAACGCGTGTCAGAAATCAAGCCCGCGTGACTTTGGACTTCAAGGGCTACTTGGCCTGGGTGGCAGACACACAGGTGTCTGTTCTGCGATGGCTCTTGGAGCCGTGACACTGGTGATGTGAGCGCGCTGACAGAGGGGGACACTTCAATAAGGACGCAGGAGCAATCAGCCCTGAAGGGACGGGGTGACGGCCCGTCCGTCCCTGCTCCCACCACCTCCCCCCTGAAAGCGCGGAGGCCCGGGGCCCCAGCAGCCCGCGCCCAGGCCAGCGCCTGACCTGTCCGCAGTGGTCACATCGCGTCAGCATGAGGCAGTGCTTCCAGTAGTGTAGGTCCAGGCCCTCCGCCGTGAACGCCTCGCTCCTCTCCCCGCAGAAGATGCACAGGCTGGAACGGCAGGACCCAGGGCGTGACGCACGGCTGCCCTGGGGGGCCGGCCGCCTGAGCGCGCAGCTGGCCCGGGAGGCCGCGGCCCGGCCGCCACAGTTTCACAGGTCTGTCCCCATCATCACATCAGGGCGAGGACACGTCTACTCACTTATCTAGGTAGTGACTCTCGGGAACTTCGGGAGCACTGACTGGTGCGGCTCCGCTTCCGTGGGCGTCTGCGCACATTAAAGAGAAAGCAACTTGAATAACTTCCAGTGAAAACCCACTGCCACGTTTTAATAACCAGCTGTCTTTTCTAAGGAAGGGGGAAGTGTTTACAATCTGCCCTCAGGTCTGCAGTGCAGCAGGTGAGCAACACCGGCCAATGAGCAGAAGTGTTTTGCGCGCACTCTCGGGGTGCCCTTCACGTACCTGGGGTCTCCGCCTTCGCAGCCTCGCTTTCTTTCTCCTAAGACACAGAACGAGAAAGGTCAGGCCATGTGGCTGCAGAGGGTGAGCCTAGCCCGAGCACAGTCTGACCCGCAGGCGCTCTGAGGGCGCCTCCCGAGTTCCCTACGACCAAGAAAGAGCGTCCCTCTGGGGGGCATCGGCGCTAAGTGCCTGCAGGCTCCCCGCTCCTGGCACTTGTCCAGGACCCCACAGTGGCCCTCTTGGTCAAGGACCCCACCCTCTGAGCCGCTCGGCCACGGCCAGTGCCCACCCTCCCTGGGCTCCAGGCAGCACAACTCTGCAGCCTTCTCCCTGGCTCCGGGCAGCTGCCGCCTCTGCGCTCTGGCCCCAGCGCGCTCCCTCCCTGCTGCAAGCTCAGAGCTGCCTCTGTGCCAGGAGCCCCGCGCGAACCTGCAGCCTGGCTGCTGCTCACTCAGTGTCTCTCTGCAGGTCTCTAGGCCACCGTCAGCCCTGCTTCACCAGACGGCGCCCCTGATCCCAACGCCTGTCCCCAGTGGGCTCTGGTGTGGCGCCAGCGTCCTCCGCTGCCCAGTCCCGCAGCCTCAGACTCCGGCAGGCGGGGCTTCTCTCTGCACCCTGGCCCACGGAGCCTCCCTCAGACACACCACATGCCCCTCAGGCCCTGTCACCCTTCGCTCCTGCTGCCCCTCCTGCCCCATGCCCCCCAGGCCCTGGCAAGCGTGCCAGCTGATTTCGTATCCTCCTGGGCGCGCGCCACCCTGTCACATTGCCTCCTTGTTACTGTGAGTGGTGAAGGTCAGCGAGGACGGCGATTCCCGTCTGATCACTGGTGTGTCCCCAGTGCCCGGCACACAATCACTTGTGGCTGCGTAAACAATTCTGGTGTCACAGTCCTGCACGGCAAGGCGGGCTCCAGCCTCCTGCCCTCCCACGCGCAGCTGTGCCTAGAACACAGGTGTGTCGCACAGAAGAGCTCAGCCACCAGCAGCAGTTGCACCAGCTGGCTGACGGGCTGTGCTGCCACGGACGTGGCTGGACAGGTGGCCCTGGGGGCTCTGCCTTCCTGCTGCAGCTCGGCAGCCTCCCTGGCTCCTGCTGTCTCTACCCTCAAACCCCTGCCACTTGGCCATAGTCTCTGCAAAAGCTGAGCACGTGCTAAGCGGGCCCCGCCCGGGTGACTGACCAGGGTGGCTGGGGGCTGAGGGGCTCCTGGGACTTTGAGTTTCATGGGGGAGCAGGGACGGCAGCTCTCCTCTTAATGAGATGGATTTATTTCGTAGGGAGACAGAAGTTGCATTTTAGTTCTAAAGATTACCTTCTCTGTATCTTGAACAGCTGAGAAAAATGGTCATTTTTAAATCCCTTTTTCTAAAACCCCGGAGCATACAATGTGAAAATGCCATCGCCTGAGCGGCTTTGGAGATGCACGTCGTGATGGCTGCATGACAAGGGCGTGAATTTTAACAGCACAGGACTGCGCACTTGCGGTAGGTTTTATGCTACGTCTGTCTCACCACAATGAAAAACAAAACCGTCCTCCTCCGTGTGATGCCTGCAAGGACCACGCGGGGACAGCAGGCAGTGCCCAGGCGCTACCCGTGCTCACCATCCCGCTGGCAGGGGGGCAGCCACCCTGCGCGCAGGACGGTGCTGGCCGGAGCAGGTGCTCAGCGCACGGAAGCATGGGAGGCGGGGCTCGGGCCTGAGGACGGTGTGGGTGAGGGCCTGGGGCTGTCACCAGGGACCTCTGTGGGGACACAGGGTCCCCGAGGCCGGGCGGCTCTGCTCAGCGGGAGCGAGGAAGGGCTTCGGCAGCAGAGGTGAGCCCTGGCCAGCTCATGAGCTGGGGTGAGTCCCTTCGTTTCCCGAGTTTGCTTCTTCACTCGTAGACGGTTAGGGACAATGACTAGCACCCACCGGGCCTGCTGGGAGACCTGTCAGCCCCTGAAAGCCTCACTGTCCTGAAATTTACGGCGTGGGTGGACCCACTGTCCCCACTGTCCCAGGTCTCCCTCCTGTTCCCATCCCCGAAGGGGCGCGTCCCCCTCGCCTCAGTCACCCCGCCACTGCAGCACCTAGCGGATGTGTTATGTGACTCGGCCCTTACGCGTCCTCAGTCAGGTTTTCGTTCTTGTCCTTCGCCCCCTCGTGGCCATACAGGCGCACAGCGCGGCGGCGCCTCCAGGCTTGGCAGACTGCCTCGCAGCGCCGCGCACTCCCGCTTCCTTTCTCCTTAAAGGAAATTTTCTTCCTCCTTGGGGAGCTGACTCACGGACGTCAGTGGGAGGAAGCTACTTTTAGTCCCGGGAGCCGGGCAGCTCGGCCCCAGCACGCATGTGCCTCCTGCCGCTGTGGGCCCTCCACCCGCCTGTCACCCCCGCACCCGGAGTCTGCTCTCAGCGCTCACGGCAGCTCAGCCCACCCCCCGGAACGCAAGAGCAGGCAGACAAGGGGGGTTCCTTCCACGTAAAGATGGACAAGAAAGGTAACTCTGTGCATATTGCTGTGAAAACAGAACACACCGTGCCAGGCGTCCACACACTGAACCGCATGGTCACAGGAGTCCAACCCAAACCCCAGGGTGGTCCCACATCAACGTGGCCCCTGGCCCCCCATGAAAGTGGCCCACCTGGATGCAGGCCCCACCTGAACGCGGCCCACCTGGACTTGGGCCCCACGTGAACCCGGCCCACCTGGATGCAGGCCCCACGTGAACCCGGCCCACCTGGACTTGGGCCCCACGTGAACCCGGCCCACCTGGACTCGGGCCCCACCTGAACCCGGCCCACCTGGACTCGGGCCCCACCTGAACCCGGCCCACCTGGATGCAGGCCCCACGTGAACCCGGCCCACCTGGACTCGGGCCCCACCTGAACCCGGCCCACCTGGACTCGGGCCCCACCTGAACCCGGCCCACCTGGATGCAGGCCCCACGTGAACCCGGCCCACCTGGACTCGGGCTCCACGTGAACCCGGCCCACCTGGACTCGGGCCCCACCTGAACCCGGCCCACCTGGATGCAGGCCCCACGTGAACCCGGCCCACCTGGACTCAGGCTCCACGTGAACCCGGCCCACCTGGACTCGGGCCCCACCTGAACCCGGCCCACCTGGACTTGGGCCCCACGTGACCCTGCCCACCTGGCCCCACCTGCACCTAGCCCACCTGGACTTCAGCCTGCATTTCTTTCAGCGCTGCCAACTGCTCTTGTAAAACTTGAATTTCTTCTTTCTTTTGCTTTTCTGCTTCTTCTGTAGCAGCTTTTTTCTGTGCCTGGTATGAAAATTATCTTTCCATTAGAATAACTTTTGAAGGTAGTCTCAGAAATTGGAAAACAAATTATACAAATAAATTGTGTTTCTTACGCATTATAATAGTCACTAAGACTAATCGTATAATGAGGGTTAAATGTAAGCCCCAAGATTAATTTAAGAAATGTGTTCTGACAAATAAGACTGAAAACATCCTCCTGCTATCACCTGTACTCAGGTGGGAACCCAGAGTGTGGCAGGCACAGGGGACACGCCAGGCTCTGAGCCCAGGGCCCGATGACCTCGGCCTGCTCTCTCCTGGCACAGCGGTCAGACCACTTCGTCAGCACAGGACCAGACTGTGATTTCATGAGTGTGAACATACCCTGATTTCAGCTTCCGTAGGTCTGCCGTCTATTTTAGCGAATCCCTCAAAAATGGTTTTGTAGAGAACGTTCTTGCGCGTGGTGCTGTCGTCCGGAGGGAGGTACTCCAGGATGGGAGCCCCGTGCTCCCTGTACATGTCCAGGAGCACTCGGACTGCCGCCTCCCGGACCTCGTACACCCGGTGCTCCAGGGCGCGCACTGCGAACTGCACACAGCGGGGGAAGGAAGCCTGCTGTTACTGATTCTTGAAATAACAGTGATTCTTTCCAGCATAAAAGAAACAGGTACGTTATGCAAATTCGGAAACTAAAGAGCATCCCCAGACTTCCAGCTATTGGGACGCAGAGTCCTGCTCACTCCGATGCCCTTACGTGCACCCATGGGTGAAGCCAGGTGGGATACAGAGGGTGTGCTTTGCCTTTTCCCGCGCACTGTACCCGTGATCATTTCAGGCTCTATCCTCCCACACACTTAAGTGTTAGGAACTATTTAAACACAAGGAGGAAATGGAATCAACTCCGGCGTCGACCATCTGCATTAACCAGCGTCACAACCTGCCACTTTTGTTTTGGTTCTTTCTGTTTTTAGCAACAAAACACTGGCCGCCCCGCTGACCCCCACGTCTGTCAGAGCAGCAGGAGGCGGGGGTGGGGGGCTCTCCTGGAGCTGGCCAGCATGCCCCCACGCCCCGCCGCCCCGTCTTTATCACGCAGTGTGCACACGCCATGCTTATCAGTCCAGAATGTCCTTCTGTCCTCGATGGGACATTTTCAATCTCTGTCACGACCCATTTTGTTCATTTTAACGGCTCCGTGGCACTCCATCCCACAGACGTGTCCCAGTGTCTGTGTGCCATCTCAGACGGTCACCACGCATGGGAAGGGGCCTCTGGGCTCCGGCCTCTCTGCTCCTGGGCTTCCTCACTCCCCAAGGCCTGTCACACCTCCAGGAGCACTGACCTCCGACCCCACCGAGGCTGCCGCCTCCGGCCACCCTTGCAGCCCGGTCTGACGACTCCTCGGGCCTGTCCCGCCCCCGCTGCGTCTGCCCACCTGTCCTCGCCCTCCATCCTCTCTGCCCTGCGTGTCCCGCCTGAGAGTGCGGTCAGTCCACCAGGCGCAAGGTGGCGTCCCCGCAGCCTCAAGCCCTGGGACCCGGGTCCTCTGTGTTCGCCAGGCGAAGGGGACCATGGTGGCACACTTAGGAATCACACTGGCCGGGCCCACGCAGGCCTGAGAGCCCCACACGTCTGCCCTCGGTGCTGCAGGGCTCGGGCATCCTGCGGGTGGTTCCCGCCCCTTCTGGGGCTCCACCACGGCCGGTCCCTGCCGCCCAGCGCCGGCTCCGGTGGGCTCTGCGGCGCGCTCACCTTCATCACGCTGTCCACGCTGAAGCCCGCGCTGTCGGTGCCCAGGTCGCGCAGCAGCCGGGCCAGGAGGCCCATCTGACTCATGGCCAGGTGCGCCGAGGCGTTGGCTCTGAGCGGCTGCACCAGGTACGACGGGATCATCTGCAGAGACTTCACCTCCTTGAACAGGGCCATTTCCTGAAAACCAGCACCCTTCAGCCGCGTGCATGGGAAAATGCCAGCAGCAGCTCAGCACAACTTACACGCCCCTCCAAGTCAATACTGAAGGGAAAAGTCGGGCATAAAGGTCACAGTGACAAATGGGAGTAAAATCTCTGGTCCCTAAGTGCACATTTCTATTGAAGACGAAGCAACCAGTAAAAACGTACAAAAACAAAGCTGTGATCCCCAAGAGGGTCACGGAAGCACCAGAAGAAACAGGACTGAGGACTCAGGTTCCCCAACCTCAAGGAAGCGGTTTTCTAACCACTGGGAAAGCAACCTGCCTTTGAATCCAAGTTCACGTCTAAGACAAAACGAGGCTTTCAGAGCCCTAGGCGAGCCCGGAACAGGCCCGCGGAGGAGTGGGCGCCCCTGGCGGACCCAGCCCTGCGGCGCCTGCAGCCGCCCGACCGGGACCTCCTACCTGAATGAAATTTGAAGCCACCACCCGGAGCCGAGCCGAGGAGTCCCCAGTTCTCGTGAGCAGCACGGGGATGGTCCTTTCCACACAGTGAGACGTCTCCAGTCTGCTCAGCCTGTGCTTAGGGATGTACTGCGTAATCATCATCTTCAGCAGCCTCAGCGAGGCCTGGAACACCTAGGGGAGCGACGAGGACAGACGGGCTGCCCCGACTGCAGCTGCCACACGCGAGCGCGGGGCCTGCGCTGGCCATAACGAAGCTCCCACCGACGACCACGTGCTGCCCGCGGGGCCCAGAGCAGCCAACGCAGCCCCGAGCTCGAAGGGCGGTTCCTCGGGGTGGAAGACGCGCCCAGGTCCCTGGCACGTGCTCCCGACAGGCCCCGCCTCTGCAGGCACCCACCGGGCACCAGAGGGGGCGCTCACCCCGCAGCCCTGCCCCGGCGCAGGAGACTCCAGTGACTCCGGGCGCCTCAGGCCCCACGAGAAGGACGGACGTGAGTGGACGTGTGGGCGGGAGTCACGGCCAACAGGCCTCGCGCCCTGAGCCTGGCTCTGAAGAGCATGAAGAGGCGGAGGCTGTGCAGGGCCAGCGAGAGGCACCGAGCAGACAGGTGTCCGGACCCTTGGCCTTAACTCCCAGGACAGTGCACAGGGATCCGACCACGACTCCGGTGCCCAGGCGGCCTCCCAGCCCTCTGGCTCCCAGGGAGCGTCACGGGTCGCACCGGGACCCCGGGCACTGCAGGCGGGGGACTAACCGGGGTCACGAGGTCTCGGATGGCTCTTCTGACGAGGAAGACAGCCGCCCGCAGCGTCCTCTTGAGGTCTTCCTTCGGGGTTCCCACCGGCGTGCCCGCCAGCTGCTGGTACAGGGTGAGCAGCGCGTCTTCCCGGTGTGACCACGACTTGGAATAGGCCCCGGCCACCTGCAGACCGGAGTCCCGCTTACTCCGTGGTGGTCAGCGACGTCACCGCCACCCCGAGCACTGTGCCCCCGTGGAAGAAGGTTTCCCAATGCCAGCACCTCTACAGAATAGGCACGCGCACTTGGAGGAATCACCTGTCTAACCTGCAACTCTGAGACTGTGTTAAACTGCTGCGGGGCTGGGGGTTGGGGGCTGGGGGCAGGGCTCGAGGTGGGGCCGGGGGCTGGGGCCCTGCCCTGGGCTCCCTGAGATGGAGAAGCTTCCGTCTCCTGCCGTTTTACCATCGTTGCCCCTGGAATTAGCTGGTGTTCACAGGGGCAGCTCCGTCAACACCAGGAAGACAGAGTCTTAAACAAACACTCACTCGTGAAATCTTCAACTCGAGCCTCTGTTTCACAGAGTGAGTAACGCGCAGAAGACTTTCCAGTTGGATCATGAGGACCACGGAAAGCCACCATCACACACAGGGGCTCTTCCCCTCGGCCCCTCCCTCCCAGCCACGGAGGAATGGGGACAGGGCACCCAGAGCCTGTTGCAGGCTTGCCCTACGGGTGCACCCAGTAGAGATGGAGGCTGAGACCTTCCCACCCTCAGATCGCAGTTACTGTGCACGGATGTGGGACTGCTAGGGACACAAGGGACTCATGGGAAACGTCGGGTTGGGGGGGGCTCTGAGGAGACCTTGGACCCAAGACGGACAGACAAGCGGGTCCTGCAGCCAGTGAAGCCTGGAGCATCGCTGGGGACAGAAAGACAAAGCTGAAGCTGCCCTACTTTGGGCGCATCGTGAGAAGATCAGGTCCTTTGAAAAAGATGGTAATGCTGGGAAAAGAGAGAAGGCAGCAGGAAAAGGGGGACCCCAAATATGAGCCGGACGGCGCCCATGACAAGGCCACAGGCAGGAGACTGCTGGCACTGGGCAGGGCCGAGAGGACAGGGCCCTGGGCCACCGCTCAGTCATGGGGTTGCGGGAGCCGGAGCCAGAGCAGCGGCCGTGACACACACACACACGTGCACACACGCGCACAGCTGTGACGTTGTCCCTTTACCAAGGTCTCCCCCAGCACGTCGATGGCGGAGCTGGCTTCCCTCAGGGCCTTCTCCGTCAGGGGCTCCGGCTCGCCCAACGCTCCTGCTCCAGGCGCCTCGCCGATGTCCCCGTCACTCCGGTCTGGCTCCCCAGCGGCCGCCGCTCCCGGCAGCTTGCAGACGGCAGGAAGGGGCCGCTCGTCGTAGGGCAGCGGCTGGAGCTGCAGGGGAGGAGGGGCTGCGAGCTGCGTGCGGATCCCCCGCCCCCGAAACCACGCTCCCCTGCGGCTCCCCGCCCTGAATGAGGTGTCTGCTGCTGCCATCAGGTTAGAGGGACTTTGCCGCAGCGGGATGCGGTGACAGCAGGAGGGCGGGACACCTGTCGCAGCCTCAGAAAGCAGCGGCCGAGAGGCAGCCCAGCTGCTGCTCCCCGCCTGCGTTCCCAGCTCAGTGGCCGAGCACGCTACTGAAGTAAGAGCTGGTACGTGTTCTCTGGCAAGACCTCTGCTGTTTTCTCAGTTTATGGCTTAGACACGCGTGTCAGGCCGGATTTCAAACATGCTCATTGCCCAGCAGCGCACACAGCTCCCCAGCAGCCCTGCTCTGCAGAGGCGGCCGTCTCTCCGACCCTAGACGCCGCCTGAGCCCCCAGCCCCACCCGGCTCCAGTCTGGTGGCCCACGGGGAGCCACGGGCAGGAGGGACCCATCCTCCCGGCTGATGACAGAGCCACACAGACAAGGAAATGTGAGGATGATGTTCAGGTCACGAAGCGGCGACCGAAGGGAAGCCTGGTCCCTGGGGCCCCCCCTGAGGCAGGCATTGCAGGGGCCCCGGGCAGGTCAGGGCACCGTCTCCCCGCACTCGCTACTTCTGGAGCTACCAGAGCGCGCAGGTGAGCGGAGTACCCAACACGGGCGCTGAGACGGAACACACCGCCACAGAGCAACTGAGGGGGGGACAGAGCTCCGCTCAACTAAGGGGTCAGACCTGACTGACGGCAAAGCTAGGACAAGACGTGGCCCGTGGGGACAACGGGGACACTCAGGGCCGTGCGCTGGGTCCTCCCACCTCCCCAGGGCTGAGGCTGCACCACCCCCTGCCCGACCACCGGCCATCCCCCCCCACCCCCCACCCTGAGCCCACAGCCATGCAGCCACGGGGGCCAACAGAAGCTCCAGGAGGGAGATCCGAACCAGCCAACTGCACAGTTTCCTCTGGTCCCTGTCATCGCTTCAGAGGCTGGCACATGACAGAGGCCAACGTCATCAGGGGAAGGTGGGGATTTCTGATTAGAAGGAGGACATGCTCTCCCCTCAGGTGGCCGCGGCTGAGCCCATGTGACCAAAGTCGAGGGGCAGGAAGAAAGCCGGCTTCTGAGGCCCCTGCGGAGCACCTGACCCCAGACCACGGGCCCTCAGGCTCCTGTTACCAAGGGCGGCTGACCCTGGCCGCCCCGGGGTCTCCGTCAGCACCGCCCAG
This sequence comes from Furipterus horrens, assembly GCF_987537825.1. NCBI lineage: Eukaryota > Metazoa > Chordata > Mammalia > Chiroptera > Furipteridae > Furipterus > Furipterus horrens. The sequence continues at coordinate 1,890,174 of NW_028327173.1, forward strand.
GCCGTCCCAACAGGCGCAGGAGCGACACCGGCTCACGAAGACACTGTGTGCACGCGGCCTCCCTCTTCCTGCGTCGGCCCCCTAAGCAGATGTCTGCACGTCTTTGCGGGGAGACCAGCAGAGGCCCTGAAGGAGGCTGTGTGTCCCAGACCGGGACGGGGCAGAGCAGGTGGCGGCCCAGCCCCTGGGGAGGGGTGGCCGGGTGTGCTCGCTTCCGTCACCACGTCCGGCCTCAGCATGAACCCGCCTCTCCCGGAAGGCAGGGCAGGCGGGGTTGGCTGTTTTGTATCCTGACGACCCGCTGTCCCGGGACAGCACCCAGCACCACGCAGGCCCTCACGCACGTCTGCTGAACAGCCCGCACACGACCGACCAGAGCTACCTACGTGGGTCTTGAGGCGAGGGTGCGCGGCGGGCAGCGGGAGGTCCCCAGGGCAGTGCTGGGGAGAGACGTCCAGGGAATGCGCCGGGGGCTTTTCCGGAGGGAACAGTTCCGCAAGCCGGTTTTCTGTCATTCTCTCCTCTTGTGGAGGCGGTGGCAGCGTGGGGAGGTGGCGAGGACTGCTGGAACGCACGAGGGGCTGCAGCGGCAAGTCAAAAGGCCGCCGCATCTGGAGAAAAAGGGATATGTCCTTCCCAAGGTCACTACATCGCAGACTCAACGGAGCGCTCGTTTAGGGAGAAATCGTGGCCACCTGCATGGAGGAGGTCACGTCCCGCCGCATCGCTCACTGGCCTGCGTGGCCACTGCAGACAGCACACAGTGACACATACGCTGAGCCCCAGGGTGACCATGTGCGCTCATAAGGGGGCCACCGCAGCAGGGAGAACACCTTGTGACGAGCCACCTGCGCTGGACCCGAGCACTGTGCTGTGTGCCATGTCATCGTGACAAGCGCTATGCATGGGGCGTGGTGGTCAGTGCTGGAGACATGATCCCCTTAGTGCCCTCCACTGCCCCCGGGGAGTGTGACGGGGAAACTGAGGCACAGCTAGGGCGGGGTGGCTCCGGTCTGCGGCTCGGCTCAGGCCCCCAGCTCTGTGGTGCGGGCGCACACTGTTGCCCATGGGGTCTGGGGTCAGGGCAGCGCCGCCCGCGGACTGTGTGCACAGCCCGTCCAGGCCCGGGTGCCTCTCCCACGGCTCCCTGCGGGCATGCGGGGCAGGGCTGAGGGCAACTCATTCTCATGAACGAGGAAACACTGGTGCGCGAGGTCCCTGGCCCTGCCTCACCCCTCCTGCTCTGCTGGGAGTCCTGCAAGAGCCCGGCAAGGCTGAAACGGCCTGGGACTGGCACACAGCAGGGGCGTCCCCGGGCACCGCACAGGCCGGTAGGGTTTGCAGAACAGAGGCCAGGGCTGCAGACAGCATGGCAGGCTGTCTCCGGGTGCCCGCGCCCCCCGCCGGCCCAAGTGCGCCTACCAGCTCGGCGTCCACGAGGCTGTGCAGCTCGAGCTGCGCGTACGCCTGGCTGCGGTACTGCTCCATCTGCCGCTTCTTGTGCTTGGCCAGGTCGTAGTCCTCCTTCTCCACGGCACAGCGCTTCTCCACCTCGTACCGCCCCAGCCGCTCCCCGACCTGCAGCACAACAGCCCGCGGTTGCTCACGCGGCTCAGCTCGCCTCCTGCGCAGAGACAGCTGCTCCAGTCACGCCTGCCCCACGGGGCGCTGAGCGGTTGCGTGTCCTGTGGCGACGGGGGAGCCGCAGGGCAGCAGAAGGCACGGACCACACCGCCTGCAAAGCACGTGCTGCCTGTGGCTGCACCAGCGTCTAAGAAACGCCGTGAGTTCACGTTCACCCCAGTGACGCTTTTCTACCCTACACCCGGTGACGTCTGCAGCGGGCCACACGCGCACTACCAGGTTCACGCAGGCGCTCACCGGGCCACGACCGTTTTGCTCAGGTCACTGGAGCACCTGAGTTCTACAAGGGCGTGACCGCTCGTCGTTTTAACATAACGACGCAGGTACTGTCGCGGGGCGCGGGGGGGGGGGCAGCATTCTTGGAGGCACACCTTCTGCAGGTCAGCGATGGCCTGTTTCAGCGTCTTCGCGAGGTCGTAGCGTTCCTGCTGCACGGCTTCCCGTTTCCTTTCATCCAACCTGCGTATGATCTGCGCCACCTCTGGGTCTTGGTACATATCAAACGCGAGGTCATCCAGCGGGGAAATGCAGTCCGACTTCCTACAGGAGAATCGAGCCTGTGAGCACTGGTGTTCATCCGCGGGAGGCTGCGGGGCTGACAACGCGGGTGGGCAAAGGTCCCCTCTCCGCACCTGCTCCTGGGGTTCCCTGCCTCAGGCCTCAGCGTGGCTGCAGGGCACACGCAGCTCGGGGGCGGCCTGCCCACACAGCTTCCGCTCTGGCCCTTACGCAGCAGCGCTGTGCCGGGCTCTGCTTCAGGCCCAGGGGCCGGGGCAGTGCCCGGGAGTCGGTAGTGCCCGGGAGAACACCGACCCGGAGCCCACACTGACCAGGCCCCAGCCCTGAGCCGTGAGCCTGGGAGGCCCAGGGAGCCAGGCATCGGCTTTACACCAGCACCACAGGGACGGACGGATGGACATCAGCAATGGGCTCGCTGCTGCAGGGCTTCTGCCTAAAGCGTCAATATCGCCACCGGCCGTCAGGCTCCACCGGAGGTCCGAAGCCGGCTCCCAGGAACCCACGGTCCCTCTGGTTTCCCCACCAGCCCACTGCTGACTGTCACTCTCGCCCTTCTTCCGTCTGGTCTGACGTTTGTGGCAGCAATGCCAGTCTAACGACTCAGCAGAACGTGAGCAGAGGACAGGTTTCGACATCTCTCGTCTGCTCTGTTGGCCACCAGAAGCACGCTGCCGCCAGCTTTGACTCAGGTGTCTTTACCGACAGGTCAAGTTTAATTAAGATGTTACTTGGCATGAGAAGTTGGTTGGTAAATCTGCATAGTGATGAATTCCCACAGCACACGGACGGTGTCCTCCTCCCCCACCTCCCTCTCCTGGAGCCCAGGCCCTTGGCAGCTCTGAACAGTGTCAGCTGGCCCCAGGGATGACGAAGCGGTGACACGCTGTGGCTACAAGGCCACTGTGCTGCTTTTACCCAAACACAGACCACACTCTAAAGTCTACGTCGCTCTGCCTTGAGGTCCTAGAGGTGAAAGCAAAGACCACGCTGCACGGCCCGCGAGGGACAACGGTGACAATGGCACAGGTGCAGAGCCGCCCATCTCTCCGCCTCCTGCAGAAGGTGCCCTCGTGGCAGGCAGAGGGCCCACGCCCAGCACCACGCACCCGCAGCCCCCACAGGGCCTTCCGACAGGCTGCAGGAGGAGGTAGGGCCGGCAAATGCTGCCGGATGCGCCGCTGGGCTCACGTGCAAAGAACCGATGTGAACAGAAACCAAGCTACTCCAAGAACTTTCCTCGGAGGCACTAGAGCCAGTGGGTGAAGCTGGCTGTCCCTGTCCTCCTGGCTGGGGCTCAGCAGGGCAGGCGGGGCTGTCGCAGTGAGGACACTGGCGGGCTGGAGAGATCCTGCCCAAGCGCCAACCCTCCCCCCACCCCGGGTTTTCTAGTCCTCGCCCTGGGAGGGCCGGGGCTGGGGCTGGGGGACTGGCCGGGGTACCGGGGTAGACACTGAGGAGCTGTGGGGGTGACAGAAGCCACCTTGTGCCTGTCTGATGGTGGCCCCCGCCCCCTCGCTCAGGCTGGGGTCCTCATGAAGACCGGCCTGCGGGGAGCGAGGCTCAGGGTCCACATCCTGGGTGAAGCCGTGGCTCGTGAGTGACCGGAGTCTGCCCCACACTGTGTGCCAACAGAAGAGGCCGACCTGAGTGTGGATGACTGTCACAGCTCTGACCCTGCCCGTGAACGCGACTGTCCCCAGGAGCTGCGCACAGGCTTGACGTGGGGACCCGTCCCTGCTGGCAGGCTGCTGTCAGAGGGGCTGGGTGTGGTCCTGAGTTTCCTCTCATTGGAATGGCCCCTTTCTGGGTCTCCTTGCTGCAGTGACAGCAGACAGGCGCCGGGGGTGCTGAAGGTGCCCCAGAAGCAGAGACAGAGCAGAGGGACGGGCCGAGGGTCCCCTGGGCGCCTGTCTCTCTGGCCTCCTGAGTTTACTGCTACAACAAGGGGCAGCGTACAAGCAAGCACGCGGCTGTGAGTGTGACGGCCGTGGAGAGGAGTCGGTAACCCGGCACTTTTATACAATCGACATGGCGTTGCGTCCCTCACTTCCTTAGAGAACGCCGCCCGCCGCCAGGCGGGGCTCTTACCCTGAGCAGGTGCCTTCCAGAGCTGGGTCCTCTGCGCTGCGCCCCAGGTAGTGGTCGATCAGCTTCTCTCTAGAGGCCTCGGGAGCAACAGGCTGTGCTTAGTATCTCGGAGGGAAAAGAGGAGCAGCAGAGCCCCAGCCGAGGGCGGTCTGACGCACAGGTGTCACCAAGCGCCCTGGGCCCTGGTCTCGTGGAGGAACAGCTACAATTCTCGAGTAAAAGAAAGTTTAGCCCTGGCTGGTGTGGCTCAGCGGATGGAGCGCTGGCCTGCGAATCTAAAGGTCGCTGGTTCAATTCCCGGTCAGGGCACAGGCCTGGGCTGCGGGCCAGGTCCCCAGTTGGGAGCTTGAGAGAGGCAGCCACACATGGATGTTTCTCTCTGTCTCTTTCTCCCTCCCTTCCCCTCTCTCTAAAATAAGTAAATAAAATCTTTAAAAAATTTTTAAGAAGTTTAATAATTCCTCTTCAGCCAATTTCACAAAGATGTTAAGACACCTTCTGTGACAGAAATAAAGGCTTCCGCCCTGGCAGAAATAAGTTCCCTCCCTTAGAAGGGACACTTCCCAGACTTACGAGGTTGCTTTCGTCACCAAAGTCCGCAGGGTCTCCGATGATGTTTATCGCAACCAGCGCGACCTACGAGAGTCCAACCGGCAGCAATTAGGTTCAGGAGGTCTCCAACAACATGAACCCTTTGTAACAGCCTGCCATCCAGAGCGCTAACTGAAATGTGCTCATGTGCAGAGTTATTAATAAGGGCTGCTATAAATTATACACAGTGATAATTCTAATGTTGAAGCAAGTGGTTATGTGTAACAGCTAAAAAGCTCCCAGTTTTTTAAAAATTCCCACCCAAGGACATGCTTATTGATTTTAGAAAGAGTGGACGGGGGAGGCGGGGACAGAGAGAGACAGCAACAGGCTGCCTCTCATGTGTGGCCCAGCCAGGGACTGAACCCGTGGCCTTTTGCTTTGTGGGGCATTCCCACAAGACGAGCCACACCGGCCAGGGCAAAACCTCTTTCCACACGGCCTCCTGGAACCATCCGCTAGAGGTCAAGCATGGGTCACACCGGCATGACCACAGCTCGGTCTAAGAAGATTCTCTCCTGAGGAGGAGGGGCCCCCTTCTACGCCTGTAGCTGAACCAGGAACCACCCGGGATGTGACTGGTGGGAACACGCGGGGAGAGGCGTGTGCAGGAAGTGCAGGGTGGGGAGCCGCCCCCCAGCTCTCAGAGAGCCAGCCTGCCCTGGGCTCCTCCGTCTCCCTGGGCGGGATTAGCCAGGCCACTGCTGGGTGGGCTGCTGCCCCCAGAGGAACGTGCCATCCCTCCACGAGAGACGTCACCTTGAGGAAGGTGTGAAAAGACACAGGACACAGGGCCCCACAAAGAGCTGGGAGTCGTCCACGGGGAAGGCGAGGGTCTCACCTGGTTGTAGATGTTGTACTTGTTGGCGTGGTTTTCGTGGAAAATCAGTTTCAGAAACTGTCCCACTGCGTCCACGTACACCGACTTCAGCTCCCGGGCTTTGCAGCCCGTCTTCTCGTTGTCGCAGAGAGACACGTAGCTGAGGGGGACGCAACCCAGACACACGCTGACAGGCATGGGTGCCCCTGTCCTTGCGCAACGCGCTGGACGGACATGAACGCGAGGCCTCGGGGGCCCAGGGCAAGGCGGGGGCCCAGGCGCTGAACCCCGCAGGCTCCGCTCCACGCGGTGGGCGAAGCTGCCGGCTCACAGCACTCCGGGGGGCCGGGGGCCGAGGGGAAGGGCTCCCGGAGGCCGGGGTTCGCTCCGCCCCTCCTTACCCGAGCCTGCGGAACCGCTCGGCCTGGTGCGGGGCGAGGTACTCGGGCAGGCTCTCGCTGATGAAGAACTCGACCTTGCTGGGGATCATGTACTGGTGGGCCAGCAGCTGCAGCTTCCTCACGCGGCATCTCTCCACCATCTGCACCACGATCTCTTGCGGGAACTGGCAAAACCTGCAAGCAGATGCGCCTCTGGTTTTCCGCACGACGCCGGGCGCCCGCTCTCCCCTGGGGCGCGCACTCCCCCAGCGCCCTCGCAGCCCCGGTCCTCAGGGACAGGACCTCAGGGGACCAGGACACCTCTTGCCCTCCCCACTCCTCATGGGGGACCGCAAGCTTGGAGTCAGGACTGGGCCTGACCTGCCCGCCACACAGTGCGCGGCACCGGGGCAGCCGGGACGGGTTTGCTGTGAAGCCTGCAGTGCGTCACGGGACACACACATGCAGCGTGAGAGGCTGTACAGGAGGCGAGGTGCAGCCCAGGACGCCCACAGCAACCCCCACACCGCGGGGAGCCCCGGCTCACGGGACCCTGCTATGCGCCAGCAGTAGCTGGCAGTGTGCACTGCACCCGCCGCGGGCTCCGCACACGGGGGACCCGCCGTCTTCCATGCGGGGCCCACAGCCACGGCCGTGGCCACACCCTTGGGCCTGAGCTCTGCCGCTTCTCGTTTGGGGCTCACTGTGCCGCGTCACTGCCCAGAGAGCTGGAAGCACCGCATGGACGGCGCAGCCCACCCCGGGCTTCTGCAGGATGAGCAGGCCTCCGCCCCCCACGGCCCCTGGCCAGCTGCCCTCAGGGGACAGCAGGGGGGGTGGCACTGAATGGACGTGAATCTGGGGCACCTCTACAGTTATGGGGAGCACGGAACCTGTAGGGTCTGTGTTTCCCCCGTACCCACACACCTGGGATGAAATGTGCTTACACATCAGGCCCAGGAGGAGAACAGTCACCAGGACAAGACGGAACAGTTTCAACAACCCATTTTGATGAAGTGACGTCACTGGGGCCCCTGCTGAAGTCCTCACAGAGCGAAGTGCTTTCCGGGAAGCATGCGCTGTCCGCCGGGACACGCTCTCTGCTCCGTCCCCCACCCGCGCGCCTACTGCTTCTGCCACCCTAACTGCGCTCTGGTCACGCGCCGTGGCCGGACTCCTGCGGCCCGACACGGGACAGCAAAGCAGCCGGGTGTCTTCCGTCTCCGCAATTTCACGGACAGAAGGTGCGCTCTTACTGAGGGTCTTAGCAACCCCAGCACGGGGCTGTTGTCCTTCTTAAGTGGAGAACTTTCTCCTCTCACTCGCGGGATGCCCGCCACGGCTCCTCTCGGCGCGTCCGACCGGCCAGCATGGGGATGTTCGGGGACGGCCAGGGTGACTGGACACGGCGCTGAGATGCCGTGGCAGGGCCTCTGGTCACCGAGGTGGCTGCTGAGTGACTGATGGGTGGGGAGTGTCTACAGCATGGGGATGCTGGACAGAAGGATGATGCACATCCAGGCGGGACAGCTTGAGGTTTCATCACACGACTCAGAATCACATAGAATTTAAAACGTGTAAACCGCTTACTTCTGGGATTTTCCATGTAAATAGTTCTGTCCTATGGTTGAACCGTGGGTCACTGAAAGCGCCTCCAAGGGGAGCTACTGTGTGTAACTGTGAGGGACAAGGGCATGGGCCGGTCAGGCGAGAACACGGGGCTGGTGGCCACGGGCGGATCGGAAGGACGGACGCGGATCCTGTGGGTGCCCCGCCCGGCCTTTCCTGACCGAGCGCCCAGAGCACAAGGTTGTAAGAGGCACGTGCGGGAAGGAGGGCAGCCAGTGGGCACGGGGCCCGAGCCACCTGGGACACACACGCTCTGCCCCTCCTGTCAGTCAAGCGCCGCCATGGACGCTGAAGACACTCACTGTCTCGACTGCAGGGCACACTGTGTGGTGAGGTCACTCCACACACAGGGACTCTCAGTCATCTGCGGTGAAAGGAACCTTTGTCATAACGAACAAACAAAACAAACCTCCAAGACTGTTTAAAGAAAACAAAGACAACTAGCAAAAATTTGAAATTGTGTAATTTAAAAAATGCTTTTAAAAACTCTATGATTTAGCTGTTCAAATGCAGGTCACACAGCTTACGGATGAAGCGAAACTACCCTCCCCGCCGGCTGTGAAACGAAACAGACACCCACCCTCCGAGAGGAGCTGACACTCGGGACTTCTGAGTAAGGATTCGGCGAACAGAGGTTCGTGCCCGGGCTCTCGCTGCAGCGAGGACTTGCTGCGGCCTCAGAGAAGCCCCTGGCCCTCTGCAGACGCCAGGCTCTTCAGTTCCCAGGTGGCACTGGAGGGACTGCCCTGTGCCCAGGCAGGACCCGAGCTGCCCTCCCCCAAGGGCGGTATCTCTGGGAGCCCAAGCACCGCCCCATAACCTGGGCTAACGGAGCCCGACTCTCCCGTGGGGCCGGGCAGCGCTGGGCCTGACCTCAGGGACCGCTCTGGGCCTGCGTGGCGTCCCTGCTCCTGGGCTGAGGTCCGAAAGCTCATGGCTCAGACGAGGGCGGGCTGGGCCCTGAAATAAATGCCACCACACTAGTGCACAGAACCGCCTTAGTCACACACACACGCACACACACACACGACCGAGCCAGGCCTTGTCTGTGGGCTGGAGTGCCCATAAACCAGAGACACCGGCCCAGCGCGATGAGCGTGGAGGGCCTCTGCGGAGGGAGCTGCGGGGCGGGGGTGGCGTGGAGGTGCGTTTGCCGGGCTCGTGGCCCAGGAGGCAGGACTGGGCTGACCGGTTGTGGGGGCACTGCCAGCATGGTGGGCCCCCCCTGCTCCCCTGGCCCGCTGCCCCGGGGAGGCTGGCTGGGAGGCAGGTGAGCGGCGAGGGCCGTGGCGGCTCAGTCCTGCGATACTTCCGCGCTGCAGCCAAAGCCCTGGCTGCCCAGGATCAGCCTCACCAGCAGCAAAGGGGCTGCTCCGTCCCCACTGGCTTTCCTCCCGTTTCATTTCTCAGCTCTTCCCAAACCCAGGCAGGGAACGGGAGTCGGCCTGGCTGGGTTCCCGCAAAAAATGCCCACAGAAAAACACTTCTTCATTTTAAACAGGATCTATATTCAACTCCTCGGCAGTAGAAGTGGGTAAAAACAAGTCACAGGTGTGTAATGGAATCTAGACTGATACACAGTCACGAGGAGCAGGGGCACTGAGGGGGTGCCGGGTTTTTCGGGGGGGGGGGCGTGGCCTCGGGGACCAACCGACCACAGCCAGCAGCGCATGGGCCCGACCGGCACACGGGCTGCTCAGCACGACGGCCCCACCTCCGTCGAACAATGAAGACCTCCCGGGGGGACTCACTGTGCAGAAACATCCTGACTAGGACTGCATCGCTCCGGCCACGGGCCTTCCGGAACGGTGCACAGGAGGCATTCAAGACAAGCCCAGCGCCATGTAAGAACCGTGAGCTGCAACGCCTGAGCCCAGGAGCGCGGCCGTGACACCGAGCCGCCTGCACACACGGATCTGCATGGACACCAGACGCCGAGCAAGCCCCGGAGGACGGAGGGGACACGGCTCAACACGGGGGCGGGTGGGGGGGACTGTCTCCCTTCTCCTCTTTTCTATTGGCACGTTTCTTAACTGAGCACGGGCTAATGTTATGAGGGAAAAAGGCCCACCAATTTTCTTTAAACACAGAAGCAGAAGGAAGAAAACGCGTCACGGAACCAGACGGGGAAGCTGCAGCCGTGGCCAAGGACAGAGCGAGAACAGAAGGCCCCGCCCGCCCCCCCAGGCCCCGCGTCCGCCCACCTGGGTGACCTCCAGCCGCTGACGGTGGGCGCGTGGACCATGAGCTCCCGGGCGCTGAAGCCGTCCTCCTGCCCAGACGAGCTGACGACGACGAACCCGATCTTGTGGGGCATCGTGTGCGCTGGGGCTGCTGGGAAGAGCAGGAGACACGCCTTCAAGGTCAAGGACTGAGCACCACGACAGCGCTCTCCCACCAGGACCTGGCTCCGCGCCTCGCTCACACACAGAGGGGGCCGCAACGCTCGCAGGTTTTCCGTGGCGCCGAAAGACCTCGTTTTGTTGTCAAGCACTTCTTTACAGGAGCTTATGCTTCTACTTACCGTGTCACTTAAGCTGTTTTAACTTCTCCCAAATACGCGTCTAAAAAGCCTGAACCAGTGTAGGGGGCTGAGCTGTGTCCCCCCCAAAACCTGAGGTCCTCCTGTGAGTGTGATCTGATTTAGAAACAGGACATATGTAGATGCGATAGAAGTTAAAATGAGGACCTACTGGAGCAGGGCAGCCCCACTCCCAGATGACTGGGTCCCCGTAAGAAGACACACGGGCCCGCTCTCACTGAGAGGCAGCCCTGTGACAGCAGCAGAGCCCCTGGGGCGGTGCACCTCCCCGTCAAGGAGCACCAGCGGGGGCCGCAGAGCACTGGAGCTGGCAGGGGCGGGGGGAAGGGGCACCCTCCCTGGCGCCTTTGGAGAGCACAGCCCTGCTGACACCTGGATTCGGGACTTGTAGCCTTGGGAATACGTTGTTCTAAGCCATCCAGTTTTGGTGCTTCGTTCTGACAGACATGCTTTTGGATAAGATACAAAGTTGTTTTGTTTTCTTTTTTACATTACAGTAGTTAAGAAACTAACACAACCTGTATGTCAATAAGTCGTACAAAAATCAGGGAGAAAGGGGACCCTTTAAGCAACAGCAGAACGGCTAAATGCAAACGCACGGCCGGGGGCGGCAGAGCGGGCCACAGACGGACCCGCGGGGCCTGGCTGGGGGACCGACCCCGCGGTGACACTCAGGGGTACACAGGCTGAACGCACTTTCTACGCCCTGACTCTTCCCCTTAATCTCGCCCAAGGGCACGCTAGTGATTCTGGGGGGGGGGGGGGGAGGGGGGCCGAGAGGGAGAGACCGCGACGGCTGCCTCTCCCACGCGCCCTGACCGGGGACCGAACCCTGGCCGGGGCTCTGCCGTGATTCCTACCGCGCTGGACTTTGCCCGCAGTTATGTGGTGTCACGTGGCGTCGTCCGTCCTGTCTGGCTTCAAAAGCAGCTTCTCCACCACAGCTCGCGTCCGTGGGGGACCCGGGGGGCTGAGCACCCACGCGGCACCCCTCGGCTCTCAGCCTGCGGTGGCCACTTGGCCCGGGCTCGGTCAGTCCACGGGCTCCACCCCCCCCCTCGGGAACGGGTCCCGGGACAGGGCCAGGACAGCAGGACCCGCAGAGGGCCAACGCCACGCAATCGCAGGACTTTGCTGGGGCTACCGGGAAAGAGAAGGTTCCTTCCTGCTGTGACTGGGGCTGCTGGCGGCCACCAGCGGGCAGGTCCTGCCACGGAGCAGGCCGCCTTGGGAGCCTCAGACCAGCCGCACTTAAAGCCCCAACCACGCAGGGACGTCGGGATGCTTGAGCCACTAAGCCCCTCAGATTCCCCCTCACTGGGCCAAGCTGAGTCAGAGTCAGGTACCCGCAAATAAAACAGTCCTCGTTCAAACAGGGGACTGAGAATTCTCCAGGGCCCTGGCAGGCGGGGCTCAGTGGGTTGGGCGTTCTTCCGTGGACTGAAAGGTCGCCGTTTCGACTCCCTGTCAGGGCACAGGCCTGGGTTCCGAGCTTGGTCCCTGGTTGGGGGCGTGTGAGAGGCAGCTAATCAATGTTTCCCTCTCATGTCGATGTTTCTCTCTCTCTCCCTCCCTTCCCTTTTCTCAAAAAAATAAAATAAAGTTTAAAACAAATTCTGCAGAAAGTTCTCTGGGGTTGGGCACACTATTACGTGAAATTGTCAGTAGGAGGGGGCACGTAAACGTATCCCCACGGGATCGCTTATTTTAACACGCGGGACGCACGCTCCTGATCTTAACTTGCACGAGACCCGGAAGAGGACCACGTCGACAAACCAATTACTGCCTGGCACCTGCTGATGCTTCTTGGAAGGCATGAACAAAGCCTTAAACACAGAACAACGAACCACTGTTAAAGACCCCAGGTATGATGGTTTGCACGCAGAGCTCACTGCACACCGCCACAATGCGGTACAGAGAGGGAGACTAAGCCAGCCCAGAAAACAATGAAAAGCAGCCACCAAAAAGGGACATGCGTGATCTGACCACTGCAGGGGGCACAGCTCCGCCCGTGTTCCAGGAACGGAACTGGTCCTCGCAGAGCCTGCAGCGGCCCCCACGTGCTCAGGTGGTCAGCCGGCCTCCTTTCCCTTGACCTCCCCTCCCCGCCTGCCGGGTGCCCAGAGGCGGGCACCTCCCCCCTTCTCGGTCCCACTGTCCTTCCTGGACACCAACTGCCAGGTCCCCCTGCCAGGAGCCCCGCCCCGCCCACTGCTCCCGTGCTGCCACCCCACGAACCCCGCTCAAGCCTGGAGGGTCCTCGCCATCCCTGTCCTAACTCAGAACCCCCAAGGGGCCCTTTGTCCAGGGTGGCAGGGCCAACTGTGCTGACCTGACAAGCTGCCCCAGCCCTCACTCTGTCACAAGGGCTGAAGCCCTGCCTGAGAGCAAAGCCACTTTCCTCTGCTCTGAAAGCCCACGCCCTTCCACCGTCTCCACGAGCAGCACCTGCGACCTCCCAGCCCATCCTGAAAACAGCAGGCAGCTGCCGAAGTCCCAGCTGAGCCGGACCGCAGACCGGGTGTGGCTGACCTGAGATGCGTCCCAGCTGAGCGGGACCGCAGATCCCGGGTGTGGCTGACCTGAGATCCGTCCCAGCTGAGCGGGACCGCAGATCCCGCGTGTGGCTGACCTGAGATCCGTCCCAGCTGAGCGGGACCGCAGATCCCGGGTGTGGCTGACCTGAGATCCGTCCCAGCTGAGCGGGACCGCAGATCCCGGGTGTGGCTGACCTGAGATCCGTCCCAGCTGAGCGGGACCGCAGATCCCGGGTGTGGCTGACCTGAGATCCGTCCCAGCTGAGCCGGACCGCAGATCCCGGGTGTGGCTGACCTGAGATCCGTCCCAGCTGAGCGGGACCGCAGACCCGGGTGTGGCTGATCTGAGATCCGTCCCAGCTGAGCGGGACCGCAGATCCCGGGTGTGGCTGACCTGAGATCCTGCGCCCACTGCCCCACGCGTGTGCACTCACTCGTACGGCCGGCACGCGTGACTGCTGCGGGCACGGCTGAGTGCACTCAGTGTGCCGGCGGCTGGCCTCACACCGGACACAAAGTCACACCCTCCTGACAATGGGCACAGGTCCAGCTGCCCCCCAGTTTACAGACCAGGAAGCCGAGGCACAGCGAGGCCCATGCCCAGGGTCACCCCGCTAGCCAGCCCGCGGCAGGGTGCGTCCCTAGTGGGTCAGGCGGTCGGGCTCCAACACCCCCTGCGACGGCGCTGGGACCGAACAAGGGGACCTTTCACTCCCACAGAGGACGGGCCGGTGCGCCAGTAAATTCCACGCGAAATGCGCCGCCCGGGACCGGGGAGGAGAAGCGTCACGCACAGCGGACGCGACCTCAGCGCGGGGTCGGGAAGGAACTCGGCTCTGGCCACCCCCTTCCCAAGCCCTTCCGCCCTGTACGCCGGGGTCCCCTCGTGGACACCTTCAAGAGGAACAGGAGATATTGGGGTGCCGCTGCGAAGCTCCGTAAAAGTCGCCACTGCATTTTGGGGAGGAACAAAGCCCGCGGGGTGCCCACCGGCGCCGGGCCTCAGGTGTCCCCAAGGGCGCGCATTGCGCGGGCTGCCGCCGCCGCGGGGAAATGCGGCCCCCGGACGGGTTCCTTCCCCGAAGCCGGCTCTTCGCTGCGTATCGGGGCTACTGGCTTCCACGCGTGAGGCTGAAACATTCCGGCAGCCCCTGAGCCCCTCGTGACCAGACTGGGCGGGGAGACTCGTTCCCACTTTCCTCTGAGAAAACGCAGCCGTGACACAACCGACGGGGTCGGGCCGAGGGCTCCGAGGGGCTGCGCGTGCCTCTGAGGACCCCTGGGGCTGGAGGCGCGACGTGACCACGGGGCGGAGTGGCCTGCCTGACGCGCGCTGGCCACCCACGCGGTCCCGGCCACCCGCGGCCGTGCGTCCAGCCTCGCGGTCGGGACCCAAGGCTCCCAGCGCAGGCGCCCCGCGCCGGTGCGCCGTCCCACGCCCCGCGAGCCCGGCTAGCGGCCCGCCCGCTCACCCCGCGGCCCAGGTCCGCCCCCAGCCCCGCAAGCCCGGGCTGGAAGCCCGCTCGGCCTCCGTGCCCCCGGCCAGTCCGGGTACCTGTCAGGAGGGCAGGCCGCCGGACCTCGGCTCCCGCACGTCCCCCGGGGCCTTCCGCTCACGCCCGCAGCGCCGTGCCTCCGGCGGGACTCAGGGAGCGCCGCCTGCGCAGCCCCGGGCCCGCCCGCACCCCGGAGCCGCAGCGGCGGAGGCCGCGGAGGAGCAGCCCCAGCCGCCTATGCCCAGCGCTCGGGCCGCGGCCGCCGCTCTCATGACAACCAGACCGCGCCGGACCCCGCCTCCGCGCCTGCGCGACCCCGCCCCGCCGCGCCGCGCCTGCGCACGAGCCGGGACCGCGCCTGCGCTTCCCGGGCCTTCTGGGTAACGGAGTCTCCGGGGCCCGGCGCACGCGCACGGGGCGGGGCCGCGCCTCCCCGTCCCCGGCCTTCTGGGTAGTGTAGTTCCGGGGGCGGCGCGCGGCCTTCTCCTCCTCCGCCGAGTCCACGCGCACGCGGCCCTGCCGCCCGGGTGAGGACGCGCCAGCTGGTGCTGCCCGTGGGGCCGGAGCCCTGAGGATGTCGTCTGTGTCCCGGAAGCCCAAGACGTTCAAGTTGCGAGCCCTGCACAGCCGGCAGAAGTTCGGGGTAGCGGGGAGGAGCTGCCAGGAGGTGCTGCGGAAGGGGTGCTTCCACTTCCAGGTGAGGCGGGATCGGGGGGTCGGGGGCCTCCTCTTCCAGGTGCGGCGGGATCGGGGGGTCGGGGGCCTCCACTTCCAGGTGCGGCGGGATCGGGGGATCGGGGGCCTCCTCTTCCAGGTGCGGCGGGATCGGGGGATCAGGGCGCAGAGGCCGGGGGTCAGGGGCCCGGTGCCTCCGCTTCCGGGTGCGGCAAGATCGGGGGATCAGGTGCCCCCACTTCCAGGTGCGGCGGGATCCAGTTGTCAGAGGCCTCCACTTCCAGGCGCGGCGGGATCGGGGGGTCGGAGGCCTCCACTTCCAGGCGCGGCGGGATCGGGGGATCAGGGCGCAGAGGCCGGGGGTCAGGGGCCCGGTGCCTCCGCTTCCGGGTGCGGCAAGATCGGGGGATCAGGTGCCCCCACTTCCAGGCGCGGCGGGATCGGGGGGTCGGAGGCCTCCACTTCCAGGCGCGGCGGGATCCAGGGGCCGGGGCCCCCACTTCCAGGCGCGGCGTTGTCGGGCCCGGCAGCCTCCACTCGCAGGTCCCGGGCAGGGGCGAGGGTAGCCGCGGGAGCTCGCTGGGAGTCTCTGGGTGGGATGGGACAGTCTGAGCCGTCATCTGTCACCATCAGCCCAGTCCCCGAGTCCTGACAGGTGCCCCGTGAGGCGGGGACTGCCCACATCCGTCCCAGGGCGGAGAAGCTGGGCCGCCCCGCTTGGGCTCCCCACGTGGGCTGTCACAGGGCCCACGACAAAACCCCGGGAGTCGGGTGCGAACGGCTTCGTTTCAGGGACAGGAGGGCGTGCAGGGTGCTGCAGAGCTGGCGGAACTTGGGTCCTGGGCTCGGGGCCCCTGGGGCTCGCGGAGGTGCCGGTCTCCGCAGGCAGCGGTAGCGGAGGCTTTGCTGGGCTCAGGAGAACTTGGGGAGAACAGCGGGGGCTGCCTTCCAAGGTGCGAGTGTGGGAGGTGGGGGGGCACTCTAGGGACCGCCGTTTCCTCACCATTAGCCCCTGGAGACCCCTGGAGCTGGCAACTTCTTCCTCCAGCCCCTCCGCCCGGGGAAGAGCGCAGGGCGCAGGGCGCTTGTGAGGGGGATGCAGCCACTGTGGCTTGACATTCGGGGACCCTGTTTCCTGTGCACGGCACAGCCGCTTGGCCTCCCCGGGACTCAGTTTCCCCTTGTGCGGAATGAAGGGCTCCGAGTGTTGTAGTTCTCTCACCCGTTTTCCTTACTCTTAGAGGATGTGTTTCCGTGGCTGGGCCTAGACCGGCGCTGGGTGTGTAACACCGCGGGGCGGGGCTGGGACAGGCATGGCCATAAAAATTCACAAAACTCACCGACGTGGAGCAACAGGGAGCCAAACCTCCACATGTGAGCAGTCCCGTGTGCTGGTCACTTGTACAGAGGCCATGCATGCGCCATTTTCAGTAAGATGTTCTCCCTAATTAACCAACGCCCGGGAGACGAGAAGCACGTGGAGCCCGTGGGTCCCGTCACCTGTCAGGCAACGTGCCCTCATCAGTGGGGTGCGTTGGAAACAGAACCCCTGGGCGGCCCCGATTGAAACAGAAGCCATGCGCTGCTCAGTGATGAGGGGCCCGACTGCCCGCCGCCAGGAGCATAACCCTTAGCACTGCAGTCTGGTGAAAAGAAAAGGAATTGTTTATCTAAAGGTGATACAGATTGAGATCAATGGCAGGTTTCTGCCGTGAAGTCTTATCTTCTTTAAGACGCCCGCAAACACTAGTTCTCCCGCCCCGGCCAAACCAGGCTGGCTGTAGAGAAGTCAGAGGTGCTGGTTCCCTGCTTCCCAGACGCAGTCAGCTTTCCCGGCAGCTCCCGATCGCTGCGGGGCCTCGGCGGGGAGGGTCCGCCCCCGTCGCGCTGCGGTGGTCTCCAGCTCTCCATGCAGAACCGCGCGGTTCTCTTCCAACCCGCGAGGAGTTCCCAGCCTCCGTGCAGACCGCGTGGCCTGCCCCTGCTCATGGCTGCCGCCTTCTTTGTAAATGCCTGACTGCGGCCTGTGATGCAGGCCCCGTACGCTTGTCACCATTCTGTGGTCAAAGCCCCTGCCATCTCCTTGGGGACCTGCGCTGTCGCATGTTTACCAGTCTGGTGGCAGCAGTCACACGTCCTTTCTGGAAACAGGCTCGGATTCTCAGTGCCCTGGGGAGCCGCGGGATAGGGCCCGCGTCCTGCACCCCACAAAGCGGTGGCCGCTGTGTGTGCCTTGGCGTGACTTCATGCTTTAGAACAACCCGTGGTGGGCGCCCTCGTTCCAGCCCGATTCTTCACACGTGCTGTCCCTGCTGCCTGTTCTGCTGTAGAGCAGGTGGCCGGTTGAGCGTGATTCTTTGAAACACAGTTTGTCCTTGTTCTTCGTGAGGGCTGCGCGTGGAGGCCTGCTGCTGCCTCTCTGGGGCGGGTAAGTGAGCGCCCTACCCTCTCTCTGTCCCCTCCCCAGCTGCCTGTGCCCGGCTCCCGCCTGTGCCTCTACGAAGATGGCACGGAGCTGACTGGAGGTTACTTCTGGAGTGTGCCCGACAACTCGGAGCTCGTGCTGCTTGCGGAGGGCCAGACCTGGCTGGGCTGTAAGTGGTCGGGCCCTGGGGGAGGGACGGGGACCCGGCGGGCCTGGGGTGCCGAGGGACAGGGCCTGTAGCCATCCCTCCCCGGAGGACACTCAGATGGTCACCAAGCACGCCAACGGGGACTCCACAGCATTAGCCCTCGGGGCCACGCAGGTGACACCCACGGAGAGACTGCACCTTGCACCACTGGGAGGACGGAGAAAGGGAGCCCCTTCCCTGCCGGTGGGACCTAAGACAGTGCCGCCGCCGCGGGTGGGTCTGTGGGTGCCGGAAGCTAGGGGCCACTCTCCAGGTGGCTTGGCAGTTTGCCCCCAGGGGTGAGTCCGGGAGAGGTGACCGCGCTCAGCCACTCAGGGTGTGCACAGCAGCCCGGAGGTGGCAGGAACCCGAGCTCACCGATGGACAGGAGGGGCCTTCAGCGGGGTGACAACACGGCTGGTCCTGGAAGTGTCACGCTAAGAAGCCCGTCACGAAGGCCCGCAGGGCTACGATTCTGCCCCCGTGGAGGGTCCGGAGCAGGGACGTCTGCAGACAGAAGAGCGATCCGTGCTTGTTTGGGGAGGGAGGGGGTGATGGCTACACGGATGGCCTTCTCTTCTAGGGGAGGAAAACGTTCTGAGGTTGAGTGTGGAGGGGGTCACACAACGGTGTGACTGACTGAAGCCCCCTGAGCTGTGCGCCGTGTCTGGGGGACGGGTGGGGAACGGAGAGCCGGTCTCGGCACAGCTGCTACAGAAAAGCCAAGGGACGACCACACTGTCCCAGGCAGCCGCTCAGGTCCCGCTCCCGCTGGGTGCCGCTGGCTGCGCCACCCTGAGGGGCGTGTGCTGGTGACGCTGTGTCCTAGTCTGCATTTCCCCGGGGGCTGCTGGCGTGGCCCCCTTTCCTTGTGACGGTCCCTTGCCGCTGCCCACAGGCAGTCTCAGAAGGGTGTCATTGCATGGTTTGTCGCTGTGCGAACGTCACGGAGCGCATGCACACGACCGGGACGCCGCGGCCCCCTGCACGCCTCGGCTGCGGTCCCCGCGTTGCCTGCGCGGTTGTTAGTGCCTGACTGTGTCCTCTTTGGTGGCACGTCTCTTTGTGTCTTTCGTCCGTTTTCTGATTGCTTTTTATTTCCTAACTTCGGATTTTGAGTTTTTTCCTAAAACGGCGTGGATATGACCCTCGTGTCAGATAGTTTGTCCTCTCGCTCCCTCTCGGAGAGGGAGGGCCTTCCGCTGAGCCAGAGCCCTTCGTTGTGATGAAGGCCTCGCTGCCCCTTTTTTATCCTCCTACTTCGGGTGTGAAGTCTGAGAAGCTCCCCGGCCGCTGCAGGCGCCCAAGACTGTCACCTCCTTCCACACCGGCTGCTGGGACCACGGGGCTCCTCTCTCTCCTGTTAGGGCAGGTCCCAGGGGCGGCTCTCAAGCGCAGAGCGGCCTTGAGGTCCCGACGCCCCTCTGGGTGCAGGCTCTCGCCTCCTGGATGCTGGGCTGTTCGTAGGCGGTCACGAGGGCCTCGGCAGGCCGGAGAGCCTGCCCGGGGGCTTGCTGCTTTGGGCCCATGTGGAAAGGCTGCAGGAGGGGGAGGGGGAGACTCGGGGATCCTGGGAGTGAGGCCTCCTGGGGGGTCCAAAGACAAGGGGGTTTTCCTTCGGACAAGGGGACAGGGGAAGGGCAACAGTGTGCTTGGTGGCGTCCCTTCTCCGAAGGTGTCCCCATGTCTCCTCGCCGGTCCTCACCCCACCCGAGGCGTGGGCACTGGGCCCAGGACAGCGCCGAGGCCGGCAGCTTCCGACCCAGCAGGGCTGGACGCGGGGGGTGCTGTGCCTTCCCGAGGCGGCGCCCCGAGGACTGACGGCTCCCCTTTGTCCCCCGTGCCGGCAGACGTGAGCGACATCAGTCGCTTCCTCAGCGTGTTCCACAGGCCGCACGCGGGGGTTGTGCGGGCCGCCCGGCAGCTGCTGTCGGACGAGCAGGCCCCGCTGCGGCAGAGGCTGCTGGCCGACCTCCTGCTCACCATCAGCCAGAACATCGCCGCCGAGACGCGCGCCGAGGACCCGCCCTGGTTCGAAGGTGCCTGTGGGGTCGGGGCCGGGGGGCGTCCCCAGAGTCGGACACCGGGGACAGGCCGGTTCCCTGTCAGTCCCCTAGGGACCTGCCTGCCCCTCTGCTCGGCGGCGGCCCTAGGCAGCCAGGCCTGTGGCAGAGGACACGGAACATGCAGCTGACCGTCCTGCCCCCGTCCAGGGCACAGCTCGGGGGCTCAGGCACATTCCCACTGCGGGGCAGCCTCCACCACCGTCCTCTCCGGAACGTCCATCTTCCTGCACTGCACCTCGGTCCCCATGAAATGCTAACCGGCCCCTGCACACCGTCCACTCTGTCTCTGCGGGGCTGACTCCTCCAGGGGCCTCACAGAAGGACAGTCGTTATTTATCTTTTTGCGACTGGCTGACGTCATGGAGCTTAGTGTCTTCAGGCCCCCCCCCCCCCCCCCCGGGTGCTGTGGTGGGTGTCGGTCTGCTTCCTCTTCAAAGCTGAGCGTCCCACGGCTTCTGTGTCCACGCGTCCGTCGGTGGGCGCCTGGCTGGCTTCCACCTTTGGGACCGACCCGCTAAGTCAGCTGGAAGCAGTCCTGGGGGAGCATCCGTCTTGAAAAGGTGGCCCCAGGCAGGAGCCCCTGGGAGGCGCCTGAGAGCCTCCTGGTGGTCCAGAGTCCCCCTCCCTCAGCCCCCACGGAGCGTTTCCCCGAGGCAGCCCAGTGCCGCTGCCCAGCCCCCGCTGCTGCCCCCACCCCCACCCCCCCAGGACGGCCGTGGAGTGAGGGTCTGTCCTGGCCTCTGCCTGCAGGGCTGGAGTCCCGGTTTAAGAACAAGTCCAGCTACCTGAGGTTCAGCTGTGAGAGCAGGATCCGGAGCTACCTGAGGGAGGTAGGCCGCCTTCACGTGCGGGTGCGGCGCGGGTGGGCCTCGGCTCCGCTGTCGCGGTGGGGCCGCCTCGGCTGGCCCTGCAGATGGGGCTTCCCGAGCTCCTCTGCACGGTCAGCGTGGGACTTGGGCCCCACAGGGCACGGGGCTCCTGCGTGCGTGGGATGCTCCCTGCGAGTTTTGCGTGGGGCCGGCTTCCCGATGTTCATCAGGCCGTCCAGTTTGGACGTGAGCCCGCCTGTTCCTGGCCCACCGTCTGCGGATGGACGCCACGCGGTGGCAGAGGCCAGCCTCGCCCCACGCAGTCCTTTTCCTCTGTCGGGGCCAAGCGCAGTCGTCTGACCCCTGGAAGCAGGGGATGCTCTGAGTGTCCCTCTGGGGGACGTGTGACGCTGCCTGGGGCAGACGTGAGGCTTCAGCGCGCCCAGGGGATCCCAGCCTCGCGCCCGAGCTCCGTGTGGTCTCTGCTCTTCCTTTTGTCAAAGCGGCGCCAGGCAGGGAGCTGGGAGGGGAGCGCAGGTGCCTGCGGAGAGGGGCTCGCCCCTGCCTGGAGGATGGCGGCGTGCTGGCCCTTTGGCACGGGGGTCTGTGCACCCCTGCCATCTACGGAAGGACACGTGGGCAGGCTGGCTTTGGGGCTCCTCAGGAAGGGGCTTCTGGTGCTCGGCATGACCCGGGTCACCCATGGGTGCCAGTCTCCTGTGCCTGAGTGGGTGGTAAGGGAGGCGGGCGGTGATGCTCTGTGGGTGCTCCTTGCCCGCCCTCCTCTGTCTCTTGAGCAGCCGCCGCCAGGGCCATGGAGAGGGGGGCAGGGCTCCGGAGGCTGAGCTTGTCGGGGCCCCACTGTGGGAAAGCTCCGTCTGCAGAGAAACTTCGGGGGCTGCAGAGCCACGGCCCGTGTGGCTCCGCTCCCGCCCGGGGCTGCGCGGGGTGCCGGCTCCCAGGGGCCGTGGCCTGGGCTGGCCGGGAGCCGCACTGCGGCGCAGGGCACCACGCACCCGCCCTCAGCGGAGCCCTTGTTGTCGTCCAGGTGAGCTCGCACACGCCCGCGGTGAGCGTGGAGGCTCGGGACGCGTTCGTGCGGGTCGTGGACGCCATGGGCCAGAAGCTCCGGGCGGCGCAGTACAACGGCTGCTACTTCGACAGGGGCGCCACGGCCGGCAGCCGGCTCTGCACGCCCGAAGGCTGGTTCTCCTGCCAGGTGAGCTGCGTGCCCGGTCCCCGGGCCTCCGGGCTCTGCTGCGCTGCCCTCCCACAGGGGGGGGGGGGGCTCCCGCCCTCGGCCTCGGGCTCCGCTCCCGGTCGTGGGCAGCACATCGGGCCCCGGGGCTGCGGGAGGGCTGCTGGGCCGCCCAGAGCTTGTGCTCCAGCCGCAGGGCCCGGGAGCCCGCATTCCCGCCACGTTCCCGGGCGCACGCCGGCCGCTGTGGGTGGGAGGGCATAGGTGCCTGAGCGAGGGCGTACCTTGGCTCCGGGGGTCAGGGCAGGAAGGTGTCCCTGTGGCTGGGCTGGTAAGAGAAGGGGCGCTCAGGAGCCCCTGGAAAGCGAGCGTTTCGTCCCCCTGGGTTAGCTCTGTAGGTGACAGAGAGCTCGGGGATTCTAGGGTTTGTGGCCGCTGTGACATGCTGGGTGCCAGCTAAGCGTGACTCATGGTGGATGGCAGTGGCTGTGTGGGTGGACACTGAAGGCTTGTCCTGGACACCTGAGTGACTCTCGGGAGCACCACCTCCCCAGGTGCCTCCTCTGGCCTCCGCCTCAGTGCCTGTCAGGTGTGGTCCCGCCTGGAGTGCCGATGGCACCTGGGGCTCTGGCAAGCACAGCCCTGCGGAGCTGGGGGAGATAACGCGTGACGGAGGCGGCCCAAGACTCCCGGGGAAGAGGCCCGCTTCGCGGCGTCACCTGTCCTCTTGGTGCAGGGTCCTTTCGACATGGCTGGCTGTGCGTCCAGACACTCCATCAACCCCTACGGCAACAGGGAGAGCCGGGTCCTCTTCAGCACCTGGAACCTGGACCACGTGTGAGTCCCCGGCGTCGGGAGGGCCTGTCCTGGGGACCCCCCACCTGCTGCCGCGGGCTTCATGCGCGGACCTTGCACGGTCTGCACCCAAAAGAGTGACTGGCATTGGGTGGAAGGGGCTGCGGGGCGCGCACTGTGCTTCTGCCGCTGGCATGTGCGTGCGTGTCCTTTGCCACGGGGCCTCACCCAGTGGCCTCGCGTGTGTCCCTCACCTGCTCCCCTCCAGGCGTGGGGTCCGTGGTCAGTGCGCCTGCTCCCGGGGCCGGGCGCCTGCCTCGACCCGCATGAGCACAGGCCTCGTTTTCAGGTCAGCAGCTCGTCCTCACAAGGGCAGACACGGAACGCGGCGTTGCTCTAAGGGGACCCTCGCCTGGGGTGCGGTTCCCCCTGCCCCTGCCCTGCAATGACAGACCTCCAGGCGCCCGTCAAATGGCTCACTCCCTTCCCACAATCAGGCGTTTTTCAGAGTAGCCGAGGCATCCTGGTCACGGCCGGGGTCCCCTTCCTCCAGTCCCGGGCGCCCCGGGCTGCAGCGGCAGGTGGAGCGAGGGGTCTGCAGGCCGCTGGTGCCCGCGTCCCGCGCTCACTCTCCGCGTGCCTCCTGGACACGAGCTGCGTGCCCTGGCCCGTCCGCGGAAGCGCCCCTGCAGAGACGGCCCCGGGCGTGCAGTGGCGCTGGGACAGCTGCCTGTTAGTTTCTCGCCCACGGGCCTGCGCGAGAGGTCAGCTGAGGGTCCTGAATTTCCAGGTGACTGTGCGAGAGGGTCACACCTGTGACACCCGGTGAGCCTCCCCTCCCGGCGTCCTCGCCCTGTGTCCCTGTCCCCACGCTGATGCAGCTTGGCCGTGGGCCTCCAGCAGGCAGGACGCCTGATAGCGCTTGCACGCAGGGGCTTGTCTTCTCTGGACACTGCCGCCCCCCTCGAGGGAGCTGGCCTGGCCTCCTGGCGGAGCAGCGGCGGTGGGGAAGGGCCAGCTCCAGCCCCGCCAGCAGAGCACAGCTGCATGAGCGCCAGACCACCCACAGAAAGTACTGAGTTTTGGGGGGCTGGTTATACTGGTAATTGGCCTGTGGTTTTTCCTTCCTCCTCCCCAAAGCCCTGGACCTCGCCCCCAGCTTCTCTAGTCCCCCCGTGGTGGCTGCAGTGGGGTGTCAGCCCGTGCTCTGCGGGACCCGGGGACCTGCGTGAGTGTCGCTGGTCTGGTCCCTGTGGACCAAAGCTGGGTTTGTTTCTGGCAGTTGAGGCCTCTTTCTTTTGATCTCAACTATTTAATTTATTTTTGTAAAAGATGGGACCTTTTATTTCACCTTTTGAGGTGTCGTAGGGGAGAGGAACGTGTCTGTGCCAGGCTGGTGCACTGCGTGGCCAGCAGCCCGGGCCTGGCGTGACCTTTCCACGCACCGCGCCGTTGGCAAACTGTTGCCTGTGGTTGCACGGGCTTCGTGCTGTGTGTGAGAGTGTGACGTTTCCACGGAGCGGCAGCAGGACCATGGAAGTGGCCACACGCACACACGTGTGCGGGCGGGTCTGAGGTCAGGACTGGAGGGACAAACATCAAACCCTTAACAGTGGTCATCTCTGGGGGGACGAGGGGACGAGGCCCACGTGGTCCTCAGAGGTGACCGGGCTTATTGGTAAGGTTCTCCTTTAAAAATGTTTGCGTGTGATCGTGTGATTGTTTGGTAAATGGACACACAGATAAGAGCGTGGAGGCAAGTAGGCCAGGTTGCTGGCGACTGTGAGGATGAGGGTTGACTCCCGTTTTTTCCTGTGTGCTTTTCACTGTTTAAAGGACACTCCCCACCCAGGTGTCCAAGCGACACAGGCCAGGTGGCTTGCCCCAGGCCGCTGCAGACGGGCCTGCAGGACAGTCCCCGAGCGCTCTTCCCCCAGCAGCACCTGAGTCTTTTCCTGTCCTGCCACCTGCTCCTGGGTTGTTGCCAAGTGTGGTTTCTTTGGAAGCCTTAAGTTTCCCACTTGCTTTTCCTGTAAGCGGCCGGTCACCGTTCCATGTTGTCGCTACGACCGAGCAGCAGCTGTGTGTGCCCCGCGTCTGGGGTTCAGCAGGCCCGGGCCTCCGGGGTGGCAGCGTTGGGGAACGGCCATCTCTCCCCTCATTTCGCAGAATAGAAAAGAAGCGCACCATCATCCCCACCCTGGCGGAGGCGACAGAGGGACAGAACGGACGGCAAATAGACTGGGAGTACTTCTACAGCCTGCTCTTCACCTCTGAGAACCTGAAGCTGGTGCATGTCGCCTGCCACAAGAAAACCACCCACGGGCTCAGCTGTGACCCTCGCAGGGTCTACAGGCCGCAGAGGAAGCCCAGGAGGAAGCGGGCGGCTCGCAAGCGCCCGTGATTTGGGCACGCGCCCTCCATGTTGTCCCCGGCCTGGGGACGGGTGGAATTTTAACAGGTGCTATTTTTTTATTTGCCACTGCACTAGCTTCTGAAAAAAGCTTTTACAAAATCTCCCTCCAGGTTTCTGATCTCAGTGCATTTCCGCATCTGTTTTCTGCACCCCTGGGAGCCCGCGGCTGAGACAGGATGTGGGACCTGACAGGACATTGGGGCGCTGGTGTCCAGCCAGCGGGGACCAGAGACCTGTCTTCGCTGACTTTGTCCACTTTGTCCACTTGTGCGGCATAGTCTCCGTGCCAAAGCTGAGGGACAAGATGCTTTCCTGTCGGCTGTGCTGGGTCTCCGCTCCCCAGGCAGGTGGGAAGCTCCATCCTCCGGACCGTTCTGCATGAAGTGTTCACACGCCATCAGAACACAGGCTGTTCACCCCGGACTGTTTCTGATGGCAGCAAGGGGGCCTCAGACGGCCCGTGAGCGGGGGAAGGGCAGTTGTGGCTTCTGTCCAGCCACACGGAACTGCTGTTTTTGTAGGCCAGACAGCCAGGTGTCGCTCCTGTCCCGATTCACCCAGCGCACGGGCGCAGTGCAAGACTGTGGAGCAGTTGTCAGTGTTTAACAGAAACGGGAAGCTGCCTGTTCAATGCCCAAGGCAAGCGGCTGAATCTGCAGCGTGTGACCGGTTGTTCATGAAAGGCCACGAGGACACACATGTGCTAGTGTGTGCAGACACGTCTGTGCACAGGGTGGCTGCGACTGGATTCCCAAGGATGAATTCTCTAAATCATGCGTTTTATATCACAGTCGGCCCCCCGTATCCGCGGGCTGTGCGCCCGCGGCTCGGACGCAGAGGACCGACGGCGTGCGCGGTTCTCCACCATCTACATCAGGGACTTGAGCATCTTCGGGTTCTGGTCTGGGGGGTGGGGTTCCTGGAACCAGTCTCCTGCGGGTACCGATGTGCGACTATACTTGAAGTTTTTGAAATGAGCATTTATTTCATAATTTTTAATAAAAATTTATTTTTTACATTTTGTACCATCTGAATTTTCACATTTACTGTAGAATCAAAAACTGCAATAAAGGTTTTTTATAAATAGATTAAAAAGTCTGCATTCACTGGAAGTGATGGAAATGTGGATCAAAATAAGGGGCCAGTGAGCTTGCGGAAGCTGACCCGGGTGGTTCCG
The DNA here is from genome assembly GCF_987537825.1 of Furipterus horrens. NCBI lineage: Eukaryota > Metazoa > Chordata > Mammalia > Chiroptera > Furipteridae > Furipterus > Furipterus horrens. Next base: position 1,916,168 of record NW_028327173.1, read on the forward strand.
GTCTCCCCCGAAACCCAGGATGGCCTCGGGCTGAGCCACCTGTGTGTGGACCGTGAGGAAGCTCCCCTCACACGCGGACAGGGACGCCTGCTCGTCTCCCCAGGCCCCGTTCACCGAAGGGCCGCCAAGGTCCTTCTGCTCCGTGACGGCGGGTTTGGGGGATGGCGGTTCCGTGTTCTGTCCCAGAAGTGCAGCTCCTCACGGGGCTTGGCCGCACGCTTTCTTGGTGGCAATGGTCTTAGGGGAGTTAAGATGGACTGTTCCTCTCCACCACAGTGTCAGTGGCCTCGCCGCCCGCCTTGTGACTGCACACGCAGGGCCGCTGTCCCTCCCCCTCTGGGCTCCATGTATGACTGCGTGTCACTTTGCAAAGACCGCCCTTAGAGTGTCTATCCACTGGCAAGAACGCACCACACGGGGCTCCTTGACACCAGGGGACTGGGAGGTGTAGTCTGCCGGGGGTGCTGTGCCCGGTGACACTCAGCACCGTGGAGACAGCTCAGCCCTGGCTGCGTGGCCCTCACTACACATCCCGCCTCCGCAGGGAAACGCATCCTGGCGTACTGTCAACGGTCAGACTCAGCCCCACGGGGCAGGTGGGCAGGGCAGGCATGGCCTGCGTTCGCCAGCCCAAAAGGAGCTGTCCTGCCCTCCAGGGTCTCACTGTGGCTTCATTACAGTCGCCTCTGCCTATGCCCTTGGCCATTGGCCACTGTTTCAGCCTCTAGCCCTCCCCCACCGCAGGGGTCCAGGGGAGGGTCTGAGTGTTCCAACCCTGGAACCCCAGGGCTGGTTCTCCGGGCAGCCAGCCCCCCGAGCCTAGGGTCCCAAAGCCACCTCATCAACATGACAACACTCAAACTCCAGGAGTTTGCAGAGCTGTGAGCGGGAAACTGGGCAGAGATCTCATGAACCACAAGAGGGCCCCTGCCTAGCACACAGGGTGGGGACTGTGCTGGACACGGGAGTCCCGGCGCAGCTCCATCCACAGGAGGGCGGCCGTCCCGCAGGTCCCGGCCGGGGCCCGGCTCTGGGCTGCACTGAAGGCCTGGCCACAGCCTGCTGGGGGGCGCACGGGCTGGCCTGGCCTCGGGGAGGAGGTGTTGCAGGAAGACAGATCTCTGGGTCGGGGCATTCTCGTGCCCCACCACCCAGGTGGCATCCCGTGACTCAGGAGACGATGAGCAGCTCTCGTCTCCGCCTTCAGCTTTAGGCTGTCGAGGCCACTGAGTCTGGAATCCTGGGTAAAACAGGTTCTGTTGTGTACTCCGTCTGCTTCCTTGTTAATGAAGTCTTGAAATGGAGCTGGCCTTGAGGATTAGTGTGTCTGCCTTGCTTCCTTGATAGGGGCTAGCGAAACCAGGAGTTACCCTGGCTGTATTTTACATATTAATGCTACTGTAAGAATTCTTTCACTTGTAAAATTCTCCTGTTGTTGGCTGGAATGTCACACCCCCTGTTCTGGTAGCTTTTGAAATCCTAATAAAAAGAGGATGAGGCTTCCCGCTCTCCGCTGATGGTCAGAGCTGCTGATGGTCAGAGGGAGCCACAGTCCTCCGTTCGTTACTGGCCAATAATCCTGCCGGCCGGATTTATCTCAGCGTCCGAGATCATAAGCAGCACTACAAGGAGGGCAGGGCTTGCTTTCTCCACGAAGCTGCGAAGCATTTTACTTTGTTTATAATTTCTTTTTAAATTGATTTTAGAGAAAGGGAGAGAGAGAAACATCAATTTGTGGTTCCACTTATTCATGAACTTGTTTGTTGATTCATGTTTATGTGCCCTGACTGGGGATCGAACCCGCGAGCTCGGTGTAGCAGGTCGATGCTCTGACCGGCTGAGCTAACGGGCCGGGGCGCTCCCAAACATTTCAGAAAGGAATAGTTTCGGAGACAGGAGACTTCTTAAAATACTTTCAAAATATATATTTTATTTTTTCCCATACATATCTTGCAAAACTTCCAAGATAAACATCAGCTCCGGGTACAGAACGACAGGGGTGCTCTTCACGAGTGGTCACTGAATGGGCCGCAAGGACGATCAGGCCCGGGGTGGAAAAGCAGCCCGGTGCCGTCACAGCTGAAGGGCCTACGCGAGGAGCCTCTTCCCAAACATGTCCTGTTGCAGGGCCTCCGGCTGCCTCCGCACCCCTCACGTCCGTGCAGACAGGAGACAGACGCCCTCGTGCAAACGCAGGAGCGGCTCCCGCCCCAGCCTGGCCCAGGGGTGGGACCTGCCCTGCAAAGCGTGATTGATTACGGACACGTCCTCCCGGGGACACATTTTATACGTCCCATAGTGTGCTGGGATGTCAGCTCTGAACTGCACTAAACATGCAGGGGCCGGCGTGCGCGTTTTACTCCCTACGTTTCTGCATCCTCCTCGTCGTCGTCGTCATCTTTGGCTCTGAAATGCATCTTCCTGAGCTCCCGTCTGCTCACTGGAGGACAAGATGGGGACGCAGGTGGGAGGTCCTTGGGGGGGGGAAGAGAACAGGCTGCTGTCAGCACCCAACGGCCCTGTCTCTGCGCCAGCCCCTGTGTCTGTCCGCAAGACGGGGGACTGGGTCACAGCGCTCACTGCTCTGCAGACGAGGACTAAGTCCGCCTGGAGGGAGAGAGGGAGACGAGCAGGCGCGGGGTGCTGCTCACACACGGACAGGGTTTCCCGGCCCTGCAGGGAGGTCCAGGGACCCAGCCCACGCGCACCCGCATGGAGGGTTGTGGCAGCAGGTCTGAGCGGGGCAGGGACGGGCGGGCATGTCCCACTGACCCACTGTGTCATGGTGTCCTCCCGGGTTAAAACAGTGCCTGGGCATTGACTCTGTGCCGAGGTGGTGCATGCTCGCGGTCGCTGGGAGCGCAGTTGGCTGGGGGCCCCCAGGCGGGGTGAAGGCGCCCCCGGACTTACCTGCATCAGCTCCACGTTGCCGAAGAAGCGGCTCAGCGGCATTGGCTGGTTGCTGTCGTCGTCCAGGAAGACGCTGCCGTCCATGTGGAGTGGTGGTGTCCGGGCCTGCTCCGTCTCCAGCGCTGACACACCCCCCGCGGTGGGGCTGCCGTTCGGTCCCATACCCGGAGGGGCCCCGGGTAGGCCATCTTCAGTCCTTGCCGGGCAAGCGTCACTCACGACTCTGCCGTGACCGAAGGGGAGGCCTGTGGTCTCCGGTGGGGCACAGACGCCGGCTTCTCCCCCGGGGGGCGGCGGGCCTTCGTCAGCCAGCTCCAGGGGCTCATTCTTACACGGGGTCTCTGGGGGCGCCCTGCGCAGAGCAGTGCTCTCGCCTTTGGGGACCAGTTTCTGTAATTCTGATTTCACAAGATGACCCTTGTCACACTTGAACTTCTTGGAAGTTCGCCTGTCCGTGGCTTTGTGCGACGAGGGAGTCTGTCGAGGAAGAACAGCGTCAGGGGGAAGCAGACCCGTCGAGGATTAGGAAGCTCACCTTCCTCACATCCGGAACCCTGGACGTGCCGGAGCCCAGCGTCTGCAGGAGGGTCGGGTCTGGGTCCGGTCACTGCGTGCCACCCAAGGGACAGCTGGGAAAGAACCTAGACACCCCTCCTGCCAACGCCACTCCCACAGCTGCCGTGTGCCCTAGGCTGTCGATTTCCTGCGGCAGGAAGCACGCACCGACAAACTACAAACTTGTCACAGGAGAACCCAGTGTCACTCATTTCTGTGTGAAGGCCGGGGCACAGTGCACGGCCAGCGTGTCACACTGACGCCGCCCCATGGGGCTACACTCGGGGGGTGGGACTCTGCTAGTTGCTGGTGTCAAACCACGCACCTGCCTCGCTGAGGCCGGCTGACCTGCCGCAGCTCGGGGACGGGGGTGGCTCCGCAGCCAGCTGCCCTGGGGGAAGGGGCCCGGGGCGGCGCTCCTGCCCACTCTGCCTTTCTCCCGAAGCCCTCAGGGGTGGGCAGACCCTCGGACGCAGAGCCGCAGGCCCGGGATGTGCCGGCATTCTCATCTCCGCCCCCTCCCGCTCAGATGACCGGTGTGAGGACGGGGACCCCGAGTCCAGATGCTGGCGTCTTTGGTGAGAGGCTCACCTGACATGCTGCCCTGGCGGATGAGGCGACCCCGGCTTCCTGGGCAGAGGCCACCCTGGCCAAGCAGCTCCGGGCTCTCAGGCGCGCCGAGCTCCGCACGTGCCCTGCGAGCTGGACCAGAGGCAACGGTGTGAGGCGCTGCTCCCCCAAATCTGGGAGCAGAGGCGGGACTTCCTTGCCAGGGAGGACCCCGGGGCCGGCCCCTCCCGCTGCCCGCGCTTCCACCGTCATCATGGAAGGACGCCTGCGGCCCAGGTGGGCAAGTCAAACAGAGCTCCGCGTTTTAGCTGCGAGACCTACTCTCCCCACTGTCTTGGGAGCGTGGCGTGACGCTTGCCCTTACTGCGCGTCTCTAGGCCCCCCCGCTCAAAAGGTAATGGTTCCGAGTGAGCGGCACACAGCCTTCCTCAGAAGGTCCTCACCCTTCCGTGTGACGTCCATGTTCCAGATGGGTAACGTGAATAAATAAGCCGGGCCACCGTCCCCTGCCCCGGAACTCCCTCCCTGAAACTACAGGTAGTCAGCCCAATTCCATTAAAGTCCCTGGCGTCTGTCTGATGACCTGTAATGGAGAAACTGGTCCACCTCCATTTTACTCTGAGGGCTAGGGAAAGCCTTCTAGTAACAAGAAAGGAGTTAATGAAGCTATAAAACTTAAGGTAGTTTTATTCAGGAATAACCGTGGGGTTTTGGACAAGGAGCTCGCGTGCAGGCTGCCCTCGGCTGTCCTGGTGTCGGACAACCAGGGGGCCCCCGTCCAGCCTGAGCAGCGGGCCCGGGACAACAGGCAGCGGAGCCGCAGACTGGACTGGAGTTTCTGCAGCTTCTTCTGCGAGTTTCTTTTTCCATTCCAGGGGGGGTGTCACACACATGCAGGAAAGAATAGCGGGCAGTAACAGAGAAGGGAGCAATAAAGGGACATTGTAGGGGACAGGCCCTGAACTGGGAACCCACAAGGGGACAGAGGAAGGCCACACGTGCCCAGGAAAAGGTCAGAAAGGAAGGAGGCAGCTTTAGGCACAGCTGGGGGGCCCTCGGGGGTCAGACACCATCAGAGGCAAAGGGGACTGGATTGATCTGTAGAGCACGTTATGCCTCAGGCCGTTGCTGGAAACAACTGGGCAACCAGCTGGCAATTAGTGGGGTTTCCCAGCTGGGGGTGGCCAGGGCGAGGGGGAGACGCTGTCCTCCCAGGGTGACTGTGGGCATACCCACCCTCCCGGTGGGAGGGGACCCAGACCCTAACAGAATGACCCACTGAGTCGCTGAACAAATAAACAGTGTATTAACAAGAACAAGCCCTGGGGTAGGCCTGCGAGACAACGTATTATCTAAAATGTCCAGTTTCAACAAAAACCCATGGCACATACAAGGAGACGCCAGGGCAGACCCCACGCTGGAGAAAAGCAGACAATACCGCCTGTGACAGTGCCCGGGTCTTGGGTTCATCAGAACAAGTGTGTACAGCAGCCCTTATAAACATGTAAAAACGAGATAACGCACTGATTCAAAAAGTAAGGCTGGATGACCATGATGTTGCATCAAACAGGAAATATCAACACAACAGTTACTATGAAACCAAGGCAAACGCAGGTCCGCAGGTGGAAAGGACGCCGGACACCACACCCACGGAGGAGGGCACGGAGCGGGCGTGGGGCGGCCGGAGCAGAGGCAGCGGACCAGGAGGCAGAGCCACGGCCGCGCAGCCCAAGAGCAGAGCTACGGGGTCAGAGCAGCGCTGCCCGGCCCCGAGCGAACGCGTCTGCGTGCACCGGGAGCTCCAGAACGAAGGGACAGAGGCGCCGAAACAACGGGGGAAAGCCCCCGATTCCCGGACCACCGCCCTGGCACAGCCCGGGATCTCCAAGCCCCGAGCTCCGGGTCCGGAAAAGTCGAGGCGCCCGGCGCACGCGCAGCGAGTCCAAGACGGGCAGAGGGTCTCGAAGGCGGAGAGGGGGCAAGGGCTCCTTACCCACGGGGGAGCGAGAAAGAAGCCGCCGACCGGCCAGCGGAGACCGCGGAGGCCCGACCACGGCGGGGCGCTCACGGATGCGCGAGGTTCTCAACCAACCAACACACACTCCACCCAGAGTCCTGCCGTCGGCAAAGCTGTCCTTCCGAAGTGGAGGCGCGGTGGCCACTCGGACAGGCAGGACCCGGGGACCAGCCCACGAGAAACACGACCGGAAGCCCCGGAGGCGGAACCCAGCGACCCGGCGGCAGGTCCCGCCCAACGGCAGAGCGCGCGCGCCGGGGAGTGGCGAGTGCGACGTGCGCGCACGGAAGGCGGCTACGCGGCACGGGACTCCTCCCCTTCATGACCCCAACAGCGGGCCGCAGGTCACACGGCCACCGCTTACCGAGTGCCGGGAGCTAGCTGGTGCGCCGCACCCTTGCCCTTCTGGGGGTACCCCGCATCACCCCACTTTGCCCGTGGCGTGGCCGGAGCCAGGCTGAGGTCGGCCGGAGAGACCTGTGACTGGGGGCGTGGCCTGAAGCCCCTTCCCGGGGCCAAGGTCTGGAAGCCTCAGTTCCGGAGGCGTGGCTCAAAGGCCCCCCCCATGGGCGTGGTCCGGGAGCAATCTTCCCGGAGGCGTGTTCTGAAAGACCCCCTTCCCGTGGGCGTGGCCTGGGAGCCCCCTCCAATGGGCGAGGCCTGATACCCTTTCCTGTGGGCGTGGCCTGGGAGCCCCCTCCAACGGGCGAGGCCTGATACCCTTTCCGTGGGCGTGGCCTGGGAGCCCCCTCCAAGGGGGAGGCCTGATACCCTTTCCTGTGGGCGTGGCCAGGGAGCCCCCCTCCAAGGGGCGTGGCCCAAGAGCTTACGGGGATATGGCCCTAGCAGAGGTTGCCCTTTGGCTCGAGGCGTCCCTCCTCAGCCCCCTAGGCAACCTGCGTCCAGAGTTCCCGCCTCTCCCCACCCTGCTCCCGCCTTGGCCCCCTCACCTTCCGGCTCCTCATGAGTGTAAGAGGCGCACTGCTGCCCCAAGCAACGACGCCAGGCCCCCTCTCGCTCGGGCCTAACGTTTCACAGCGTCGCCGCAAACCACTGGCTCCTAGCCCGCGCTACGGCGTCTGACGTCACCAGAGACTTGACCAATCACATCCGGAGTCTTCCGGCACGTGACCCAACGAAGCGCGCACTTTATGCGGCGGGCTGGCGGCGGCCATGTTTGTGAGGGGCACTTCGGTGGCTGCCGCTGCAGCAGCCACGTTTAAGAGGGGCGGGCGCCATGTTTGTGACGGCACGGCCGAGTGTCCGGAGGCGGGCGTGCGTTGGCGTGGTGGGCTCTCCGGCCTCCGCTTCGTGAGCGCTGTGCGCGGTGCTGGCAGCAGCCTGGCCATGTGGCGCAGCCGGAGCCGCCTTCCCTCGTAGGCGGGCGGGGGAGCCTGGCGTGGCTCTGCATCTCTTGCTGGTGGACCTCCGCCAGAGGGGCTCATCGCCCTGTGCCCTGGGCCGGGCTGCGCCCCACGCCGCGGGCAGCCGAGCTGTCGGTGGGCCCTGGCGGAGGACCCCCGCGTGGCTTTTCTTACCCGCTCGGCCCGGTTTAGCGTCCCCGAAGGTCTGAGGCATAGGCGTGCGAGGCCGCTTCTCGGAGTGGAAAGAGGCTCCGTTTATGTGACGCTTTACAGGACGGGGCCTGACCCCCTCCCCCTGCCTCCGCGACACCGGGTCACAGGGGGCCTCCCGGGCACCGGGCCGCCGCGCCTCAGCCTCGGACCCCGGGGCGCCGGCTCCCGGGCTCGAGGACGCGCCCCTGCGGGCCGAGGGACACCCCGCCCCGCGACCACAGGCAGGCAGGCCCGGGCGGCTGCGCTCCGGAACCAGCGCGCGCTTTGCACACCGATGAGCGCGGCGCCGCCTTTTCTCTGACTTCCGCGCGGGCGAGAACGTTTTCCACCCGGCGGCGGTGTCGGGGGCGTCGGGCCTCCGGTCCGCGCCGTGCGCCTCGGCCCCGTGGCGCGCCCAGGGGACCCTCCGCGCTCGTTCCGCGCGGCCGCGGTGGTGCGCCGTCTCCTTCGACGGCGCTGACGGTCTCTGCTGGTCCGGAGCCGCTCCCTCCACGACGCCTCTCTCTAGAGCGCGAGCAGCGAGGGCACTCGGTCTGCCGGCGCCTCTGCGCGCCACGCGGTCCCGGCCCTTCCGTGGGAGGCCGCGCGGGGCTGCCTTCGGCGCTGCGCGAGCAACGGTGCGGTGTGCGCACACACCCGCGCGGCCAGCCCGCCCTCCCGGGCCTGCGCCTCTCCCGCGTCGCCTCCCCTGGTGGCCGCGGCAGGAGCGCCATCCGAAAAGGAACCCATGCGCGGCCAGCCTGAAGGAGAAAAGCAAAGCCACGCCGCACTGAACGCCTGCCCCGGCCCGGGCTCGGGAAACCGCCGCCCTGATCAGCTGGGGGGGCGGGTTCAGCGGGGACCCTTCAGAGCCCCGCGTTCTCAGAGCCCGGCTGTCGGACCGCCACCAGGCAGCTGCGGGCTCGGCGGCCGTTCACGGCGGTGTCGCGGGACAGGAACGCCGCTGTCCTTGAGCGGACCTTCCCGGCCGCCCGGAGCCCGACATCCTGAGCGGTGCCTGGTCTCTGTTCACAAAGACGCGCTGCCCCCCGCTCACCCCGCTTCCCACCCCAGTGACGTGAGTGGTGTTTGCGGCCACCGAGGTCCGGCACCCAGGTCCACGCTGGATCTCTCCCCCCACCCCCCCATCCAATCAACAGCCATTGCTGCTGAGTCTCCTCTGGCTCGCGGTGTCCGTGGCAGCTGGGCGGGCACATCAGTGGTGGCCTGGCCCCTGCTGAAGCCCCCTGGGGATCACCACTGCCTCCAGGGGCAAGACCAGCCATTGCAGTACGACCTGTAAGGCCCAGCACGGTGCCTGACACGCAGCAGGTGCGCCATGAGAGTGCTGAATGAACACAGAGAAGTCCCCATGTGGTGGCCCCCCACCCCTGCCCCGCCACTGTGGGTTGATCACACGTGCTCACGTTTCAGCAAATTCACGATCGGCAGAAGGTTATTATCACGGTCAGACTCACAGGCTGCGGGGACGGTGGACAGTGGCCTGAGAGCATTATCCCGAGCTCACGGCTCCCCGTGGCCTCTTGGCCCCATCGCAGGTAACTCGGAGGGTGGCGCACTAGAAATTCTTGGTACTGTTTTTCCTTGTTTACTTGCCTTTCCGTCCTTGGCTTCTGCCTCTTATCTGCAGTGAATTGTGTGTGTTCTAAACATCTCGTCGTGCTTCCGCTTTTGCTGATGGCAGCTCACGGTCATTTTGGCAAAGCAGCCAGGGTGTGAGCGTGGACAGAGGAAAATCCTTAGCCGGCCTTCACATCTCACCGACACTGGACCGGTAGGAACACGCCAGGATTAGCCAGAAATTGTCTCCTGACTCCTCAGCACGTGGAAAATGTCATTGTCCTTTTGTTTATTCATCAAACATGTCTTGGATGGTCAGACGGTGCCCGAGAAGCGAGCACAGGCGCACTGCTGGGCAGCTGAACTTGGGGACGACCGTCATCTCAGTTCCCACATGAATGCCACCCCCTTGGGGGTATTGACAAGGCCACACTCAGCTGGAACGTCGAGGCCGTGAGCTCCACGTCACTCTGGCGCGGGATCCTGCCCCCCCCCAGCCTGTGGCTGCGTGGCGTGGACCCACTCATGGCTCACGCTGCGGGGCGACCATCCTTCCAAAGGCCTTTGACTAAGGAGCCTGGGATGCACAAAGCCTGGCAGAGGCTACATTTCCGGCTCAGGGGAGGACACGCTTCCTGAGCACCTCTGGGCAGGCAGGGGAGCCTCAGGGATGCAGGGCCCTGTTTTGAGAGCTCTTGGCCCTCCAGCAAGGGGGGAGGTGGCAGAAACGGGCTCACGGTCCCAGCAGACCAGGGGTGAGGTGTGACCTGAGGATCCGTCACTCAGAGCAGATTTATTTTGCCCCCCACTCCCGCCAGCGTCTGTGTGCTCTCCCCGCTTGTGGCTCATCCGGTTAAACACCAGTGGACACTTTAGGGACGGCAGCCAAAGCAATGAGTGTTACTCACCAACGTGATGATCGCTGACTGGTGGCTGTTTCCCCTCGTGGCCGTGGGATGGCATGGGCTCTGTGCGCAGAAACAGTATGTTACAGAAACGGGGGAGTCCAAAAATCCCCGGAGGTTGCGGCTGGGGATGGGGAGAAGGAAGCAGCTTTCAGGATGCCTCCACTGGTGTCTGTCATTACGCAGAATTGCTTGGATGCTTCCAAGGCCTCAGGTGGATGGGAGGAGTCTTGAACCAGGGGACGGTTTGGAAAGCACACAGAGCCTGCGTGGGGTTCTGTGAATGGTCAGAACTGTTGGCAACGCCCACTGCGTCAGAGGACGCAGTCAGGGATATATAGGCAGCTGCAAACATTTTAGGGGGACGGTGCGCTCTGGGGCTGTCTCCCTCGCTGGCGGGTGTTCGCAGGGGTGCTCTGGAGAAGGAGAGGAGATCCACGCGGTTTACGGAAAGAAGACAGTTTGCAAGGAGGCTGAGAATCCCGGCGGTTTTGTATTGAGAGCTGGAGGGCACCACAGCACAGAAAGGACCTCCCCAATCAGAACTGAGTGATTGGCAGCTGCTGGTAAAGCTGAGCTGTGCCTGGGAAGTAGGGAAACGGTGTTTCTGACCTTCCTGAGACTGGCCAGGTCTGGGAGGGGGAGGCAAGGATATGTGTAACTGTTAAATAAACAATTTTCTTTTCACTCAACTGAAGCATTAAGAGTTGTAGTTTTGGCGGCGGGCAATCGGACCCCTAAGTAAAGAGCCCGTGGGTTTGTGTCAAGTGGAGCAGCCCAGGGGTTCTGTAACAGCTGTTTCCCCTCGTGGCCGTGGGACGGCTCGGGCTCTGTGCGCAGAATCAGTACAGCCTGGGGACTGTCTGCGTTCAAGGCGCTGCCTTCGTCAGAACCCTGGACAGGGTAGGACCTGCCACCACTGGCGCCGGGGACGGCACAGTCATGGCCGTGCCACGTCGCACTGATGTCACTCAGGACCTACCCCCAGTGAGCACCTGGGACAGCCGACCTCAAGTCTCAGCCCACCTCCGCCTGTGGCCGCACAGAGTGGGATGTCATCGATTTTAAGTCAGAGTCCCACGCGGGCGGCGCAGGCGGTACATGGCGCCGGCATGCGCCCCGGCTGTCAGTCGGCGGGGAGGGCCCGTGAGGGCAGCTTAGGCAGCCGGCAGCGCCCACGGACCCACAGCGAGTTCCTCCCGGCAGCCTCGGCCACATGGAAGACGAGCCATTAAAACGCTCACCTTGGGGACGTGAGGCTAGAGAGACTGGCAGCAGTGGCGTTGGCTTTGGGGAAACGAGGTGCGGTCAGGGGAACCCCCATTTCAGAACCATGTGGCTGGCCTCAGGGCAGAGCGAGTGAGGGTATTCAAGGGGGCGGGTGATTAACGCACACACGTGTGAGTGACACGCGTCTGCAGGTCGGCGGGGGAGGGCTGCTCTAAGTGAACGGGGGTCATAAGGGGTGCTGGGGTCTGCCCTGCCCCGTGGGCACTGAGGGCAGCGTGGCCCAGGCGTGACCCCGCTCAGTCAGCTGGCTCGTTGGCACGGGATGTCCCCGACATTCTTGAGGGGCATCTGTCTGCTCAGGTCCCTGCGGCTGGCATCCCCATCACGCTATGTACTAAGAACGCAGCGCAGACTCAGGTTGAAGACGCTAAATGCTGGGAAAAAGGCACCGTGTGTAAATGCAAGTGGCCCACGCAGGATTACCTGGGTCCCTTCACAGCAGCTCACAGGTGGGAGCTAATTCCGGGAAAAGAACCTGGTTTCTAGGGGGTGCCTTTGCCGAGCCTGCTCGCTGCCCGTGCTCCCCCGGCTGCTGGGTGAGGTGCTCACCGTGGGTGTTTTGCTCCGGTGCCAGCGCCCGGCCGCCTTCTCTCCAAAGCCGGCGCTGCTATCTGTCTCCACACAGGGCCCTCGGTTCGTGGGGTGTGGCTCGGGGACAGCAGTGGCTGACAGCCTCGTTGAGGGTGTGTGATGGACCCGGCGGGAGTTCTGGACATTTCCAAGTTCACGCAGTCAGCATGAACTCAGAGGTGAAAGGTGAGACGCCATTTCCCCTTGGATATGTCCCAGACCCAGACTCAAACCTGATCAGGACGTTGGGGAGAGATTCGTGCTCAGTCTCCCCCACTCTCCCCCACTCTCTCCCCCTCTCCCCCCTCTCTCCCCCTCTCTCCTTCTCTCTCACCCCCTCTCTCTCTCACACACACACACGCACGCACGCACACACATGCAGTGAGAGTCCACAATAACTACAGAGCACACGGTCCGCACGAGACTTCTCTTCATGTGCAAGTTCAGGGCCTCCCAGGGCCACCCTCAGTTTGCGGACTCCCAGGAAGAACTCCCAGAGCCCGCCGGGAGCGGCCTCCTCGTGGGTCTGGCTTCTTGCAGGGCGAGGCTGCAGCGTCAACCAGCCAGAGGAAGAGGTGCAGGCGCAGTCCGGGAAAGGCGCCCAGCGCGGAGCCTCCGGGGCCCCTCCCCAGGGGCCAGCGCACGGTGCTCTCGGCGCCCGCCTGTGACAACATGGGAGGCGGACTGCTGACCAGAGCACCTCCTGAGCCTCAGTGCCCCAAGTTCTTGCTAGGCAGGGCTCCATTACAGAGGCATGTTGGGTGATTGATCGATTGATGGTTGATTGATTAGTGATCAATTGCCCGCACCGTTGAGCTCGGTCTCCAGGTGACTGATAGCCTTGACCCAGTGCCCCAGGCTGACTCACGAGGTCAGTCTTTCTGGCCTGGCCACCCCTCCCTCCGGCCGCAGGTGTGGCATCTCCCACCTGACAGCACATTCCTGGGCTCCGCAGGGTGACCCAAGGTGCCGGGACAACAAAGACACCCTACCAGGCAGGACATCTTAGAGGGGACAAAGGCCAGATGAAATTTTTGCAGCGCCCCTCCCCCACACAGAGAGGGTCTGGAGCCCCCACTTCCCGGGCTGGTTGGAATGTTCTCTCTTTTCCCTGCCGTTGAATTCCGTGGGGCTAATGTCTGCTGTGTGCACAAAAGCAAAAGCTTTACAGAACATTCTTCCTCTCAGGGAAAAAATAGGCGCCCTGCCTTTTTCTCAGTGAGACAGAAATGTTCTTTTGAATAATTTTTTAATTTGCTAACATTTTTTTTTGCTTCTATTGCTGTGAGGATGCAGTCTTCCAGGGAAGAGGCCGCGGATGACGATGTTTTAATATTTGCGCTGCTCAGAAGCGAGGCCGGAGATGGCCCAGGGCCCACCGTAGAGCGGGGGCTCGTCTCACCATGATGACGAAAACGGGTCCCCAGCCTTGTCCTTCCCCAGGACCACAGGGCCCCAGGCGAGGCTCCTCCCTCTGGCCTCACCCAGAATGAGCCCTGGCCACTTGTCCAGACCCGAGGCCAGCCTTGCCTGTCTAGTGAGAAATTAATGGTCTGTGACCCTGAAGAAGTGCTGCTGTTCTTAGTGTTCGTTTATTAGCTGGAGTTTTAAGGTATTTCAAGGCCGGTAAAGTTCCCATGGTTCCGGGCATGGCCGCCCCTGAATCGGGGCCGAGCGCTCCATCCAAATGGTGGTGTTTTCAGCTCCAGGGGCTCCGCGGGGCTTCCTCCAGCAATTGCTCTGTAAACCTTGCTGCCAGGATGCTGAGCGTCAGGTCCCTCAGACTTTGCTCCTGAGGTCCGGGGTCCATCTCCTCCCGAGCCCTCCCACCACCCTGGCTCTGATCTAAGCCTCTTCGGTGAGTCAGTCCATCTGATGATCACAACCGCCTCCCGAGACAGCTTTTCTCGCTGCCCCGTGCGCACCTGGGGAGGCGAGGCACGAGACGGACGGGCTCGCCCAAGGGGCTGGGAGCATTGGGACCTGGACCTAGTTGCCCTCACCTCACCACCACGTGGTCTCTGCCGGGCAGCGGCCCCTGCCCCCATGGAGGGGGCTTGGGTGCTGAGCACGGGCTGCGTGTGGGAGACCAGCTGGAAAGCCGGGCCCTCGGCCTCCTCAGCCAACAGTCTGGTGTCCCGGGTCCCTGACACCAGGGGGCAGGATGAGACAGGAAACGGCAGCCGGCAGCTGGGCAGTGTCCCCAAGGCCAGCGCAGGCGGGTCCTGCTCTCTGGGCAAGTGAGGGGCCGGGAAAGTGGCCCCTTTCCTGACGCCCTCGGGCATCCTCTGCTGGGAGGGGGTGGCAGGAGCAGCAGCCGTTTCTTTAGAATGTGGATTTTCAGCTTCCGGGGTCCCCAGCACCTTGGAGAGTGCCGGGAAATGACACTGGGGTGTTAACAAGGAGTCAGCCAGAGCCCTGGGAGCCCCACCAGTTCTTGCTGGGGGTTCCTGGTGAGGGGGGGCTGTGTTTCTGCTGCCCAGAGGCTCACCCCCCACCTTTGCTGGTCTCTTCCTGCCCAAGCTCCTCCCGGTGCAGTATCCCCTCTGGGAGTCCTTCAGGCAGCGCTCCTGGCGCAGACCATCCCGTGGGGTGGGGGTGGGGGGACAGCTGGGCTCCCAGGTCCACGGGCCTCTTGCTGCTGGGACCCAGGAGGCCCCGTGAGGACTTGGGACTCAGGTTAAGGTTCGCCTGACTTTCTGTCCCTCTCCTGAAAGCACACTTGCAGGGACTTATTCTAGAAAATACCTGTTCTTCTGGGAGGCCACCAGTGACTCCTGCCAGGGAGACAGGGGTCTGCTTGTCCCAACCCCTCACTCACGGGGGGAAGCAGAGGAGGCCCAGGTGAGCCAGGCCCTCACCAGGCCCGGAGTCCACTGCCTGGCTGGCCCCTGGGTGTGTCTGTGTGTCCGTCCGTCCGTCTCCCTGTGGGGGACGATGGTCTTCTTCTCCCCAACTTTCCCTTTCTCTCCTTTCAAACCTCATTCCTTCCTCTGCTTCTGTTGGGGCATCTGAGCCCCAGCCCAGCGGGAGGGAATCCCAGCCCAGATGTGTTGCTGTGTTGGCCCCTTGGGGGCCGGGGTGGGGCTAAGGGGCTCCCCGGAGAGGGCAGTCATGACTTAACAGGGACAGTCCCCGCAAAGGTCTGCCTTGAGTGCTGTGGGCACCCTCCTCGTGTGTGCCTGCAAAGTCCCTTCGACAGGTATGGCGACACATTCACAGGTGCCGGGCACTGGGACCAGGACCGCATTCAGCTGACCACAGCCGCTGCGGCCTCTGCTGAAGCAGTGCCCGTGGCCTTGGGGTGCAGAGAGTGGGGAGCGGGGAGGACCTGGGCTCTGGGCCACTGAGCAGACGTGGGGCCCGCCCTCCCCAGGCTGGGGCCCGCCCTCCGCAAACATGGTGCGTGGTTCAGCACTGTTCGCGGAGGGAGATGGAAATCGCGTGGGGTTCGAAAGCTTTTGCCCTCAGCGCCTGGCGGGGACAGATGGGCCGCCTTACAGAAGGCTCATTGAATGTGAATGTGATGCTGGTTTCCAGTTATTAAATATGTTCCCACCAGCAACGCTCTCTGGGTGCCTCCGGGAGGTCTCGGCCAGCACGCTGGGCGAAACCCACCTCCAGCCTCACCAACGACGTGCAGACAGCAGACGCCTGCCGGGCTCTCCGGTCATCCTCGGCCTGTGGACACCTCCATGTCCCAGGGCGGCCCTCCGTGGCTCCTGGCCCCTCGCAGGTGCTCACCGAGTGGAAGGGACAGAAACAGGGATTTTGCTTTGCTCCGTGGGGTCCCTGCCCAGACACTTGGAGCTAATTGTGAGGCCCTGCTCTGCGAAGCACCGGGCATTTACTGCCACCATTTCTCATCTCTTCTTTTCCTAGCTGGCCAGCCTTCCTCCTGCGTTCACGGGTGGCATGTCTCACTGAACTGTGTGTGTTTCAGGTGACGGGACACGGACTGTGGGGTGTGAGGTCCCGGCCTTGGATCCCCGTGGCAGCCGGCTGAGGCTCTCTGTTCTTCCCGGTCACACCACCTGCAGAACGCGGCGAGAGGCTGCATCAGGGGAAACGCGGGGACAGAGAGGAGAGGGCAAATGCATTGGAAAGGCCAGTGCGTCTCTCTGGCAAAGGCCTGAGGGAGGAAAGGAGAAGAGAGAGAGGGCGGATGCAGGGTGAACAGGTGTCAGGCAGAGTTTCTGGAACTTTCCCCATGAGAGGCTATGGGACAGATGGAGAAGCAAGAGGGTAGGGACGGGGAAGGAGGCCTCGCAAAGCCTGGCCACAGAGCGACTGTCCTCCTCCAGATGTCATTTCCTCCCGAGCTTGGACCCGGGGTCCCCCCGGATAGCTGGGTACCCTTGGAAAGTGGTAGAATCATTTGTGTAAGAGACAGAGGCGCGATATACAGAGACATTATACCAACCAGAGAAATGCATCTGGCTTGACAACACCATCGTATGGGGACCCCAGTCTGGGTTGTCCCTCCTCGCATGCAACATGGGCGCTTGGTGAAGAAACGTCACCCCCCACTCCCTGGGGAGTGACAGCAGATTTGACGGGGTGTCGGCTCAGAAGAAGCCAGGGCTGACTCTCAGCTCCCAGCCGCGCGGCACAGAGCCTGGGTGACTTCTCCGTCTCCGCCTTTGTCTCCTTTGTGGGGACAGATAATGAAGAGTTGGTGTAGCTCAGCCCCCGCAGGTAAACGCACCCCGTTTTTACGCATCTTTACTGTAAATTGCTGGAACCGCCATGGGACTCGGGCAGTCACAGCAGAGATAGCCAGCTCTCCGCAAAGCCCTCGCGCCTCCTTCCAGCTGGGCGCTGTGGCCGGGAGCCGGTTGCTCTGGGGGACTCCCCTCTTCTCCCCGGGCACCACCGCCTCCGTCAGCCCTGCCTGGTCCTTCTGCACGTCCTGTCCTTCAACAAGTGACCAGGCTGGCCGCGCTGATGGCTGGCATGGCCCCTGGGCCCCACGGGGACAGAGGTTTTGGGTCACCACGTCCAAGCACCGAGGGGCTGCTCAGGCGTGGCTGCTGGCCCGGGGCTGAGTCCCGGAACCCCCCTCACACCCAGTTGCTGACTTGGTCTTTCTGCTTATGACTTACGCCCGGAGCACCCACTCCCACGCCCACGGGCCTGAGTCCCAGCCGGGAGTCCCCCGAGGCGGCGGGGCTGCGTTGGGCCGGCCTGTGGAGATGCGGTTTCTCAAGCTTGGGGGAAAAGTCAGTCCTCGCTGGGGTGTGAGTGCCGTCCCCTCCCCTCCAGTCAAACGTTTGAAAATCCCCTCATTTGTTTGGACTAATGTAGGAAGAACGGACGCAGTAATTGCCCTGTGTTGCCGAGTCAAAGACCCATCAGCGTTCTAATTCCGAGAGGGATCTGTGTGGATTTCTCAGTTACAGACGATGCAGTTCTGTTTTCTAAATTCTTCCCCTAAATTAACACAGATGGCTAAAAATACCCTCCCGATTTAATTAATCTTCTGAGCAATCGTCTGACGAATACAAATGGGTCATTCTCCCCTTGCTCGGGTGGGGTTGGGGGAGCAAGGGGGGTCTGGCGGGGTCACGTCCCTGGCAGGTCACGGGGCCTCGCAGGCGTGGCAGGCGCTGGGCCTCGGTGAGATTCCGGGGTTTCATGCCTGGGAGTAGAAACCGGGGTCCGCAGCTGATGCCTCTCACTTTCTGCCTCTTTTTCTCTGTGCGAATACAGCCCCCCCCCCCCCCCCCCGTGGAAGTGCACAGCCATTTCCCACGTGTGGGGGAGCTCGGGCCCGTGAGCCCTGGTGCTGGCTGAGCTGAGCCTCGCCCTGGGACAACCAGCTTCGGGATGAGGGCGTCTCCCTGCCAGGCAAGTGCTGCTTCCTGCCCCGAAGGCCGGCTGGGCCTTCAATCGTGACTTCCGTCTTTCGGGGTGGGGCTGGGAGAGCCCAGGATGCGCTGTCCCAGGGTCCCGTCTGGTTGTGCGAAACAAGGACCGGGCAATCCCTGGGCCGGGAGGCCGCCCCGAGCTCCCAGGCAGCTCTCGGCACGGCTCCTCTGTTGGTGCGAATGGCTTCCTTTCTCATTATTCACCAGTGTCTCCGAGTTCACCGGCTTTGGCTTCCTGTGGTTGCCGTGGGCTGAGCTGTCCTCCAGACGGGTGCATCCAAGCCCTGTCTGAGTGCCTGCGGCTGGGGCCTTATGTGGAAATAGGATCTTTGCGGGTGTAAGTCAAGCTGAGACGCGGAGGAATTTTCAGAACGCACCGTGGAACGGCTCTCAGTAGGGGGCACGGGGGACACACGTACCTGCCGACTCCCGGTCCCCATCATTTGGGGGCTGTCCCTGTGTGTGGGGCATTCTGCCACTTTGGAGAAAGACTTAGGGCAGAAAAGCAGGGGGTCAGGGACACAGGCTTAAGGTAAGACCCCATCAGGGTGCCGGGAACTGCCCACAGGAGCAGGGCCGGAACCAGGCGGGGTGAGGGGAGCGGGGGGTGGGGGTGGGGTGCCACAGCCTGCCCCCAATTCGTCAGGTGGGCAGGTGCCTCCTTGACGCCCACGTGATCCCAGGAGGTTCTGGGGGTGGCTGGCTGGACTCTCAGGCCTGAGGAGTTTGTGAAACGCCGCTCAATTGGTGCTCTTGGGCCCTCAGGTCTGTCATCTCTGCCGCAGCCTGCGTGGGCGGTGATGGGTCTGGACACTAGTTATTGGTCTGCAGGTAAGGAGGTGGGGGTGGATCCGTCTTTGGGGCATCATTCGACGAAGCCTGGCCTTTTCATGGTCACCAATTTAGAGGAGTTCTCCTCTAGAAAAGGGCAGGAAGATTCTCCGTCCCTCCCACGGGGTTCAGAAGCTGAAGTCTTAGGCGCAGTCACTCAACTGTCTCATCCCTTGATCAGGGTTCCCCTCTTTCTCTGTCAGTCCTCGACATCAGCCTTGGAGACCTGCCAAGGCAAGGGACTCAGACTCTTAGTTTTCCACCCTTCAACTTAATTACAGTCCTGGTTCTCAGCACCATCTTCCCTCCGGCTGCAGGAGATGAGGCCGCTTGAAACGCTGCCACGGAGACCTCCTGGCCTTGTTAGCGTGTCCCGAGCTGGCAACTGGCTGACCCGAGCCCGTCACTCTCTTCCGTCCAGTATAAGGCAGCCGACAAAGCCAGCAGACTCTTCCGTCCCCGTCACCGCTGTGGGCCCCACACACTTCAGGGCCAGTGACCGCACCAGCCCAGGCTTCTCCCCACCTGCGCCTCCCCCCACACTCCGCAGCTGCCGTGATAGTGGTGAGGCTGCCCTGCCCCGGGGTCACCGGCGCTCTGCTCCCCTCCCGGGAACGTGGTCTTCGCAGCTGTCTTCCAAGCGAGCAACCTGGAGCCGGGGTCCCCGCTGGAGGCCAGCTTCCTAGCTGGGTGTGGAGTGTCCCCAGATGCAGAGCCCGAGTCAAGGGCACGGGTGCAGCCATTGTAATGGGAATGTGGTCCCAGGGAGGAGGAGCAGGGACAGGGCAGGAGGAAAGTCAAGGGACAGGATTTGCTGGGGGGATGATTGCTGTTGTTTTCGATGTCACTGCCAACCGGCCAGGGACCCGGTAAGAACATGGAGCGTGACTGTCATTTACCTTGAAGTGAGGCTGGGCCGTTTATCCACCAAATCCCATGGCCTATTTTTTAAAATCCTCACCCAAGGATATATTTATTGATTTTTAGAAGAAGGTGAGGAAGAGAGGGAGGGAGGGATGGGGAGAGAGAGAGAGAGATCAACTGATTTCCTCTTATACATGCCCTGAGCGGGGATCAAACCTGCAACCTTTTGGTGCACAGGATGACGCTCTAACCAACTGAGCCACCCGGCCAAGGCTGTGCCCTATTTTCTCAGGGTTGCATCTGGGGTCATTACCCTCCCCACCATGTGGACTGTTGGGATTCAAGGGCTGGCCTCGGTCATGTCAGAGAAGCTCAGATACACACCAAGCCCAGTGCGTGAGGCAGATTCCGGGGACCTGTCCGCCTCCGCGGTGCTGAATTCGGGTGGACCGCGGAGCTAAGGCATCCCATTACCATTGCGTCGCCTGCGCCCAGCAGGTGGGTTTGGACCCAGAATGTTTTCAGGGTGCTCAGGCACCTCACCAGCCTGAAACCTTGCCTGCTGTACCCTGTGGGTTTGCTTCAAAAATCTAATTTCCTTTCCTGAAGGTCCTGGCTCTTCTACCCCGCCTCCTCAATCCCTGTGGACTCACATTAACGGGGGGCACACAGCAACTGCCGGGGAACGGGGGGCAGCACAGCCGCTGGGGGCCTCTTTATAACTTGTGCGTCAGCTCCTGGTTGGGCAGGAAGAACCCGGACAACCGGCGGTTGCGTGTGCGTGGGGAAAACATCCCGTTGACTCCCGTTTCTGTCTTTTGGCCGAGTGTCGGCTGGGACCACGGGGTGGTCAGGACAGGACGCTGTCCTCTCTGGCCAGGATCAATAGCACCTGCCCCGTTTTTCCCCAAAAAGACCAGGGAGAGGAAAAGCTAGCAAGCGGGGGGCCCCTGGGGTCCCCTCACCAAGTGCAGGGGCAGCCAGTGGTGGCTTCTCTGCTCTCGAGCCCCCGGGACACCAGTGAGGACACGGGAGGGGGCTGCGGGGGTTGAGGGTGAAACTGATTCCCGGATTGTCTCTGCCTTTGCAGGGAGCTCAGGGCCCAGAGCTGTGTCCCCCGCGGGCGGGCGGAGAGAGGGTGTGTGCTCCCGAACCCTGGCGGCCCATTCGTCAGGCGGTGTGACCTTGGGCACATTATTAGGTTTCTCTGAGCTCCCGCTTCTTCAGCAGAACCGAGGGCATAACACTCTGCACCTCCAAAGGCTGTCACCGGGATTAACGAGGGGACTAGGCAGCGTGCTGGCCCCGTGCGGGGCTCACGGCGGAGGGCCCTTCTCCTGCTACCCGGCCGCAGGCAGAGTCAGGCTCCGGGGCTCTGCTGTGTGGGAGCCACGCAGTTTGGGGGCCGATGAACCAACGGTCGTCGCCGACCTCGGGCTCTCAGAAGAGCGATTAAAAGGAAGGCTGCCGACGCTGGAGCGCCGGGCCGGGCCTTGCATCTGCCGGCTGTAACGCTGCTGCCCCGCGGTGTCCTCGCGCGGTGCCCGGGAACCTCGGTTCTGCAGGCTTTCCTGCCGCCCTTTAAATAAAGACCAGGAACGAGCCAGCTCCTCGTGGGCCCCCCCTCCCCTGCTGGCCAGCGCGGCACAGGTTTGGGCTGAGGGTCCTCGGGACCGGTTCATGAGGGCTGAGAATACTAAACCCGGCTCCGGACTGGCTGGAAAACTCGGTCACCCGGTGCCTGATCCAGCCCTGGACCCGTCTCTTCCTGAGTTTGTGGAATAGTAGTTGCAAGATGCTTCTATGTGCCAAGCATGGTTTTAAATGCCTGCTGCACAAACCCACTTATTCCTCACACTGACCTAGAGGGTAGGTGGCACCATGGGGCTGAGGGGAGCCACACGCCTAGGGCCATGCAGGGGTAAGCGGCAGAGCTGGGGTTCAGGATCCAGAGACCAGGCAGGCCACCAGGGTCAGGGGGCCAGGTCTGCACCCCTCAGGGGTGGAAGGGGAGAGGAAGGTCCCCAGTGCTGGCCTTGAACTTTAAATGACTGCCACTTATTCCCACCCCTGAAATGGGTGCTCACTGGGACTCTTTTTTTTATCCTCACATGAGGACACTTTTTCATTATTTTTAGAGAGAGAAAAACGGAGAGACAGACAGACAGACACGTGAGAGAGAAACACGTATTGGCTGCCGCTTGTACAGCCCTTGGCCGAGGACCGAGGACGCCGCCCCGGCCAGGGCTCAGCGCGGCCTTTCTGTCGTGGTCTGATGTGCAGTCTTCCGCGCGGGAGCGAGGCCTGGCTGCCGCCCCCTCCCCATCGACCCGGCTGAAAACAGTGACCCGCTGGAGCCGCCGAGGGACTGGGAAAGACAGCAAGGAGCTGCTCCGGGAGACTTTCCATCAGAAAAACAAACCCACAGTGACGAAGCGCGGCCCCGGCATCGACCGCCCTTTCTGCTGACCGCGTGCTCATGTTTACGACAGTCCCCGCCACAGGGGGGCCGCCGTCCGAGCGTGTCCCTGCCCAGATGAACCCCGCGGCCCTGGGGGGACCCTCAACCTCCTCTCCTCCGATGCTCGTAAAACGCAAAGGCCCCAAACAAACAAACAAACAAACAAAGCCCCCTGAGGCCAGCGAGCACCTCGGCGCCTCACGGAGAGAGCGGCCAGACGCATCTGTCACCCTGTCATTTTAGCTTCAGGGCTGAAGATCCCGTCCTTCAGCTCCGAGTTTTACAGCCGCTCGTGCTGAAGGGCATTCTGCAAGGTCCACGGGCGCAGAGCGGCACAGCAGGCGGCGGGGCTTGCCGATGTGCCTTTGGCCGGAGGACGATCAGAATCAGGCCCCGAGAGCGTGGCGCCGGCCCGGCCGCGCAGGGCACAGGGAAGGCGGAGGAGGCGCGGCGTGGGCAGTGGGCGGGGGGTGGGGGGCGCAGGGCCAGGAGTCTCCCGTGCTTTCCTGCTGCGGATGGGTCCCTGGACGCACACCGTTTACTGAAACGGATGCTGTGTTTCTCCATCGCGAGTCTGGTTTTTATTCCAACTCTGAAGTTTATTTCTTGTGCGAGGTTAAGATGTACAAACACAGTTTACAAAGTGGTTCTGCCTTGAATCCTTTTTCAAACTGGGAGGAGGTACACGTCCTGAATTAAAAATGCTTAATTAAATTTTAAAGAGATGCCTCTGCCGTATCACGTTTTATCCTAACAGACTCACCCTCTGTGGCTCGGGGAACGGGGCGCAGGGGCCTCAGGCCCCCACGTTAGGTATCTGTGCTGCGTAACAACGCCCCGGATTCGTGTCTTACGTCAGCACCCGTCTGTTACCTCATTGTGTCCGTGGGTCGGGGATCTGGTCTGGGTCCTCTGTTGAGGGTCCCACTAGGCTGCCATCGGGGTGTCAGCCAGGCTGTCTCCCTTCTGGAACTCGGGGCCTTCAGAGCCCATTCACTGTTGGCGGAGTCTGGGTCCCGTGCTTGCAGGACCGAGGCCTTCTCTTCGTGGCTGGCCGCCGGCCACCGGCCCAGGTTGCTCTCGGCTGAGCGGCCGTTCCCTGCCACCTTCCCACCTGACAGCTCTTACCACAGCAGGGGTGTCCCTTTGTGACCCCTGTCTTCTAGATCTGCTTTAACATGCACCTGATTAGACCAGGCCCACAGGAACTCCGCTTTTGAGGAATGTGATTGATTAGGAGCCCCAATCACATCGTCAAACATCCCTTTTGTAACCTGACATCATCCCGGGAGCCACGCGCCCCCCCCCCCCCCCCCCCCGATCCTGGTCTCCGCCGTATAACCCACAAAGGAGAGCGTTACAGAGGGTGAGGGTCACTGGGAGGCTGTCTGAGCACTCTGTCACCAAAAGTCCTCTGGGGGGGCCTCAGGTGGGCTGGCAGTGGTGGGGGGCAGAGGCAGGGCCTAGAGTGGGTATCCGTGATGGGGGTGGGGCTTGCTGTAAGGGAGCCCAGAGCTCGCTGATGGCAGGACAGCTCCCCATAACCAGGGCCCCTCCAGACCCTGCCCCGGGCCCTGTGGGCTGCCAGCCCTCCGGCCGGGTGCAGGTCACACCCAGATCCAGGCCTGTAGTGCTGGGTCAGGGAGGCCCAGGCTTCCTTCTGTCTCCAAGCCTCCCCTCAGGAGCTCAGGGACCCTGGATGGAAAGTTCTCTGCCTCTGTGTCCTTAAGTCAGTTTGCCTGTCCCCTAAATTAGCTTTGCATCATGGGAGCTGGCAAACATGTCCACCCAAACAGCTTCATTCCCCTTGGCGTTGGGGGAAGAGGTGAGGTGTGGGAGGGACCCCCTCCTTGTCCTGAACCAGGGCTCCTGGTGTCCTTTCTGGGTTGGGGAGCTTCTCCTCAATGGTGGTTAAGAACAGAATGAAGTGCAGCGTAGTTGATGCAATGGTGGCCGTCACACGTGACAACATCTCTTGACCGACAGTGTCTGTCGTAGCTGATGGTGACGCAGAGCCTTGGGTTGTGGCCAGGTTATTCAGACAGGACCACGCTCACCCATCCAGCTCTGCCACTTCCCAGGGACCCAGACAACTGCTTCCCTCGTCTTCCCATGGGTAACAGCATGCCTGTGCCGGGCGCCGACGGCCTCTTGGCTGTGGGACCCTGAGCCCTGGCGGGAGATTCCAGGTGGGGAGGTGGGCTCCTCTTCTCACAGGGCCTCCTGGCCCAGGACTCGAAGGGGGTCCTCCAGGGCTGAGCCGGGCAGTGGCTTGGGCCTCCTGCGGGTGGCCCCCCCAGGACCAGGCCCTTTATTAGAGAGATCAAGAGCCAATCACTTTCCACATCCAGACTTGGACCCAGGACCCTCTGTCCTTAGAGCTTGTCAGCTTGGGGACAGAGGTGTGGGCAGGTGTGTTGAGAATGGAGGAGACAGACCATCGGACCGACACCTGGCAGGTGCATAGCTGGCAGGACTTGAGACAGGACAGGACCCGTGAGGGGACAGAACCCACGACGGCCTTGAGTGTTGGGCAAAAGAGCTTCCGGCAAAGCTTCTCTCTTTGGGTCTTACCATGAAGAAAAACTCCCTTGCCCTTCAAAGCAGCGTGCTTTCGCTCCTGGGCGGGCGCGTAATCAGACTCGTCGATACTGTTCCGACTAACGCCGCGGGCCCCCTTGGCCTCGGTCCAGGGGCATCTGTATTGCAGCTGCATCGACTTTCCAGAAATGTCAAACACAGCAGCCACGCTCCGCTCTGCTTCTGCCCACGCCCTTCTCCTTGTTTCGGCTTGGAGAGGGGCCCTTCGGAACATGGCAGTTCTGTTGCCGTCGTGCGGGGGTCGGCACGGGGACCGAGGCTCAGAGGCCGAGGGGAGAGGCCCGAGGCAGCCAGCAGGTGGGGCGACGCACACGCCACTTCCCTCTCCGCCGCTGCTCCCTGGGCTACGGCTGCGCAGATTTCCTCCAGAGCTGAATAAATGGGCCTTGACAAAAACTTAGTAGGGAAATCAACTGCTGATGAAAAAAATCAAACACTTAGAAAAAAATCACTTAATGTTGTTATTTACACCAGACAGCGAAATACCGGCTTGGGCGGGGACTGGGGCTGTCACAGAATACTTAGCCACAAAGCCAATTTCGAACGTGAAGACAACATGCGCTGGGTGTGCAGCTCCCCAGGCGCCCGGTTTGTATCTTGCCCCCCGAACGGCAGGGGCGGTGCAGCGGGCGGGGGGGCGCCGGAGCTGCAGGGGAAGGCAGCCCCCGGAAGCGGGAGGCAGACGCGGCCCAGGTGCTGGGCGAGGCGGCGAAGCGGTCGGTAGCGGAAGGGCTGTAATTTATTTTGACACTGTTCATGTATTATTCAGCCCGAGTAAAAATAAACCTTATTAGCCAGGGAACTAGATCCCGCTTCTAAGGCCCACGCTACGCAACAGCAACGTGGCGGTGATGGCTGGACGATGGCGAGGTGTGCAAACATCTTGTCGGCACTCAAAGAATCAAATCCGTCACCGGGAAGAGATCTACAGGCTCACAAACACATCTACATGACATGCTTAATTTCCCCACGCCGAGCCGAGCTGGCTGCGCGGTGCTGTGGGTCGGATACCGACGGGGAGCCTGGGTGGGGCCCTGGCGTGTGGGGCCCAGGCGTTGGTACGGGTGGTGCTGGTCATCTGCTCACCCGCTCATTCATTCACTTCTCAGTTTCCTGCCAGCTCCGTGCCACGCATTTCTGCACGGACGCCCCCTGCTCCCTAGGGTTCTCACCACTCTGTAAAACAAGTATTATTGGTCTTAATTTTTCAGATGACAGACCCACGGCTCCGGGGACATGTGAGCTGTGGGCACAAGACCATGGGACCTCCAGCCCTGAGCTGAAAATCAAGCTTTCGCCTTGCAGACCTCCTGCACCGGGTTGAACAATGTTCCCTCAAATGTGTGTCTACTGGGACATTCAGAACATGGTCTTATCGGAAACAGGGCCTTTGCCTCTGTCATCAACTTCCGATGAGTCCCCGCTGCATTAGGGTGGGCCCTAAATCCAGTCACCGCTGTCCTCGCAAGGAGAGGAAACAGAGACCCACGGGAGGAAGCCGTGGGATGACTGAGAAGGGCTTAGAGGGACGTGTCTGCGAGCCGAGGATGGTTGGTCAGCACCACGAGCTGCAGAGAGGCCTGCGGCACTGCTTCCTCACCTTGACCTTGGATTTCCAGCCTCAGAACTGGGGGAGAATAAAGGCCAGTTCTTTTGCGCCCTTAGACTGTGATTGTTTGAAAGCAAAAGACGCAGAGATCGTTCCTGGTTCATTCCTGCAGGGGTGAGAGGGGACGTGGCAGGAACCACGGGCGTGCTGCTGCCTGGGACTGAGTAGTGCTTCCTAGTAGGGCCGCGCCTCCGAGTGGTGTCCAGCCGGTGTCCGGTCCCAGCACGGTCTCCAGCTGGCTGTGGGCTTATGAGCAGGTCATGTGTCTGTGAGACTCCGGGGTGGGCGGGCTGGATGCCCTCTCGTGCTGGCTGTGAGCTGCAGTTCCACGTGGGACTTTGGTGAAGGACGCTGGAGGCTAGAAAACCAAAATCAAGCTGTCTGCAGGGCTGTGTTCCCTTTGGAGACTCTGGGGGGACCACCCCTGCCTCTTTCAGCTTTGGGTGGCCCCAAGTACCCCTTGGCTGGTGGGCACATCACCCCAGTCTCCACCTCCGTTGTCACATGACCCAGCCCAGAGCTGTTTGGAGACCAGACGTCAGAGGAAACCTGCGCTTGCCTGGAGGAGACCACCTGAACGGGTCCCGAGCATCACCTGCAGGGCGGCCGGCAGGTGCAAGTGTGGGGGCGGGGAGGACTTCTCGAGGCTCCGCAGCACGGGCAGTGGGGGGCGGGGGTCTCCGTTTCCTTTCAGGTCCCGCTCAGCCTCTGTCCTCTGGGCCGGCCCCGTGTTCTCCTCTGAGACCCCCTCCTTCCTGAAGCACCCTCCGCCCCCCGACTTGACTAGATTCCTGTCAGTGCGTGTTTACTGAGCTCCCACTGCATGCCCGGTCCAGCCGCCCCCACCCAAGTCAGGTACCGTGAGGTCGAGGAAGGGAGCGTTTACTGAGCACCTACTGTGTGCTCAGCCTTCCCCTTGCGAGGGAACTGAAGGGCAGGGGAGGCATCAGGACGCCCGGGAAGAAGCTGCAACCCGGAGAGGCCAGGCGGCTGGTGCGGCGGCCACTGCCTGCGCTGGCTTCCTGCTGAGCTGCTCAGAGGAGCCTCGGCCCCCCTTTCCTCAGCAGCCCCATCGCTCCCACTGACGTTGCCTGCGGCGGGTGCAGGAGGGCCCCCTGCGTGGGCACAGGCCACCGGCCCGGAGTGTCGCGTCGGAACGCACTGTGCTTAGCTGACCTGTGTTGGGCCCCCTGAGCCTCGGCTCCGCCCCGGGGCGGTGGGTCGTCTGAATGCCCCTGAAACCAGGAGGAGCCTGCTCACCGAAGGGGGCTCCCCATCACCGTGGGCACGTGGCTGCCGTCCTCACACCTGCTCAGCCGGCTTGGCCCCGGCCCTGGCAGGCGGGCGTGGGCCCGGGGAGCAATTCTGGAGACAGCACGCTTGCCCCAGGAGACAAAGGTGTGGCCAGGTGGCCGTGGGGTGCAGCATCAGGCCAGGGGGCTCTTTGGTACAGGCTCCCAGAGTGGTGGCTTTGGCCAGGCCCGGCCCCAGGCCGGCTCGGCCCAACGGTGGCCTCAGCGTCCCCACCTTTTATGAGTTCTCCTGAGTCAGTCCCACCCGATGCTCCCGACAGCTGTGAGGACGCCGAGGTGGGGACAAGCGTAGGCCTCACTGGCTCGGAGCAGAAAGTTGAATCAGAGGATTTGGGCTTCAGCAAACAGAAGTTTTAAGAATTCCTTTACGGATTTGTGTGTCTATCTTTCTTTTTGCAGGTGCACCGCTGTGACGGCCTATAAAATTCCCCGTCCAATTAAGGCCAGAGGCGCCCTTCGAGAAGGATGACATAAAAGTTAGAAGTGATAAGAAAGCATCGCGTTGGTTTAATCGGTGGCGTTTTTCTTTCTTAGTGGGAGATAAAGTAACACAGCATTTTGCCATTGATGGCATCTTAAATTCAACCAGATATTCCAAGTACAATACCCTGCGTAAGGGCTGCTGTGGGCCAGGCGCGCGTCCTCGCGTGCTAAGCGTTTTAGCTCGTGTAAGCCTTGGACGGCCTTACCAAGGGGTGGGTGCGGAGAGGGACGTGAACCTGGGAAGTGCCAGGGCGTGGAAGGGAGGGGGAGTGCGAGGGATTTGAGCAAAGACACGAGGAGGTGAGTCCAGGGTGTGCCCGTGCCTCTAGAGGTCGCCTTGGTCCTCCGGGACAGGCGTCTGGTGGGTCACGGGCTGCCCCGGCTGCCAGAACCTGCACCTGTTTTCCGAAGGGGTGAGCGTTTGTTCTTGCTTCTTTATTCAACCCGAGAAAATCACCCGCACGTTTTACTTCTCCCACAGGACCGGGGGGAAAACCAGGGGAAACATCCCCTCGTATCCCGTAGGGTTTGAAAACACTGAAGCGCAGCGTCTGAGAGTCTAATTACATGTAAATGAACAACAGCCCCATAAAGAAGATTGATTTATTCAATCTTCGGAGCTCATTCCGTAGCTGTTTCATCCGGAGGCTGCGTGGGGACTCCCTGTCGCTAAAATTGGAAGTGCCGGGCAGTCCTCGTGAGGTGTCCACCGGGGCGGGCTGATGGCATCTCTGCGCCCCCGGCCCGCATCCCCTGGGCCGTGCTTCGGGACACAGACATTGGGAGATGGGATCACCTGATGCTTAATCCTTTGAAAAGAAGCCAGTGCTACCCCGGGTGTGGACGGCTGGTTTCCTGAGGCCTCTCTCTGCGGGTGGAGACCTTCGGGGCCGCAGGAGGTTTGGTTCAACGTCTTGTCTGGACTCCTGGTCACCCTGACCAAAAACACCCCATCTGTCGGCCACAACAGTGTCTTTGTGGCCTGTCTTCTCACAAAAGCCCAAGAGTTACTTTAAAAAAATGAACGATCATTTGCTGGGTATGCGAACAGTCCCCGCCTCCAGGCGCTCTCCGGAGCGAGAAGCCCAACCCTGCCCTGGCAGAGCCAGGCCTTCTGAGTCGCGGTCCCCTGCCAGGCCCCGGACGGCTGCTGTGATCTTTATGAGGAAGAGCTGCCTGACGTGAAGCCACCGTTCTTCCCCGCAAACACGTTATAATGCTCCCTTCCCCCACCGGCGTTCCTGGTGTCCGTTACACAGAGTTTTCCCTCCAGGAACGTGAGGGCTTGCTCCTTTCAGTTGGAGGATGCTCACCTGTTCATGCCCCTCCACGTGGTCTGGAGGGGGTTTGGAGCCACGTCCACGCTCAGTTGTAGGATCCAGTTCGTGTCTGCCTCTTGTCCCTGGGTCTCATGACTCGTGGCTCTTGTGTGCCGGGGTACCCATCCTCCATTTCGGTGGGGGTTTGTCAGATCCAGCTACAGAAGCTGGATGCAGGCCGTATCCCCAAAGACCTCCTCTACGGCGAGCTAGCAGAAGGCAAGAGGATGACAGGGCGCCCAAAACTGCGGTTCAAAGACATCTGCAAAAAGGACATGACACAATGCTCCATCAATCTCAACACATGGGAAGTTCAAGCAGACGACCGCCTAGCCTGGAGGCTCGCGGTCAGGCAAGGTGCGTCACGCGCGGAGGCTGCGCGCAACGAGGAGGCGGTCCAGAAAAGATCGAGGCGGAAGCAGCGTCAGCAGCAGCAACAACGGCCATCTGCCTTCACCTGTACCAAGTGCGGCAGGGATTGTCACTCCCGAGTCGGACTGCACAGCCATTCTCGGCGGTGCAGATAGACTCTCAGGAAGCTACGCCATCGTCTCTCGAGACGGACGGCTGCCGACGACGACGATGTCAGATCCAGGAAGCACAGGCGTGTGGGCGCAGGGTCTTGGTGTTTGCGTCCACGGGCTGGGTGCCCGTCCCAGCTGTGTGGCCTGGGGTAGGCGACAAGCCTCTCTGAGCCGAACCCTTGCCGGTTTCTATATGTTACACCACGTGAGCCCGATGTGGCGGCACGGGGAGCTGGAGTCTGGCTGGGATGCAAAGAACCTTGCCAGCTCCTCATGAAACGTCAGGCAGACGAGCACAAGTAATTCACGCTCGCCAAGGGCACAGGAAAGGGCAGGGTAGTGGCTGTCTTACTTTCTGCTTTATCCTCACCTGAGAACATGTTTTCATTGCTTTCAGAGAGAGAGAGAAAGGAGAGGAGAGAGAAAGAGAGAGAAACATGGATTGGCTGCCTCCTGTATGTGCTCCGACCAGGGATTGAACCCACAACCTAGGTACGTGCCGCGACCGGGGTTCAGACCCTCAGTCTTTTGGGGTATGTGCCGATGCCCCAACCAACCGAGCCACACCGGCCAGGGCTGTCTTACTATTTTTAATCTTCAGAGAAAGACATGAAATTTCAGCTCGCGCCTGTGGGAACCTGTCCTCTGTGTATTTTAGACGTGAAGCAACGGGGTCCATGCTGCCCGGGATCTGGGGAGCCAGCTGGCATCCGTTCCCCGAGTTTCTAGGCCATGGTAGCCTCTATAATTCTGACTCCAAGTCTAATGTGTGTGTTGGGGGGGGTTGTAGCCACACCACCCAGCAATCCTCAGACATGAGCTGATGTCCTACCACTCACCCCGATTCGGACGCTGTCTGCGTGGGGGCGGCATCAGACCCATAGGGTAACGGCTCAGCACCTGCGCTTCCGGCCGCCTGCCGCTAGACCGAAGGCGCCTTGGCTTTGATGAGCCGGCCGCTGGCTCATCCTGGAAGACAGTAACTCAGGAGCCACCTGCGGGTGAGCCGGAGGGGGAAGGGGTGGCCGGGCTGGGGCACGGCCTTGGGGCTGTCTGCAGGAGCTGCGTTCCCAGCACCGCGCCCGTCTGCCACCCTGGAAGCTCACAGGCCCTCTCCTCCCGGTTTCTGGGGAGACCTCAGGGCGCAGTCACTACTGATTAAATCAGCCCACCCCCAGTCCCTCCCCTCCGGACCCCCTCATCCAGAAGTGGCTCCCCGCACCCAGCCCCAGGCTCAGGTGCTTTTCCGAGGGTCACCTGTTAACACGACAAAGGACACCTGCGCTGCCCTCGGCACCTGGGAAGCTAACGCCCAGCATTGCAGGAGCACTGGGCGGTGCCCTGGGGTGCAGACCCAACATCTATTCCTTATTATAAATCGCAGGACCGCAGCCTCCTGCGGGAAAGCGCCTCGGGAGCCCACGTAGGGCGAGGCTTAACCGAGGGCTGACGACCTGGTGGCCTCGTTCCCGGAGGCCGCGGTGTGAGGACAGCCTGAAGGAGGCTGCAGCGGGCAGGGCAGGCAGGACGTGCTGCGCGGGGGCCGAGCCAGAGCGTGACCGGTCAGGGTGTAGGATGCAGAGTCCCAGGCCGTTCCCTGATGCTCTGTCCAGCAGGGCTGGTGGGGGCTGGGGGAGAGGCCTGGCCTCCAGGCTCCCGGAGTTCCCACTGTGGCCGGGAGCTCTCAGCCTGCTGACGTCGCCCTGGCAACCCCGATTCCTCCGCAGCCCCGGGTGGGGGTCAGAGGGTTTGCCAGGTGCCGGCTCTCCTCGCCGTAGATCATCAAGAACAAAGTGCGTCTCAGAGATGGTTACTTAGTATCCCCTTTGGCTTAATTTTTTGGAAGCCAGTCGGTGCTGGAGATGATGGAGCCTGGAAGAGGGGCTTCCCGGAAGGGGCTGTGTTATTAAAACTCTCCGTTTAATTCAGGCTGATCACACATTTAAGAGGACAGGACAGCTGTCCAGGCGCTGAGCGGCTTGCGCTGCAGCCCAGAGTCCCGCCACCCGTCCTTGCGGTGGGGGGGGGGGGGGGGGCGGACTTACGCTTGTTCCCGGCCTGACTCCGGCAGCTCTGGCCGTGGGTCCTCACGTACGTGCGTGCGTGGAGACCTCAGGGCCCAGCGCGGTCACGGTGGCTGCTCTGCTCCTCCTCCTCTCTGCTAGCTAACCAACGAGGCAGGGCGACCCTTCCAGAAACTTCTCTCCATGGCAGAGCTGGGCTGCACCCCGTCACTCCCGTCCCACCTGGCTGCAAATGTTTGTCACATGGCCAGCTTCTCTGAAGCAGGTGCCTCCCATCACTTGCCAAACATCTGTTTAGATACGATCTCCCCTCTGTCTGGGCCACGTTCTCTGCACAGGCCGGGCTCATCCACGCAGCTTATCGGGGGCATTTGTCCTGAACTGCCGCCAGGTGGGGAATTTGGGCACAGAGCCCAGCACGTCCTTCCCAGTAGCTCGGCAGCCCCCTCCTGCTTGGCAGGGCAGGTGCAGCGCTGAAAGGGAGGAGACCCAGGGGGTGCCTCTCAGAGATGGGCAGGGGCCTCAGGCCACCAGGAATTGCTGAGACCCACGGTACATTAGAGACGGGCATGTGAGGCCCAGCACAGGGAATACAGTCAATAATACAGTAACGACCACGCACGGCGCCAGGCGGGTCCGGGAAGTACCAGAGACGCTGCCTGCTGAGTACAGAGATGCTTAATCACCACGCGCTACACCTGAGACTAATATAACACTGTATGTCAACTGAAATTGAAAAATAAAGTTAAAAAACTGGAAAAAAGGGGCTTTACTATTCTAGATCGAAATTTAAATGCACTACGCAGATCCACATATTTAGCCCTCACGGTCATTGCATGATGTGGGGAGTTTTGGCCTCACCACCCTGAAGTTAAGAAAGACACAAAGCAGAGCTTAAGGATAAAACAAACCAGGAGAAGAACACTCTGTGATCATAAATAACCGAAGGGGAGCCAGCCAGCGTTCACGGGCGCGGACCTAAGTGCGTACCTTCAGAGAAGCGGCAAGCCAAGCTAACAGGGATTCGGAGGGGAAGTTTAAGGACGGTTTTCACGGTGGAGCGAACAGAGGAGAGAAAGCCAACGGCCTGGCCCCTGTCTTTGCGCAGTGAATGCGCTGGAGCCACACAGCCAGCCCAGGAGCCGGCGCCCGACGCCCAGAGGGGGGCCCTTGCCCCACGACCACTAAAAACCCCTGAAAAATGGACCTCAGTTTCAAAGACTTAATATAAGATAAACGGCACCCTCTAACCACAACCAAATGCCATTCAAATTAACAAAGAAAATATTTTTTTTTTTTAGGAAGCCCAACTTGGGGGGAACTAATTAACATAGCTCCGAGTCACCCTTGGAAAGGATCAAGAGAATTAAGGGAGAGATGGAATAAGCAATAATAGAATTCAGCGTGTCAAACTCTGCAGGACTGAGATGGAGCAATTCTTGAAGAGAAAGTGATGTTCTAAACGCATTTCCCAGGAAGCCACGGAAGCTGGAAGTGGGAATGAAGGAGCTGAGGGAGCGAGAGAGAGAGGCCCCGCCCCACCCTGCCCCGGAAAAAACACGGAAGGAAAGAAATGAGGTAAAAGCAGGAAAAAGGAAACGGCTAGAACCGACAGAGAGGGCGGCCAAACCCCAAATCTGTTTAGAAAAAGGGACCCACTGGACTTCTGCAAGGACCCACAGAGAGGAAGACTGGGGACTCGTAAATAAATAAACACGGTACTAATTTGACACTTAGATGCAATGAACGTTCTTACAAAAAGTTCAGAGCGCCAAAGCTGGTGTAGGACGAAACAGACAATTTGGACAGACAGACACACGTTGAACAAGCTGTAACCGGGGTCTTTCTGTACAAAACACACAACAAAAACCACAGAAAAGCAACAAGAGCAGAAAGAAAAAGCAAACAAAATCACCAAGCAAGCAAACAAACAAAAAATGCCCCCAAACCCCCAAAACCCCACAACTGCAGACGACTTTTGAGGGAGATTTCTACAATATGTATCAAGAATGGTTAATTTCTTTTTTTAATCGGGTTTTTAAAAAGATTTTATTTATTTATTTATTTTTAGAGAGAGGGGAAGGGGGGAGAGGGGGAGGGAGGGAGAACGAGAGGGAGAGAAACATGGGACCTGGCCCCCAACCCAGGCACGTGCCCTGACTGGGACTCAAACCGGAGACCTTCAGGTTCGCAGGCCGGGGCTCAGTCCACTGAGCCACCCCAGTCAGGGCCAGCACAGTTCATTTCTGTTTCATACAAGGTATTTGGAAAAGTGGAAATCAAGTAATATTTGCCTGGTTCAAATGAAGACAACCAGAGTTTAAAAAAATTACAGGCCCATTTTAATTAAGACCGAAGATGCAGTCCCTCAGACATTCTAGGTAAAACCTTCGTTAACTGAACCAGCAGCGAACTGGGGAAGGGGGCCCGTGATGAACTAAGGGTTCTGCAACATCGGAAACTCTCACTGGGATTCACTGTAGGAATGGGCTTGAGAGGGATCATATTTGCATCTCAATCAGGCAGAAAAGGCCCCGATAAGGTCAGCATGTCTTTGTGATAAGACAGGAAAACAAACAAGCAAACAGAACCCACGCACAGCTGAGCTCGGAGTGGATTAAAGTCCTTACAGGAAAGGCAGACGTTAAAGAAAATCTTGGTGGATTAGGAGCAGAGATGCTTCAGATAAGAATTCGAAACCACAAACCGTAAAGCAACAAGCCGACTCAATTCATTATGTCAGGGTGAGAGACTTTTGTTGTGTGAAGGACGATGTGGACACAGTTAATACCCAGCTGAGCAAACGGGTCAAGACATTTGCCATGTTAAAACCGACGAGGGATTCAGACCTAGAATTTCCAAGGAGCTTCTGCCAGGAGGACAGGAGCCGCGATGGGAAAATGGGCAAAGGGGACGGACAGACAACTGACAGGAAACCCAGCAAGCTGATAAGCCTGACGAGAGATGGTTGAAGTCATTAGTGATCACACCGAGGCAAACGGGGACAAGACAGCACTTGACATCTGTTGGAGTGGACGTGGGTGTGGCAGGGCACGGACCGGGGCATGGACGCGGCAGGACCAGCGCGATGGCTGCTGGGGAGCTGGGCTGCAGCCGCTCTGGAAGACAGTGAGGTCGCTGCCGCTGCAGGTCCGCACGCACCACAGGACCCAGAAAGGTCGCTGCTACCCATCCCGCCCAGGGACCTCCTCCTGGGACCCACAGGGGGGCGTGCAGGGCGGAAGGGTATGGGGCAGCCTTTTGTGGGGGGAGAGCGCACTGGGGAGCGCTGGGCGGGAAGCGGGAACCCAGGACCAGATGTGCACACGAGGACACGGATCAGGCTTAAAGCCCTGGTGCTCAGAGAAAAGATGCTGCAGGAACGCAACACGGAGATTTCATAAGAGCGCCCGCTGTGCAGTGATCCAGACAAAGCTGCTGTCTCTGGGGAGGGGAGGGAGTGCGAGCGGGGTGTGGGAATTACGGGGACTAAATGCCCAGGTAATGGGGAGAAGGGGAGCCGTGCCCAGGTATGGGATGAAAATATGCCACCAGGTGTTGCATGTATTGTCGCCACCCTCTGCCCCTGGGGTCTCTTTAGTTGTTTGTGCAGGGTTGTAGGACAAAGATGTGGACCCAGCAAAACGGCGGCAGCAGCCACATTATATTTTTCCTTTTTTTAAAGAACCTCACCCAAAGACATTGTTTTTCATTGCTTTTTTTAGAGGGAGAGAGAGGAAGAGAGAGAGACATCGACCAGTTACTTCCCACACGTGCCCAGACGGGGGCTGGGCGCCTGGACCAGAGACTATGTGTCCGGACTGGGGGTCACACGCACCTGCGCCTGGGCCAGGCATCAGCCCACAGCCTAGGTGCGTCCCCAAACTGGGAATCCAACCTGCAATATTTAGTTACAGGACGACGCTCCAGCCACTGGGCCGCCTGAGACATCCCTGACCACAGTTTCATGACGTCTCTCAGAGAGAAGAGAGGCGGGCCAGGTCTTAGTTCCAAACTGGAAGACGTGGGCGTTCTGAGACGTGAGACAGCTCCTGGTTAAAAAGCATGCATCCCTGCACATACGAACATGCACACATGTGCACACCAGCACACACGCGCAAACACGGCGTGCAAACACGCACATGCATGCACACTTGCACACACAAACACATGCACACACCTGCACATTGTGTGCACAGACACGCGGTGACTTCGGGGAACTGCAGGGCCAGGCCTTACCCCGCCGGGCTCTGTCTGACGCAGGAGACAGCAGCTACCAAGTAAGCAGCTAACGCAGAACACGGACAGGCCCCTGCCCGGCCGAGGCCCCTCAGGCAGCGTCCGCGACAGGCTGGGAGCACGGTGCCCAGCTGGGGGCTAGAGGCCGGGAGGGGCAGCCCTGCGCCCTGTCCCAGAGGCAGGAGCCGCAGTGCTTGGACAAGTGCCCTGCCGGCCGCAGCGCAGCTCAGGAGCCAGCAGAAAGCTGTCGCCAGGGCGGACGCTGCCGGAAGTAAGCCGTGTGGCTGGGGGGTGCGCAGGAGAGGCACTGCGCTCCCCCACTTCCCGGCTCTGCCCCCCACCTCACGGGATGCGCACAGGCTCTGATCTGCTGAGAAGACAGACGCAGGCCAACTGTTACTATGTACCAGACCCCCTTTGGGTCCTGTTTCTGCATGTGCTGGGGTGAAATGTGGGTGACTCGCCACTTTGGGCTGGGAAGGCCTTGCCGGTTCCATCTGCTCAAACGAAGTTAAACTTTGTGTTTCTGGCACTTGGGACAGGTCTGCTCTCACCTGGCTTCCTGTGCCTGAGCGGCTTGGGGGCTGGGGCCCTGGCTAAGGCCTG
Organism: Furipterus horrens; assembly: GCF_987537825.1. Classification (NCBI taxonomy): domain Eukaryota; kingdom Metazoa; phylum Chordata; class Mammalia; order Chiroptera; family Furipteridae; genus Furipterus; species Furipterus horrens. Next base: position 1,952,866 of record NW_028327173.1, read on the forward strand.
GGGTGCAGAGGCGGGGCCCTGGGGTGCGGAGGCGGGGCCCTGGGGCGCGGAGGCGGGGCCCTGGGGTGCGGAGGCGGGGCCCTGGGGCGCGGAGGCGGGGCCCTGGGGTGCAGAGGCGGGGCCCTGGGGCGTGGAGGCGGGGCCCTGGGGTGCGGAGGCGGGGCCCTGGGGCGCGGAGGCGGGGCCCTGCGGTGAGGAGGCGGGGCCCTTGGGCGTGTAGGCGGGGCCCTGGGGCGCAGAGGCGGGGCCCTGGGGAGTGGAGGCGGGGCCCTGCGGTGAGGAGGCGGGGCCCTGGGGCGCGGAGGCGGGGCCCTGGGGCGCAGAGGTGGCGCCCAGGGGACCCAGCAGCATGGAAGGAGACAGGAAAATATCGGGTCCTTAGGCTGCCGAGAGACCAAGGAGGACATGGGAGGAGATGGGAAGGCCCCCGCGGGACCATTGGGGGAGTGATGGAGGAAAAGGAAAGCCGCTTAGGGGCGGGCGCAGGTGGGCGGCTGAACATGAGCATGAGTGGGAGGCGTCCTCCTGCGGGAAGAGAGGGGGGCTTGGCTGGCACTGGCCCGGCCACCGGTCCTGGGCCTCGGAGAGCTTCGCTCCCCCCCGGCTCCTGGCCCCTGGGTCGTGTGTGGACCCCAATGGACCCCAGCGTCCCCGTCTCTGTGCCCTGCGGCCCCGGGCCCAGGGAGGCGAGCTGGGGGACGGCAGCCCCTCCTGGCACCTGCCACGCGCAGCTTGAAAAATTCCTGTTCTGGAGACCCGAGTTCCTTCGGCGTCTCACATTCATATCATTCCCTTTGGATCGCGATGGGTTTCGGTGCGAGATAACAGCAAACCTTCGCCAGCCTCGGGCAGCCTAATAACCGGAACCTTTGATTAAAAATGTTAATAGTCTGGAATGAGTGAGCGGGGCAGGGCCGGCGCACACGAAGCTGCTGCGCCTCCCGGGCCTGCGCGTGTTCCTGCCGGCGCGGCACGTCTGTTTGCTTCCTTCTCCCCGCGGGAACCGACAAAATCCTGGAAGGTCTCAGAAACAGGCTTCCTCAGAACGTCAGCCTCAATTCCTGCATCGGGCCTTGCTTTCTTGGTCTGGCGGAGGCCCCGGCTCTGCCCTCTGGAGGCGAGGGTGGGGGCAGTGGGGGCCGGCCTGCGCGTCCTGGGCCGCCCCTCCTCTGGCCCTGGGCTCCACCCTCACCTTGGTTTCCTGCCGTAATGACCACACACCCGAGGCCCAGAAGAGCTGAAATGGCGAGCTCCTCAGCGGTGATGAGGAGGACGAGCTGGAGATGCTTCTGGAAGCAGAGGCCCCAGGTGGGAGGCTGGGCAGCTAGGGCCCTTGCCCTTCCCAGCGGGGGCAGGGGCTCGGGGCATTTTCATCTGAAACGAACAGACTCCTCAGGGCCTCCTCCTGAGGGAGCTGGCTTTGCTGGTGGCCTCTGCCCCTGGCTGTCCTCCCCGCGGAGTCCCTGTGGCCGGGCCGCTCAGCTGCAGTGCTCTGGGAGGAGGGCACACGCCTTCTCCGCGGGTCTCGGTCCGGGAGAGACGGAAGTGTTTTAGCTGACTCTCAGCAACAACCCAAGCCCAGGAAATGGGCCGGGGACCTGCTGACCTGGCGTCGGGATGTCATTTCCTCGTGAGAGAGCGAGGCTGCTCTCAGCACTTTATGATGCTGGCTCGGCGCCACGGGCTCAGGCAGAGACCAGAGGGAAAGAAAGGAGTTCAGTCCACCCCGAGTCCGGCCCTGGGAAGGCCAGAGAAGGTAGCTGGAAAGCAGCTGCAGGTGGATCCGTCTCCCGGGGGCCCCCGCCCCCTGGACCAGGAGAGGAGGGCGGCAGGAGGAGCCCGGGCTGAGAAAAGAACAGAATAGGAGCACAGCTTTCTGCCTCCCTCCCGAGTGGAGGCTGTATCCCCAGGGGCCCCTCGGAAGTGCCTGTGGATGCTCTGAGAACCCCCCACCCCATATTCACACCTCCGGGGTGGTGAGCTTAGCTTGTCAGAGGCAGTAGCTTAGGGTGTTAATGGAGCTGGAGCAGCATCTCTGGGTCCCTCCACGGGGGGCCCCATGTTGACTTGGAGAGGCAGCCTGAGGCTTGGGCGGAGCAGAGGGTGCTGGGTGAGGTCAGTTATTATTGCTCAGTGCCCTCCTGCCCCAGCAGCCCCCCCACAGCCCCACCCATGGCCTGGCCTGAAATCTCTCCCCGGGGCCAAGGCCCAAAGCCATGTCACCTCCCAGGTTGGGGACAAAAGCTGATTCTCTTCTCTCCAGGAATAATAGCCCAGGAGGGTTGATTTTGAACATTCTAACTAGGCAAGTCCCCAAAGCCCTTCAGAGTGAGCTGTGGACATCTGCCTCCCAGGAATCCCAGGTGGTGGGGGCACTGGCTGTCCTCCTGTGCACTGGCCGAGGGCGGCCCCTGACTGATGCCCAAAGGGGAAGCTAATTGGTCGGGAAGAGAAGGTGTCCTAAATGCTGGAGATGGGAACTCCTACTCATCCTTCAAAACCTTTTCCAAATAAATTGTTGTCAAATGAACATACAGTAAAAGCTCCTTGATGCAAATATTGGGACCCACAAAATGGAGGTCATCCCAGTGGCCTGGCCCACGTCACCAGTGTAAACCTGGGTCTGCACCGTCCCCGTCCCCCAGCTCAGCTTAGCCCGCTCGCCTGCCCCACGAGGACGGGACCCGCTCCCTCTAAGGAAACCGCCGACCCCCCAGCCCATCATGCCCCATGTTCGCACTGCTCCTCCTAACGCTCTGCTCTGCGGAGCTTGCTCTTGCCCACCACCCCCCGGAAGAGAGTCCTTATAAGAAGAGGGAGACTTGGCAGTGACGAGTGCCCAGAGGCTGGGCGAGGCCTGGACCGGATGCTGTGTCAGAACCCTCAGACGGAACCGACCCTGCGGGTCCCTTGAGGTTGGACTTCCAGCTGCCACGACAGAGAGGAGTTGCTGTCATCTGAAGGTGCCTGGTCAGTGGCGCTTAGTTCCAGTGCCCGGACACTCACGCAGGGGACGGGTCAGCGACCGGCTGGGTGTGTCTGCAGCCAGACAAGTGAGGGCAGAGTGGGCAGGATGGCCGGCGTGGTGTGCTCTGTCCCAGACCAAGGAGGCCGGTGAACACCAGCCAAGGGAGCCCACGTCAACCCCTGGCATGTCTGAGTCATCTTGGCCCTGGCCACTGTCCCTGTAAGATCCAGTCCCCACGCAGCAGGCTGGCCATGGCAGCGGCCTGTATTCTTCTGAGTCGAACCAGCTATCTCTCAGCTGGGACCCTGGTGATTCCCGTGACTCAGTCCGGGTGGGAGGGCCTTCCTGTGGCCAGGACCCTTCTCAGGAGCATAGCTGGGAGGCGTGGGTGGGCTCCCGTGGTGGGTGTGTTTATACCCCCTGCAGAGGCTGGACCACTGCTGTTTCCTAAGTGACCCAGGACCGCCGGGGCATGAACACCATCCTGCTGGAGGTGGGCTGTGGCTCTGTCTGCCAGCAGTGCCCCCTCAGAATCCCCTCGGGACGTGGCTGGGCGCCCCTGGTGAATGCACAGCCCAGGGCCAGAAATCAGGACACCTGATGGGCACACGGCTGGTGTGCAGAGCTTCCCTGGGCCTCTGTTCCCCCCGCAGGGCTGCTGGGAGGGGAAAATGAGAAAATGAGGGGGGAAGAGGAAGGGGAGGGAGGATAGACGGAGCATCCGGTGGGAACCAGGGAGGCGGCGAGGCCAGTGGCAGATGGGGCCTCATTCTGGGTCTGAACGTGTACCTGAGGGAGGCAGGCAGTGGCTCAGAGGATCCCCCGCAGCGGACAAGCCAAGTCAGTTATGTCTGGATGGGAGGTGAGCGGCCCAATCACGTCTGCAGCAGGCCTGCCTCCCTAACTGCAGGGCTCGGAGGGGTCTTCTCCTGGAGGGCTTGTCCCACTTCAAGGAATTCCACCTTGTTCGCTTTAAAGTCAGTTGCAGAAGTTAATGGCTCACGTACGCACTTTCATTTCATAATTGCGCCTTGCCAGGCCCGCAGCTGTCCCTGGAATTTGGGCCAAAGCGCTAATCACATTGGTTTCTTGGAGGAGCCCGTTTCCAGTGAATGCCCAGCAGGGGAACCTTCCAGAAGAACGCAGGGGAGTGGGGTCGCGGGGACTGGCCAGGGCAGTGGCCCGACCTGGGTGTCCGTGAGGAGGGGTGCAGCCTCGAGTGGCCCGGGGCGCCCGGACGCCTGCGCACAGGATGGGCTGTGGGCACAGCCTCCAGACCAGGGGAGGTCCAGACAGGGGCGACCGGTGGGAAAGGGGAAAATCGGAGGAAAGGAAGAGGGAGGCCCAGAGAAACAGAGGGGGCGGTGGAGAGGCAGGCGGAAGGAGGGAGAGACAGACAGACAGACCCACGGATGGAGTGCAAGAAAGGGACAGAGAGAGGACAGCAAGATGCAGACGCCAAGGGTGGGCAAGGGGTCTCGCCTGTCACCCACCGGCCTCTGCAGAGACCGACTCGGTTGCTGCAGGAAAGCAGACAAATGAGAAAGCCTTTTTCTTAAAAAAGCAGAGTCAGTAGTGGTGGGACTTTAAAACCAGAAGGAAAGCCCTGGCCGGTGGCTCAGCTGGTTGGAGCACCATCCCATACACCGAAGGGTCGGGGGTTCAGTCCCTGGCTGGGGCACCTCTGGGAGGCAACCGATCGATGTGTGTGTGTCTCTCTCTTTCCCCTCCTTTCTCTCTCTCTGAAATCAACAGACACAAAAGAATTATAGAAAAGACAAATGCCCAGTTGAGTTATTCATTGGCTCATCCTTTTCCTCCAGCATCTTGACTGAGCACCTCCGAGACGTAGGGCCCTGTTTGAAGCGCCGGGGGTAAGACTCTGGGCATTCACAGTGGGGGTGGCCGCAGAGTCAGAGGCCAGCCAGGCTTTGGAATGGAGACCAGTGGGGGGGGGGACAAGGCCCACCCCGTATGAACGCTTGGGGATGGCCCCTCCAAACAGTGAAGAGAGCAAAGAAGGCAGCCCTGGGACGGGGCTGGGAAGAGCGTCCCAGGCGCGGAACAGCCTGTGTGAGGGGCCCTGAGGCCCGAGGCAGGAGGGGGGAGGGCCGTGTTTGCACACCTGGAGGTGAAGACGGGGTGCCCCCGCCGCCAGGAGAAACGCAAATGGCGGGGGATGCAGTTTTTCATTTCGCAGCTTGGCAGGAGGCAAACTGCCAAGATGCTCCGATTTTACGAGGATGCTGGGAACAGGTGCTTTTGTGGAGGGCTGTGGGGGTGACAGTGGGGACCCCCGCCCTCAGGAGGCTCAGCAGCTGGACGTTTTTATTCTGAGAAGCCAGAGCCACGATCCCAGATTTGGGGTGTGATCCGCGACATTTAAAGCAGTGAAAAACTGCCTTACGGGCCTTGCGGTGTCTTCTCGAGGGACCAGGAAGAGACGACCCTATTTTCAGAATGTATTAAGCAAACAGGAGGCGAGGATCCCTTCGGTTTCAGCGTGACCGTGGGTTTGTAAACCAGCATTTACTCACTGGCCCAAAGGCCCAGAGGGTCAACGACCACCCGCGGTGGCTGCCCCTCGGCGGTGGGATTACGCGTCGTTGTGATTTTCCTCTGTGACCCTTTCTGTGATTAAGAAAAAAAATCAATGCGTATAAAATACACTTAAAAGTCTGTTTGTGCTTAGGCCTTCCTCATCTCTCACGGGCTACTGCGGGGCGCGCCCGCTGCAAAGCCAAGCTCCTGTCCCGCGCGGCCACTGCTTCGTCATCCGCACACACGCAGATGAGCACGGAACCCCGGCCGGCAAAGCTCCACACCGCAGCCGCCTTTGCTCACTTCCCGCTGCCTCCAGGACCCAGGACTCAGGGCCCCCCCAGCCGGCCTCCTTTTCGGCTATTTCTCTGGCAGGTTCTCCGTCATCCGGCCCCCCAGGCCGCCCCTCTGCATCACTGACTCTCTTTTGTGAACCCCTATTTTTGTGCATTCTGTCTCCTCTTTCTGGAATGCTAAAACCTCATAGAGCTCTTCTTGGGAACTCCTACTCATCCTTCAATACCTTTTCCAAATGTTCCCTCTGCCCTAGTATCGCTTCTGAGTTTAAACCCAGCTGCTCTCGTGAGAGAGCCCAAATTTGCCAGCATGGCTCCTGGTTGTCGCCCCATTCTCTTCTGCCCCCCACCTGCATCTTCACCCTCACCCCACCCCCTCTTCATGGTTCTGCACGTGAAATTTCCAACGGTCGCCTATCGCGCCTCCCTCCTCGCCCGCTGCCTGGCTAAGTCCTCACGGCTTTCAAGTTTGAGCCTAAATAGCCCTCCCCTGGGAGCCTCCCCTCTCTCCCCCCGCACCCCCGGCCTGCACCCCGTGTGGTGCTCACGGTCGGGGACCAGCTTCCCCCTTCCCTGTCTGCCCCCGGTCAGAGCCCAGGTGAGCTCAGAGGGCGGCGGCTGTCCCCGAATGAGGATGAGGACGGTCCTATATGCTGGTCTCTGCAGCTGGGGCTCTGAGCACACAGGAGGACTTCTATCTAATTTTAAATTTTTTTATTGGCTTTGGGCGAAGTGACGCATTCCCCAGCGTGTCCTGTCTGTAAAAGGGGCTGACGAGGACGCCGGCTCTGGGGTCACCGGGTGGTGCTGTGTGACGCTGTGCCGGTGCAGCCCATCCTCTCTTCCTCGTCCTCTCTCTCGCCTTCAAGGCCACGGCCAGTCCCAGCCCACAGGAAGGCCGGACCCGACCGAGCGCCGTCCGGCTTGGAACGGCGCAGCCCGGAGCGCGAGATGCTTCTTCGCCGCTGAATTAGAGATGTCCCCAGTCGGGAGTAACTGCTTAGACTCAATCCATTGTTCCCAGTAAATAAGTGACCTGTTACGTGTGAGACACAGAAGAGCTGGTCCCTCTGTGCAGACCGACTGCGCCCGGGCCGCAGCTTTGCTCCAGGGTTCAGAGTGCCTCCCCGACCACCGTGGACTTCAGGGGCTTTGCCTGCACAGATGCAGGATTTGCGCCGCTGGTGGGGCTGACGTGTCCGGCTGCTCTTTCTGGGCCTGGGGGTCCGAGGGGCTGAGAGGACAGGCTTCCCTTAGGGTCAAGGCCAGCTGACCCCCTTACCCCGGGCAGGAGGTCCCTTCTGCATCTGCTCATCACACATATAAGGCTGTAGGAGCTGAGTCCCTGGTCCAGCTCCTGTTCTCTGTGGCCCTGAGGGCAGAGGGCAGAGGGCAGAGGGCAGAGGCGCGGGCTCAGGACCTCAACAGCCACCCCTCCCCCATAGGTGGCCTCTCTGTGTTCTTCTGTCTTGGTGATACTGCACATCTGGGCTCTCTACCCATCCCACCTGAATGACAGACCAATCCCACAGGTGAAGTTTGGTTTGCAGGTGACCCATGCTGGACACTGTCCTGAGGAGCGGGCTGTCCAGGGTCATGTTCAGACCGTGGCCTTGGAGCCAGACGTGTCTTTCCTTCACACGCAGGGACACAGCTTGCTGCCACTTGGCTCAGGGAGACGTTGTCCCAGTTTTCATAAATGGCCACCAGCAGACCAGGAGACCAGCTTCCACGGGTGACTCCCTTGGGGGCCATGGGGAGTGTTACAGGCCCCCACCCAGGACCGCCTCCTTTCCTGCACCCTGCACCCCTGTGCATGTGAAGAGCGCCCTTGGCTGGGTAGAGGGTGGCCCCAAAGTCAGGGCAGGTGTGAGGATGAGCTGAGATGGTGCTGGGTTGCGTCAGCCTGGCGGGGCTGCTCCACCCCCGCCCCCCTTTCTGTGAGCTCCAGGGGGCCCCTGAGCAGATGTCCTATCCCCAGGACAGCAGAGGTGGGGCATGTCCTGCTTAGCAAACCTGGTTCTCAGGGGTTCCTGGGTCAGAAATACTTTTTATTAGCAGCTGGCAGCCCTTCGGGAGCTGAGGGTAATTTGCGCATGGAAACTCCACGGTCTCACACACATCACGCCTTTGAAGGTCACTATCTCTTCACAGAGGGACTACGATCATTACTTAGGAATTATAACGATGACGGCTTGATTGGTGGTGATATAGTGACAGCAGTGATGATGGCCTTGCTGGGTCCTGGGGGTTGTCATCCCCCACCTGAGAGGTGGGGAAACCGAGGCTGCAGGGGTTGCCGCTGCCCGGGGCTCAGGCGCAGGGCCCCTCCCTGCTCCTCTCGTCCCCGGGCCCCTGTTGCCCGTCGTCTCTGTGACCAGCGTGCCAGGGCGGCCCTCACCTGTCTCCCCGTCTCACCTGCTGCCGGGGCAGATGCCCCGGGCGGGCAGCTCCCTCTCCCCACCTAACGCCCCTTCTGGCAGGAACAAACCGAGCGGCGGCGGGGCAGCCATTGGCTGCGCGCTCTGCATGACGCAGGCACCCCGTGGCTGCCTGGGCTCCCGCCCTGCCATGTCTGCACGGCAATTAACTTGAAAATGGAATTGATGGGCATTGATTTTTTTAAATAAAGTTATTGTAATATAGTCACTCATTTGCATCTGGAGCTGAACACAGGCATTTTGTCTGATGACGGAGGCTGTCCCTGTGTGTCACCAGGATACAAGTCACACCCTCACTGCACGGCGCCACTCCTGTTAGAATGGAAGGGCCCATCCCGGGCCACTTTTCTTCTTCTGTGTGTGTGTAGGGGGGGGTGCGGGGGGGGCTTGACACATTCAGGACCCTCTGGGCCTTCTCCAGAAAGCAGGGCTGAGGGTGACAGGGACTGGAAGGCAGAGCTGGGAGGTGGGGACATGGCCTGTGGCCCTGGGGCTTGGCTCTCTGGGTCCCTCCCTGGGTGGATGGTGCTCAGCTGGCTGGTGCCCCCTCGGCCCACAGGCCTCAGGTGCTGGTTGGAAGGGCGCGTAATGTAGGCTCTACAGATGCCCAGACTCACGTCCCTCACCCCAGAACTACAAGGGCTGGGTGACTAGAAAGCACCCAGGCAGGAGAATCCCACGGCCTCTGATGCTGTCCCTGCAGAGGTCCCAGCGTCACCACCTCTGGGGACAATAGGCCAGTTTGCCTGCAGGCTGCTCTACCAGTAGGAAGGTCTCCCAAACACACGCACGCTGAGTCACAGTCTGGGTGCCTTTCTCCACTTGAGTGACAGGGCCAGAGCCCGGGAAGGCCAATGACTCTTCTGGAATCACCTGCCTTGGGGCCGGGGGGCTGGGGGGCCTGCCTCCGGTGTCCTGCCCGGGCCTGCCTCCCAGAGTCCCGGGGGCCCACCGGGAACATGCCAGCACTGTCCTGCCAGGAAGGAACTGGGGATAGGTCGAGGCGTGGCCCTGGGGGCTGGAGCCGGAGCCAGACAGGCCTAGGGGTCTTCCCCGGGGTGGAGAGGCGCAGCGTCCTGGGGCAGGATGGCAGCAGTCCCCTGGAGGGACGCACGGACAAGCTGGAGTGAGGCAGACACCTAGCAAGGTCCCTTGTGTCATGCCCACGTGACAGTCAGGTCTGGCTGATGTCTGGGGAAAGGGGTCACGGTCTCTGAACGGGACACGAGGGAAGGAAGGAAGGGAGAAAAGGGGGTAAGGAGGGAGGGAGGCCACTCTCAGGCCCGTTGCCCTGCGCTGCGGAGGTTCCGTGTTGCAGAATTGGACATAAAACGCCGAGCGGGGCCCCAGCCGTGTAGAGGTGCTTCGACTTCATCACACTTCCTAGAGGGTCAGATCCCCCTCCATGCACCCCCCCCCCCCCCCCCCAGTTAAGGACTTGTTTGACAAGGGGCTGGCCTGGCTCCGTGTCCCCAGATGCCGGGGGCTCTGTGTCCCCAGAACTGCAAACGTAGTGTTAGGGAGTGTTGGGAGGAAGGAGGAGTGGAGGGCAGACCTTTGGGTCCAGCCTGTCTGTCCCCGGTTGGGCTGCTTCCCCACGATGCCACCACCATTGCTGGGGCTGATTTGCCCTCTGGACTCCTGAACAGGGGTGACCCTTTGCCCCACACCCTTGCTCACACCGCCTGCCCACGTGCCTGGGATGTGTCCTTGAGGCCAGGCCGGCTCCTGGCTCCACCATCCAGAGCACTGATGCTGGGTGACCACCACCCCGACCTCCTGGACTTCTGGGACCTGCTCCTGTGTGTGGCCGAGAGCTGTCATTTAGGATGAGGTCACCGTTGTCCTCTGTGACCAGCACCTCTCCCGGCTGGACTGTCCCTCCCTCGCTCTGCAGGAAGGGCCAGCGGGGCGGTGGGAACCCTGTCCCCGTGCCCCCACTGGGCCATAGGGGGCAGCCCACAGATGTGAACACGGGATGTGCGGGGTCCGTGCGGGGTCGGAGCGGAGAGCGTGTGCCTGGGGCCGAGTCGGCGGGCACCTGGACCGCAGGCTTCCCGGGCTTGGAACACCTGCTGCAGTCCGCCATGCAGCCCGAAGGGCAAAGGCGGGCGGCAGGCGCCCTACCGGACCTGTACAGGACGCGTGTGTCTGAAACAGGCAGCCCGGCTCCTCACTGGCGCCTCAAGGGTCGGCCGGTGCCTGGGCTCAGGGCTTGCTGGGCCTCAGGGGACCCCTGGGGGCCTTTCCTGGTGGGGCCCGAGCCTGGGGAGGCGCTGGGCCGAGGACTCCTGGGCTTCTGTCTGTCAAGGACAGAGGCTGCCGCCGACACTCGGCCATGTTATCCAAGCACAGTGTGTCCCTCCCTCCAAAATGCCACTGGGCAGGGAACATTGCAAAGTCATTACAGAGGAGAGGGTGACCAGGACCCATTCATCTTACTAAAAACGTCCCTGTTCTCGACACATGGCGTCAGGACACATTTTAAAATGAAAATAAGGCTGTGAGCAAAAACCCAATTTGTCTGAGACAACCTGTGGAGGTGTTGGGCTGTGATTTTGACTAACGAGCACCCACTCTGTGGCGCAGACTCTGCAATTATAGACGAGCTAATTACCTGAGCGCGTGGATCGCGGGGTTCGGGGGTCCCGGGCGTGTGCCCTGCTCTGCCGCTCGCTGGGCCTCGGCCCGCCGTGCGGGATAACCCGTGGAACCGGGGTCCGGGGGGTCCGGCGTGGCTTTGCTGGACTCAAATAATCACTCGGTTTCGTGACTCGCTATCCGTCAGCCGTCAGGTGTGCCCAGGGGCTCCCGACGACGGCAGGCTCGAGGAGTTTCTGGACCCATCAGCGGTGCCCAGGTGGCTGTGCCATCTCTGGGTGTAGTGAAAGCGCTCGCAGGTGTGGTGGCCGTCGCCGAGCTTTGGAGGGGTGCCAGGTATCAGTATCACTGTCTTTGCGGCTGTCCTCTGCAGCCAACAAAGTTGTAAGGTAGAGAGGTGGGTGTTCCTGAAGGCACTTTCCTGAAGCCAAAGCTCAGAGGTGTTTCTGCTTTTTTTTTTTTTTTTTTTTTTTAATCTATGGGCTTGGGTTGAGGAATTACACTTCCAGGACTATTTTTTTTTCTTTCCCTTAGCCTCCCCCGAAGCAGAATAGATCATCTTCATTTTTTATTTCAAGGTAACAACAGCAGGTAATCCATGCCGAGTGTTGCCTGTGTCTGGCCAGCACGCTATCTGACAACCTATATTTTATCTAAATCCTCACCGTGCTGTGCTGGGTGACACAGAGAGGAGTGGCTCCAGGCCAGAGGAGCCGGATAATTTGTTCAGTCTCCCGGTGCTGGTGTCACAGGCAGGACGGCGGTGGGAACCGCCGGCTGCAAAACCCCCGCCCTGACGGGGTCCCCATACCACCTGCCGAGCAAGGAGCACCTCCCAGGGGATACCCGGCAAGGAGGACAGACTTCTGTGGCATAACTCAAAATCCGTGAGAGAGCATCACGTTGCTACCAAAACGGTGACAAAGTCTTCTAGGCAGACGAGTGTGGGGGGTGTTCTGAGACGACATTCCTTCTGCGTACAGATTCCCCCCCCTGGAGATTCTCATTTCCTTCCTTTCCTTCTTGCATGAGCCATCATTAGCACAACCTCCAGTCAGCTCCCCAGCCTCCCTGTGACAGTACCAAGTCTCTGGAAGTTCCTTCTAAGAACCCCCTCCTGGTGGTCTCCAGCGAGGCGGCTGGCACCGAGGACACCGGAGCCGCGTGGGACACCTGCATCTCTCCCCTAAGCGGGAGCCACTGCTTTAGTTCTTATTTTAGTACTTTCTCTGCCCAGTCCACATCCTCAAGGAACTTTTTAATTTTAAGTTATATTTAGGTTTATACATAAGTTGTGAAGATGACAGAGTTCCCAGGTACCCACACGCAGTTCCCCATTAATAACATTAGTGGCTGATGGTCTTATAGGCACCCCTTTGTAGATAACTCTCTGCTTTTCTCTTGCTGCTTTTAAGATTCTCTCTTTATCTTTCACCTTTGGTGTATTAATTATGATGTGTCTTGGTGTGGTCCTCTTTGGGTCTAGCTTGTTTGGGACTCTCTGTGCTTCTTGTACTTGTATGTCTATTTCCTTCCCAAATTTGGGGAGTTTCCCTTCATTATCTTGTCACATAAGCTTTCAATTTCTTGCTCTTCCTCTTCTCCTTCTGGCACCCCTATGATTCGGATGTTGGCATGTTTAAAGTTGTCCCAGAGGTTCCTAAGCCTCTCCTCATTTTTTCAATTCTTGTTTCCTCGTTCTGTACTGGTTGACTGTTTTTATTCTTCCTTATGTTCCGAATCATTGATTTGAACCTCAGTTTCCTTCCCTTCACCATTGGTTTTGTGTGGGTTTTCCTTCGTTTTATTTAGCACAGCCTTCACTTCTTCCCTTATGTGTTTGTCGTACTTAAGCATATCTGTCAAGCCTGTGAGCATCTTTATCACCAGTGTTGTGAACTCTGCATCTGTTAGGTTGGCTATCTCCTCGTTACTTATTTCTCCCACTGGAACCTTGATCCGTTCCTTCTTCTGGGCCATAATTTTCTGTCTCCTCATCTTGACAGGCTCCTGTGTGTGTTTGCCTCTGTGTCTTAGGTAGAGTTGTTGCACCTCTTACGTTATAAGGGACGAATCCTTAGGTATTTTTCAGTATGAGCAACCCGTTTCATCACGTTGTGATGCTGTGTGTGTGGGGGGGGGCCTGAGGGGGAACAATGCGCCTACTCAGCACTCACCCCTTTTCCAGGCCCCTCTCCCACTTCTGTATGGGACTGGCACCCCTCTAGCTGTTGCCCTGGCTATCGTTCCCAGAGTGGGTGGGTCTGCGGACATCCTAGGACCGTGGGGGCCCTTTAAACAAGCGGACTCTGCTGAGAGACCGGCAGTTTCTGCCTCCGCCCCACCCCCCACGGGTCTGCACAGTCAGAAGCAATGAGGCTTGATTTTCCCCGGCGCTGGGACCGTGAGCTGTGGGGTGTGGTCTGGTGCTGGGAATGCTCCCCAGATGTTCCTCCTGATTTTTTAAAATGTGTGACTGTGCTTTCCATCAGCCTGCTGCTGCCGCCGCTGCTGCCGCCACCACCACACCGAGTTCTCTCTGCCCCCGCTCTGCCCCTCCTACCTGTCTGGGTGAGTGTTTCTTCTTTATTTCTTTGTTTGTTGGACTTCCATGCAGCTTGATTTTCTGGAACTTCTGGTTGTGTCTAGTTCTGAGGTAGTTGTGTTCCTTCTTAGTTATGGAGGGAGACACAGTGTGTCTGTCTACGCCTCCATCTTGGCCAGAATTCCTAAATACACTATTTTTAACCGAAGTCCATACGTTTTTTTTTTTCATGTTTCCTTAGTTGCCACCAGTGTTCTCTCCCTGTGCCAGGGCCCCTCCCAAGACACCATGTGACAGTTATGTCTCCATCAGCTCCTCTTCTCAGGGATAGTTTCTCAGACTCCTTGCTCTTGGTCACCTTGCTAGGATGGTGGAGTCCTGGTCATGTATTTCGCACCATGTCCCTCCCCTGGGACTGGGGGGTGCATTCTCCTGGTGAGACTGGGTGCTGGGCTCTGGGAGGGACCTTGGGGTGCAGTGCCACTCAACATAGCACGTCAGGATGCCGGCTGTCAATATGGCTCCTCTTTGTGGGCGTGACCTTGGTCACTTGGCTGAGGGGCTGCCAGTCAGATGGCTTCTCCACGGCAGTGACTCCGGTGTTTACCACGGGACAGCATTCTTTTTCTTCTTTGCTAGTCTATTTACCCATTATCCTTCCACGGCGTCCGGTGGCAGTGTCCCTGGACCAGGACAGCTTGCAGGGGGCACCAAGGTGTGAGCTGGACTTCCCCTGGCCCTTAAGTGACCTCGTCCCATGTGAACCAACGGGGCGGGAGGCAGGGGTTGGACAGATGGCTCATCTCCTTGATGGAGCCCCATTCGCCTCCCCCGCCTCTGCTGTGCCGGCCCCGGAGGACCGTGACCGCCCTTACTGGCCGGGACCCCAGACTCGCACCCAGCACCTCCTTCCGCACCCACCTGGTGTGTCCCAGCTTGCTTGGGACCGAGGACGACATGATGGCATTATCATCGTCCCTGGGGCTTCCTGGCCACTGCTCCTGGCAACAGGAGGCTGGCAGTAAACATAATTTATTGGGGGGGGGGAGGCTTTGGTGAAGCCTCGCTTATTGCAAACAGTGCATTAAAGGGGGGCATCCACCTTGCTGCCCGCCCAGAGAACTGCTTACAGCGGACCCAGAGGAGAGGGGACACGGTCCAAGCCATCGCTCAGCGTCGCCCGGCTCCCCAGCAACCTCATAAACATGAAGGAATAATTTTTCAAAGTGATAAGGGCTGTAGGGACGCAGAAATCACCGCAATCAAATTGTTCCTGCCCGGAGGAGGTGTAGATGGGTGGGAAGGGATTTCTTTTCCCATTTTTAATTTACAAGAACCTTGTAAACTCCTAATGAAAGGCACAACAGCAATTCAGGAAGCTTGATTCATTAAGCCTGTATTTACCCTTAATGCCTCCAAAGAAAAATAATTTGGTTACTGAACATGAGTTATGGGCTCAGAGTGGCCATGTTCCCACACAAATCTCCAGGCCTGTTTTGGGGTGAGGCTTCTGGGTGCTGAGCAAGGGGGGCGGCCGGTAGCACATGCTTGGTGTCCTGTTGGGGTCACTGTTGTGAAACGAGCCTCGAGTTGGGGGCCTGAGCGAGACCCCTCCTCCAGATGTGTAGTTTCCAGTCCTGCAGCCAGAGGAGCACTTGACCTTCCTGCGGGTCAATTCTAGGGCTGTCTCAGATTCACATCCCTTTCCCAATAGCCTGAAATTATTCACGGTCAGCACTCCTAATGAGCAGATCCTAAGGGCCCAGGAAACATGTTTTATTTTATTTTATTGTTAAAGAGAGAGGGGAAGGGAGGGAGGAAGAGAGGGAGAAAAACATCCATGTGTGGTTGCCTCTTAAATGCCCCCAACTGGGGACCTGGCCCACAACCCAGGCATGGCCCCGACCAGGAATCAAACTGGCGACCCTTTGGTTTGCAGGCTGGTGCTCAATCCACTGAGCCGCACCAGCCAGGGCAGGAAATGTGTTTTAAAGTGAATAAGTGAAGGGGCTCTGTCTTGCACTGTCCACCTGTCCTGGATGTTTGCCAGGGTGGGGTTTCCGTGGAAACATCGCACCACTGCACGTGGGAATCAGGATGGCCAGGCCCCGATGCGCACTGTTGGCCACGCAGACCGGCTGCGGAGCGCGTACCCGGTGCCAGGCGCCAGGCTGGGGGAAGAAGCCAGACACAGCTCTCCGAGCTCACGGCCGGGTGCCTGTGGTCTTCCTCTCAGTAACGCACCTTTGTGGGCTTATTTGGTGGTTTCTGAGTGAGGAGCACAGTTGGGGGGGCGGGCGGTGAAATGGCCGTGGGCCCAGGTTCGGAGCCGGGCTGCATGGGGCTGCGTGGGGGAAGGGATCAGCTCTCCGTGGCTGCGTGACAAGTAGCTCTGAACTCGACAGGCATGTACTGTGGCCCGGGGTTTGAGGCTGGCTCAGCCACGGGCCAGCCGCTCCTGTTTCAGGGAGGGCGTTCTATCTCAGGAGGGTGGGCTGGGGTACCTGGACTAGGGAGTTGTGGGGGCGGCAGGAGAGTAGCCACAACCTTCATCCCGGTGGCCTCCCGTGGACCTCACGGAGGGTCACTGAGTCCCAGAGCCCGATGCAGGTGGAGGAGACCTCCTGGCCGTGGAGCAGGCACCCAGCTGTGCCCCCTAGCAGTGTCCCCTCTGAGCTCCAGCTGCCTCCTGGGGACGGTCAGCCCCTCTCAGGGCTGCTGTGGGGGCTGAGTGAGGGGTGCGTCAGGCTTCCAGGCTGGGAGTGATACATGGGCACCCCACTTTCCTTCTTGGGTCCGTTGAAAGCGCCCTCGGGAGGAGCAGCTGTCCCCAGCCAGCTCTGTCCCCAGCCAGCTCTGTCCCCAAGCCTCTGCCTTCCATGGGATTAAGTTATGGCCCCATTTATTTTAAAGACTTGTCTTACCACCTATTTATAAGACGTATGGAGCTCTCATCACTTCCTTCAATGCTGCTCGAGCTGAAGTGCTTCCCACTCACTCCATCTGAGCTCTGCCTATAAAGCTGACAGTGACGATGGGCGAGGGCAGGGCGGGGCCGCGGGAGACGGAGGCCGTGAGGTGGCGGCGGCCTCAGCCCGGGATCCATCACAGCTCCGGGCGCAGGGACCGGCACACTTCCCACCGGGTGCCTGTGGCCCCTGAGCCCGGTGGCGCCACCACCGAGTCCTGGCAAGAGACAGATGAAAAAAGTGTCACTGGAAGGGCCCAAAGGGCTCCCTGAGACCTGTGGCCCTCACAGTCATGGCTCAGAACAGTGAGAAGACGCAGATTAAAATCAGCCAAAGGAGACACACAGGGGAAGGAGGAAGACAAGCTCCGTGATGTCACTTCCAGGGGTCCCCT
The DNA here is from genome assembly GCF_987537825.1 of Furipterus horrens. Taxonomy (NCBI): domain Eukaryota; kingdom Metazoa; phylum Chordata; class Mammalia; order Chiroptera; family Furipteridae; genus Furipterus; species Furipterus horrens. Next base: position 1,969,621 of record NW_028327173.1, read on the forward strand.
CCCCATGAAATCACGCACAATGTCACTATGCGTGACAACACATGGGGCAGCACCGACCAGAAAAGCTCCCCGAGGCCTGGTGTCCCGTGTGGCCCTGCCACACGGACCCGCTTGGTCACTCCTTTGGCTGACCTCGGGCTCCCGTCCCTCCACGTACCCCAAGGTCCCCGCCCCGAGTCACATTGTCAGACTGTCTGGCGTGGCCCGGGACCCTGGGTAAACAAGGCCCAGCTGCAGAGCGCCCTTTGGCAAGGTTACAGCCTTTACCAAACACTGTTTCTGCCTCCGGACCCAAGGGATGGGGAGTGAGCAAACTCAGCGTGCTCCTTACAGTTCCGCAGAGACGTGTTTACTGCAGCCGGGCGGGCCCACGTCAGGATGAAGTCCCCACCTGCCGGCCCGCTGCCAAGGGATGGACCCCGGCCCTTCCCAAAGCCACGCTGCCCCTCTCCGCCTCAGTCACAGGCCCCCAGTCAAGGGCTGACCTCTGACAGCAAAAGCCTAATCTGAGCGAACAGTCTCGGGTGCTGGGGCGGTGGCTGAGGCATGGCCACCTCTAGGCGAATATGACTCAGGGAGCGCTTTGAGGTCCCCAAAGGGCTGCACCGTGACTCCTGGAGAGGTGGACCATTGACGGAAAATGGACGGTGACTCTGGTTTAGCAAAACCCTTTGTGACCTAATGTGATGTGAGGACCACTTGCTGGGGGGACAAGGATGGAGGGGAGTCCTGTCGATGGATAAACTGAACACTGTCAGTGGGTGAGCAATGATGAATGGGGAGTTGGGTGGGAGGATAGGAGGATAGACAGAGGGAAAGAAGGATGGATGGATGGATGGATGGATGGATGGTAACTGGATGAGTGGGTAATGATGACAGGCGAGTGGATGAAGAGTGGATGGAAGCGTGTACGGATGGTGGCTGGCTCGATGGCTGGAAGGGTGGATGAGGGGAGCGGGGGCGGGGCAGCATGCCGTGTGGGCTGCAGACCCTGCGGGGCAGGGGCCGGTGCTGCGGGGCCTTGGGGAACGGCCCCACAGCTCCCACTGGCCGAGGCCGGTGTGAGGTCAGGTGAAGCGATGTGGGTGTGGCCAGCACCGCCTCTAACTCAGACGAGGCTCTTGGTTTCCTGTCCCCTGCTTTCCCTGTTGGTCCATGTGTCCACGTGCCCACAGGTGTGTATCCTCTGTGCCTCCAAGTCCCACTGGGCTTGTCCCCTGGTTTGGCTTGTACAACAGATGTGTCCGAAGGGGGGCAGAGTGTGGGGAGGGGGTGGTCCATGCTAACCCCAGTCCCTGTGGGGGAAGGTGAGTCCCCTTCCCAAACACTGCGTCTGGTGGCAGCATAGTCTGACCCTCACACACGGATGCTGCATCTGTGTGGAATTCAGGCGCTCTCATTCCCTGAGCTCACCCCCTCCTGCCAACGTGCAGACCTGTCCCTGGGGCACGGACCAGGCAGAGCCACGCTCAGGATCCTGGCCTGCCATTCCGCTGGGCACAGATGCCCTCTCTTCTCTGGTCTTCGTGGCTTGTGTGCCGAGTAAATGAGGGGCATGGTCCTGGCCCCAAAGGCTGGATGCAGGACTCGGGAGGGGTCTGTTCACCCTGGAGGGAGAAATGCCCCTTTCTCGGTGCCTTCAGACCCTGCATCCAAACTGTTGTTGGGTGGTCCCTTTGTGGGACTGTGAACTCTGGGCCCGGAACACCTCACTGGCTTTGCACCCCCAGGGTCAATGTCAGAGCTGCTGGGGGCAGGGCAGGTACAGGCAGTGAAGGACCTGCTTGCTGACTGTGCTCACAGCTGGTTTACTGATGGGCCACGAATACTGTCTTGTGTCGCCAAGGGAAGGAGGCGGTTGGATGGTGTTGAGAGGAGCCTAATTGCCGCATCCCTGAGTCTCTGGTCCAGGCTCCGCCCCTGCCCCATAAGACTCCACCCCTTCCCCATCTAGGCTCCGCCCCTCCCCATCTCCTGTCCAGGCCACGCCCCTGCCCCATCCAGGCTCCGCCCCTGCCCCATCTCCTGTCCAGGCCACGCCCCTGCCCCATCCAGGCTCCGCCCCTGCCCCATCCCCTGTCCAGGCTCCGCCCCCGCCCCATCCAGGCTCCGCCCCCGCCCCATCTCCTGTCCAGGCTCCACCATCGCCCCTGGCTGCCACAGAGTGTGAGCAGTGGAATCCCCCAGGGATCGTGAAGCGCCTGCGATCACTAATCAATTATTCTTTATTAAGTGTATTTCCTCCATTAGTCATTTCTTTGCTGCTTCATTAGTCGCTTCTCAAGTTTCAGTGGATTTCAGGCGTCACTGAGTACGAGATAATTTATTTTATTAAGCAATTTATTTTCTGGGTACATCTTTAAAGGTTAATTAATCACTTCACATGGAGGGGTGAAGGCTAGGGATCTGAATGCCCCCGACAGGCGTCACGCCCTGGATGCTTTGGGGGGAGAGAGGTTACCCTTCTGATGTGGGGAAGGTGAATGGGGGTCACATGCATCCAGAGTGGGGGCGTCCTGGGCAGGGAGTGGGACCGAGGGCAGGGAGGCCCAGCCTCTCTGCCTCCTAGGAAGGTGGCGGCCACCGCAGACTGTAGAGCGAGGGCAGTCGCGGCAGCAGAGGCGGGCAGGAGGGCGACTGCCCCAGGTCCAGGCCCGCTCATCTGTCGCTGGGCCTGGGGCCGGCCTCCCGGAGGGAAGAAAAGCTCAGTGCAGCTGATCCCATCCACAAAGCCCAAACCAGACCGTTTCCCCAGCGCCTCATGAATAACAAATACAGACACATAATAAATATTTAACGAGGAGGAAACCTGCTCTGAGCCAAAAGTAAACTGCCGGGAATGGTTGCATCTGCTGCGCACAGCAAATGCCTCTTCATCCAGGCTTCCCGGGGGACAAGGGACAGGGTGGTTGTGGGAGCTGACTGGTCGCTCCCGGTGGGGTGACCCCTGCTCCACCCCGACTTCCCAGCCTGCTGTTTTTAGGGCGCAGGGAATGAGCTGGCTCATGAGATCGAAATAACGAGCGTTCCCCAGTCCAGGATTTTTCTAGGTACATAGTTTCCTCCCATGATGAGTTTCTCTGAGTGCTTGATATTATTACCAATTGATAGTCACCTAATCGGATGCTTGCTCAGGGCAGGGACGTCTGTGTGTGTGATCTCACGACACCCTTTCATGTCTAAAGCAGGTCCATTCCTATTGTTCACCCGAGGAGGCGGAAGCCGAGAGAGGCTGCCGGCTGGCTCGCTCTCAGGGTTTGAGGGTGTGAAGCCAGGTCTCTGCTGTCCGGGTCCCTTGCAGCGCGTCACCCTGGTGCTACCGGTGAACCCCGCCGTGCCGAGCCTCCCTGCCCGCAGCCGTGGGGAGATGGTCTGCTGACCCTGCCCGACCCCGGCCACTGCGCTGAGCCCACAGGCAGCGGCTGTTTCAGAGCGAAGAAAAGCAGCGAAGACGACCCGGCTTACCCGCATTTCACAGAAATAGCCTCACGCTTTTAATAGTCTCTCAGCTCTTAAGGGCTGCAGGGGACCACGAGGCTGCGCTGGTTTCTTCCAGCAGAAATTGTCTGGGGGCTGATGCTCTCGGGTTCTCGTGTTTTCAAACAAGGGGCACGCTACTGTTCAGGTCTGTAAACATCTATGCTTCTAAGTGTAATCTGTTCCAAGTTCCCAAAGGGGGACGGATGGCTGAAAAGTAATCAATGAAAGTACAGAATAGCGATACAACAGGAAACATAACCAGCGCAGCCCGAAGAACGGAAACAATGGAGAATAATGGAAACAATGCACACAGCGCTGGGACGCCAGAGCACACACACCACAAACCTGCGAGTCTGGACTCCGCACGTGCAGCAGAAAAGAACGTTTACAAAAGTGCAGCGGAGACTATCTGAAAGCCAGAACTTACTGGAACGGGGATCTGATGGCCCCGTGTCCCCAGGGTGCGATCTCTTACGAGACTTTCAAATGGTGACATGACACTGTAGAGGCTTTTAGCTTATTTTCACGAAAGCAAAGGGACCGCTCCGGTCACCCAAGAGAGCTAATCTTGACAAATGCTAAATTACATTTCCCGGCACGAAACTGATAAGTGACAAACTCTGTCACCGCCGACAGAGAGGAGAGCAGAATGATGAAGGCATCGCTCAGCGCCGCACACACACCTTTGGGCAGCGAGGGCAGTGGCAGCGGCTGAGGAGGCTGAAAACCAGGCACAAAGTTGAGGGTGCTGTGGAGCTTGGAGGGGACAGGCCGGGGTTGGTGACGCCGGTCTGTCCCCGACACTGTGGGACACACAGCGCGTGTGAGCACCATGCACGCCCGCGGCTGGGTAAAGTCTCCAGTGCGGTGAAGGGGAGGGCCCTGGTATGTGGGTGTTTCATCCCGAGGGATGAGGGCTGGGGACTCCTGGGTCCCAGTCACAGGGAACGAGTTTCTGGGTGGTCGTTGCGGTAAAGACGTGGAAGGCTGCGCCTGGTCAGTAGCGAGGGTGTGCCAGGTGTGCACATGCATGGGATGGGGGTCCTGCTCACAGGGAGACCTGGGGGCTCCAAGGAGCAGGGGCGGAGAGCATGTTCCGAAAACAGGGAGGCAGAGGCCAGGCTGTCCAGGTACCAGGAGCTGCGGGAGGAGACGGGCAGAGAATGCAGGACTCGGAGCTGATGTGAGCGCCTGAAACGCGAGGTGGGCTGAAAACAGCTTTTCCTGATTCCCGTCACACACCTGGAAGCCAAGAAGAAGACGCCAGGCTTGTCTAGGAAGGCTGCCCCGTGGCGGACGTGCCCCACGCCCTGGTTCCACATCTTCCCACGTGCGGCGATTTCCTTCCCTGGCTGGGGCAGGACGTTGATGTCAGGGCTTGGAGATATTTAAAAACAGCAGCCAGCACAGAGTTTGACTGCAGAGGGATATTCCCAGAGCCCCCTGCAATGACGCGGCCCCTCCGTCTGTCCCCCAGGTTGAGGCATCTCAGTTCCCAGCTTGGTAGCGCCCGCCACAATATCGCACAGAATGCTAAGGCTGGTCTCCCAACAGGATCCTCAGCGCTAGGCTTCATGGGCCGTGGCCCTCCATGGCTGTGACCGCCCTCCAGGCTTGCTTCTATGCCCGGCCATCCTGCACAGCCAGCCAGGGCTTCCCATCTTGGAAGGAGGAAAGAGTGAGAAGACACACATGTCAAGTCCTCATCCTCAAGCCAGCTCCCGGCAGGTGTCTGGAGGCTCTCAGACACCATCTGTCTCTCAGCCTCATCACCATCATCTTTAATCTTCAAGTACTATGTTTTAGCCCTGGCTGGTGTGGCTCCATGGATTGGGTGCCATCCTGCAAAGTGGAAGGTCGCCGGTTCGATTCCCAGTCAGGGCACTTGCCTGGGTCATGGACCAGGTCCCCAGTTGTGTGTGTGCAAGAGGCAGCCACACATTGATGTTTCTCCCTTTCTCTTCCCCCCTCCCTTCCCCTCTCTCTAAAACCAATATAAGAAAGGTGAAATACTATGTTTTATTTTTATTCCAAAGGCTTGCTGGACGCCGCTGGCTGGCTTGCAAGCCTGGTGTCTATGACATCATCCGTGCGCCTGGGAAGTCCCCGCTCAGACTCGCGGCTGCGCTGTGGAATCCGATGTCGTGGGGGGCGGAAGGAGCATCACCAGGTGCCGCTGTGAACCAGGCTCTGAGCGAGGCGTCTGCTTGGGTCCAGGCTCCCGCTGCCGCCCTCCGCTGAGCAGCTTGACCTTCATGTTCAGGTGGGGCAGCCGGACCCCAGGAGGTGGCCTGGTCGTCAGGCATGGCTGACGTGTGCGCGGGCCGGTGAGCAGACACAGTGCCCGTGCGCTCCTGCTCCTCCAATTTAGGGTCACTGAACCACCCCCACTCAGGAAGGGGGGCCTGAGTTCCCCTTCCACTTCCAACCGGTGGAGCTAAGGGCACTGGCCTGGGCTTCGAGCTGGACATACCTGCTGGTCCCTTTATGTGGGTTCTTTTTGCCTGGTGCCAGCTCAAGGGCACCGTGGTGACAGCCAGCGGTGGCCCCTGCTCTGCAGGAGCCTGGGACCCTGGTGGGGACATAGAGGCCGTTAGGCAGCCTCAGATGTGGACATTAGGTGGACAATGTCCAGGCCCCAGGGCTGGCTAGCTTCTCTCCTGGAGAATTTCTCCACCTCGCATGTCCTGCCAGCCTGCCCAGCACTCGGGGAGCGACCCTCGAGATGCCAGGGGCCCGCACCCTCGGGCCACCGCCCCACGGCTCCAGCGCCAGCCCTGGTTTCCTGCATCCAGCGGGGCAGGGAACCACTTCTGCTCAGGCTTCTGCTGCAAGGACCCGCGAGCCGGCGGCTCGGTCTGCAGCCCGTGCGTGGAGCGCCCCGCCCCCGACTCACTTCAAACCTGCTCTGATAAATATATGATCACAGGAGCTGGCCAAGAGGAAGGGCCCGGAGAGGAATCGAGTTCAGAGCGGCCGCGGCGATTGCAGGGTGGATGCTGGTGGGCGGCTGTCTGCCACCAGGAAGCCAGGACGTGCCTCTTTCAGGGGCTCCCGGTCAGAGCACTGAGGGGCCCCGGCAGCCGGGAGGGAAGGAGCCCCCCAACAGCTTGCCCCAGGGGACACTGGGCTGCAGGAGCTGCCGCTGAGCGACAGGCATCCCGCATGGAGTGTGTCTGCCTGCGGGAACGCCCCCAGCACTTTCTAGAAGGCCTGTCTCCTGAAGCCGGTGCAGAATCACTGAGAGGGGCTTGGTAATTAGCCCCAATTTATATTAATGGCATTTTCGATTAGCCACAGCTGAGCCTGGCTCCAGCCCTGGGCTCCGGGAACCAGATGGGGATGTGTAAAGATATTTTTAAAAAAGTGAAAATATGAAAAAAGTGAAAAAGACAGAGTAAAAGCAGCAGCTGTGGAAGGGGGTGGCAGAGGCCAAGGGCACCCATTCGTCTCAGACACCTGGCATCGCCCTCCCCCTCCCCCCACCCACAGGGGTCCTGCCCGGCACCCGTGCCGATGGGCGCTCTGTGTCTGCCCACCTGCGTGGGTACAGGATGTGCGGAGAGCAGCCTGGGAGGACTTGGGGGTCCCCTGAGCAGGTGGGCACGGGCTGGGCACACCTGCGGCTTCACCGGCACTGAGGCTGCCTCAGCCCGCCCGTCTTCCTCCTCAGGGGCCCGTCACGGACTGGGGGTGACAGAAGCGGGGAGGGCATGGCGGCTCCTGCTGCTGGCATGGTTGGGTTTGAGGGGGCGCCCGGCTGTGACGCCAAGTCCCTGTCAGCTTCCCGGGCCAGGATGTCCCTCCAGCTTCGGTCCTCCTTGTGGTCCCGGCTGCCGAGAGGCCATCAGAGGGCGGATGCCTCTGTGACCCGAGTGATATTCCTGCCCTGCTCCATCACGGGGTGGCCTTGGGCAAGTGTCTCAAGCACTTGGAACCTCAGTTTCCTCTTTTGTAAAGAAGACGATAAACCACGTGTCTACCCATGAGGTGCCAGGAGGATTCCTGGAGCCAAGAAACTTGGGGGTGACAGCCAGGGGCCCCCATGGCTGGGCCCTGGGTGCCGCCCTCCCCTTGTCTTATAGGCGGTTGGGGAGAGTCAGGCCCTGGAGGAGAGACAGGGAGCAGGGGCCACGGGGCCCTGGGACAGTGCCGTTTACATGCTCTTGGGCGAGACTGTCAGTCTGCGGTGCCCGTCTGCACAGCGCCGCGCCCGGGGGGCTCCACCTGGTCTCTCGTGTGCCCCGTCTTCCTGAGACACGGCGGGAGGCAGGCTCGCTCCTTCCCTCCTCCCAGGGTCCCAGCTTTCGTAGGAGAGGAGGAGACTGGAGGCATGGTTTCCTTTGCACTGGAAACATACCCGTAAATCTGCGCAAAGACACAGAACCGGGAGACTCCCGTGGGCCAGAGCAGGCGGCTGTTCGACAGGCTAAGCCAGACGCCTCAGGCCTGGGAGCGCACGGGGCTCGGAAGTTATCATTTGCACTAATTGACAGGTGGGCACCTCCAGGGCCACTCCGCCCGCGCGTTCCTGGACAGCAGGACCGGGAACCCACAGACGGCAAGCAGGCCGGTCAGGCCGAGACTCCTGCCGTTTACAATCCTGGGATGAGGAAAGCAGAGCACACCAACGCCCCGCCACCCCTCCCCCCCATCGGCTGCTCACTGCAGAGAAAACTGAGGGTCCTGGGGAGTCCGCCGTCACCCCTCCCTTGGGCAGCAGGGGCCCCCGGGCGCAGGAGGCCGGTCTCCTCCCCCATCACCAAGTTCCAGGCCCCATTCACGGGGCTCCCCGAGGCGTTCGGGCCGTTTCCTCTGCCCTGTCCCAAGAGGGCAGCAGGGAGAGGACCCACAGGAGAGGGTGAGGGGAGGTGAAAACCCGCTCCCTGGAGGCGACTGTCTGCCCCGCATCCCCGCAGGGTCACTGCCCACCGTCGGGTGTGGCCTGGCTGCTGGGCTCCCGTCCCTGTCTCCTGCGTGTCCCCTCTCCTCCTGCACCACCCTGAGTGTGACGGGAAGCTCTCAGCCCGGGGAGGACGGTCAGCGGCACCTGCTGTCCCGGCTGGAGCAGACCAGGCGGGCGGTGCTGCCCCTCGGTCCTGTCCCAGGTGAGGGGTGCCTTGAGGAGCTGTTCCTACCATCTGAGCCAGAGAACGTGGGAGGTGTGACAGGGGAGGAGCCGCACCCCCCCCCCCCCCCCCCGGGAATGGCCTGTGCCCTCTGGGTCCCAAGTCCTGCCACGCTCAAGGTGCCCGCGAGCAGCCCCTTCCTGCTCACCGCAGTCAGAAGCCTGGAGCGAAGGCAAGAACGGAACCGACTCAAGGCAAGGCCGGCCTGGGAGCGGCTCCCCCTGCAGAAGGGAGGGACTCCCGGTGGCCAGGATGTCCAGCCGAGGACCCGACGCAGCAGCTCCGCTGGCCTGGCCTCTGGGGTCCAGGGCGGGGTCCCTCACGCAGACAGACCCCCAGCAGAGTCGGCGGAGCCTTGCTGCCTGACGGTGGAAGGTCCAGTCCCGGGTGACTGCCCCCCAGAAGCCGACACTGAGCTCCCCGAGGAGGAGGCTCCGGGACTGAAGCAGCTCAGGCTCGGGAAGCTTCCCTGGCTCTTTCCCACGCATCTACTGGCCGCGCTCAGCCTTCCCTCCGCTCCCTCAGCGCACGGAGTCCAGTCCTCACGGTGGGTTCTGAGTCTCGGTAATTTCTGGGTCCCATTTCCCAGCCTCTGTGCATGTCTGGTGGTCGCAGTTGGATGCCACCCACCGTGAGCTCCGCCTTGTGGGGGCCATGTAGGTTCCTGAGCTTCTCCCTGGGGTGTCGTGAGTTAGGTCTGCTGGGACAGGCTGACACGTTCGGTCTTGCTCGTGAGGGTCGGTGTCCTGGTGCAGGTCCGTGCTGACGCTCGGGCTGGCTTTGCCCCACCCCCACGGCCGGTGCCTCTGAGGACTCTGCCCCGTGCCCCATGCGTGGTGACATTTTTCAGGCTGGCCGGTGGGCCGGGCGCTGCCCTTGGCCTGGAGCTCCCAGGTCGCGCCCCTCAGTCCCCTGGGTGGTCTTTCCTTGGCGTCAGGCGGTTCCTGACTTGTACCCTGGTTAGCACTCAGCCGAAGGCTTCGGGGAGACGTCTGCAGACTAACCCCATGGAAGCTCTGGGATCTGCTGACTGCAGCGTCTTCACAAAGGACGCGAGGCTGTACCTGGGGGACATTCCCAGAGTCTGTGAGTCCTGAACTGCCCCCCAGCCTGCTTGCTTGTGAGTCCCAGAGGAGAAGCCGGTTCCTCAGGACCGGATCGCAGTTCGGGAGTGTCAGAGGTCAGTGGCAGGAGCAAGCCCACGGGAGGAAACAGACCGCGCTGGAACGACTACCTTCACAACCCAGCGCGGGGTCAGCCGAGGCGGGGCCAGATCTTCGTCCCCGTGAGTTCGCGGCGCAGAGGTTAACACACACACGGTCACACCCACAAAGATGGGGCTCGTTCCCCTGCGTTTGTGGGTGTGAAGGCACCCCGGGACAGCACCTGGGACGCGGGGCACGTCTTCCTACCTGGGGAAAAGCACTGAAGGGGTGTCATGAATGCCTCCATTCCCTCCAGACTCCCCCGCCCCGCCCACCCATGCCCTTTAGAAATGCCAGCCTGGCAGCTTCCTTGAAATGCATGAGCCCCTCGCATGGCCTCTGTGACTTTTCTTGCGTGACCTTCAGGGAGCGGGCATGAGGGATAGAGGGCAGAGCCAGCAGCATCCCCATGGCCAGGGCGCGGGCGAGGCCCGACCGCCACGAGGGGCTGGCGTGTGCGCTGTGGGCGGCAGCGGGCAGGGTGGGCAGGGCCAGTGTTCGGCTGGAGTGCGCTCTCCAGGCGCCGTGCAATCAGAGAACCGCTGGGCGCACGGGAAGGGGGGTGAGAATAAGGCGGGGCCCTGAGGCTGCTGAGCTCCGATGTGTGGCCGAGGATTTCAATCGCTGTGGGCCCGAGGGGTGACTGCTCCTCCCAGGTCCTGCTGGGGCCCCCCTGGGAGCCCACCCTCCTGCACAGCAAAGACCCCGCTCGTCCCCAGGGCCTCTCTGAGCCTCTTGCCCCATCACCCAGCCCCCTGGTTGGACGGCCCTGGCTGCGCCGAGTCCCCTTTGCTCCCCGGCACTTCCCTCTGCTGCCACACAGTGGGCGCTGGCTGGGCACACGCGCCCAGAGGGCAGTTTGAAGGGAGAAGCAGACAGCAGATGTTGAGTCGACTTCTAAGAGAACGTGCATCAGATGAGGAAACCGAGGCTCAGAGAGGCCAAGGGCTCTGTCCTAGGCCACGCCCACGCTCAAGCCCGACCCAGGCCCTCTGCCGTCTGCGTGGGCCGGGCTGTGACGAGGTCCATGGTGGGACAAGGGGATCGAGGCCAGTGCCCTTTGTCCTTGGAAGGCCCAAAGATAATCTATGTCTTTTCCAATGTCCTGTGGCCGGACTTGACTCGCACCTGTGAATTATTCAGAGAAGCTTCTGCTACAAAACGCGGGGAGACGGGGACAGCGTGCTGTGCGAAGGGCCTGCCCAAGGCTCCGACCGCCTGGGGCCCCAGGGAGTGACGGGCCTTTGGGACACAGGCCAACAATGCCCTCCGCGTGGTCCGGGGTGCTGAGCGGTGACTCGCTGCCCGCTCACGCCTTCTGTCCTGACCGCCTCCTCTGCGGGACCCTGGGAGTCTGGGTGTGGTCGGGGCTCCTCCCCCCGGAACCCCCTCCCAGCCTCGGTGCTGCCGCTGCCCCCCGGCTTGCAGACGCCGCCCTCCGCACCTCCGTCGCCGTGTGGGTCTGTGTGTCTGTGAGGACACTGGTCATGAGGCCCAGGCCCACTTGGCCCAGCGTGACCTCAAAGTTCCCGTGATTATATCTGTGAAGACCCAATTTCCCAAGTAAGGCCACATTCTGGGGTTCTGGGTGGACGTGAAGTTGGGGAGTGGGGTGCTGTTCGCCCCAGTACAGGGAGCAAGAAACGGGTTTGGGAAGGCAGCCACTGAGGACAATTTTCAGCTACGTGGCACATCCCTGGGTCCTGTGTGTGGGGACCAGAGCCAGAAACCTCCCTTTGGGGCCCCCCCTTCCCTTTCTGAGGGACACCTGTCCCTTAAGCTTCAACTAAGCTTGCAGGCCTGGAGGTGGCCCAGGCTGGGGGTGGGAGATGGAACTGTCTTCCTTCCTCCAAGAAGGGCTCTGGCCTGCCGGCGGGGAGCCCCACACCACGAGGAGCTGGGCCGTCTCACTGAAGGCTCATCTTTGATGCATCTTGGCAGATCAATGGCCAATTCTCCCACCAAAGAGGCGCTCGGCAGGAAGCTGTTTTGGAGCTTTATAGCTCGATACTCTGCCTTTTACGACCAGATTACTTGTCTTGACTGTGGAACACAAATCGATACCTTTCAGAGACGCGCGGCCCTGGGGAGGGCCCACAGACAGGTGCACGGGGCGGCCCCGATGGCAGACACGTCACAGGAGCAGCTGTCCTCAACATTTCACGGAGAAGGTGTCCAGACCCAGAGCCTCGCACGGGGCCGTCTTTCCAGTCCCCAGAGGAGTGCGTTTCTCCAGGAAGTGCGGCCGAAATTCCCGGGGAATCCACATGCAACGGGTTTGAGACGGAAACCTCATGACGCTTCCCCATGAACTTGGAGGCAGCCACAGAACCCGCTAGAGTGCCAGCAAAGGCGGGGGCTCAACGAGCCGGGCACGCTGGGGAGCGTTTACGGCCGTAGCTCCCTGCAGCGAACCCCTGAGCGGCCGTGCACCCTGCGACCTCTCAGGAGCATGGGAAGAGCTGGAAAAGAGCCAACGAGCAGGCGTGAGCTGCCTGTTGTCCTCAGTCCCCGTCTGGAGAAGCACCTGCACTTGGGGCGTCCCTGGGGCACGCAGCCCTGACACGCAGGGAGTCACCACTTCCCCAGGGCAGGTGGCCTCCCTGGAATGGCGGACGCAGCTCCGGCTCCTGTGCTGACAGGGACGCAGAGAACTTCACTCCCAGGTGCAAGGGGCCCGGAGAGCACAGGACGGAAGAGACCCACGTGGAAGGACGTGGCTTCACAGCCCAGCTCTGCTATCGCTGATCAGCCAGGGGACCTCAGCAAGTTACGCAACCTTCCCAACACCCACATTTGATCATCATCTGTAGGACATGGGCAGTGACGTCAGCGGCTCCCCTGGCTCTCAGGGCTCACGTGGGAAGCTGGGCAGAAGCAGCCAGTAAGCGGCAAGGGCCACGGAAGCGCGCCCTGTGGTTCTGTGTCAGCCGCGTGGCACGTGGCCCAGATAGTGGAGGAAATACCGGTCCGTCTGCGAGGACAGGGGAAGAGGCGGCCGAGTACCCGCTGGAAGTCGTAACAGGAAACGAGACCAGAGCTGATCACAAAACCAGAAGGGTACGCAGCCGCGGCGCGGGTCTCGGTTTGCTCAGCTTCTCAGGAGCCACGGACCCACAGGTCCCTTTAGCGAATGCCCGTGAAGGCCACCTTCAGGCCTGGCCCCGGGGCGTCAGCGAGCTACAGGGCCGGCACCCAGGCTGGCCTGCAGGGTCTTGACTGTGCGCACGGATAAAGCTCCTACTACGTGCCAAGCATAGGCGGCCCGTTCAGCCTTCAGACCACTTGGAAGTAGATACTGCTGGAACTTTCCTCAGTTTAGTTGCTGGGGAAAGCATCAGAAATTAACTTCAGAGCAAAGATGCCGCGGAGTCAGGTTTCCAGGAGGGACTTGGGAGGAGGGTCGTCTCCTGCAGAGAGGGGGACAGTGCTGTGGCGGGCCCCTGGAGCCGCCCGCTGGTTTCTGGCCCAGCCCAGGACCTCCCGGCTCCCCTGAGCCAGCAAGCTTCCAGGCTGGGGTGGAGCATGGCTGTTTCTTCAGATTCTGCCTCTGGGAAGCAGCAGATGAAAGGGGGCAGCCGGGGGCAGTGGGCGCTGCTTCTGGCGTGGCCAGGGACACCCTCCGAGCCCTGGGCTGGGTCAGCTGCGATCCCAGCTGCTGTCGGAGCCTCAGGCGAGCTGGAGACGAGGGGGAGGAGGTGGCAGCCTCTGTATTAGGCCTCAGGGCCCCCCCTGGAAGCAGGCCCCGAGACACCATTGCCTGGCTTGTTCCTGAGACATGTCCTCCCAGGACAGCGGCCGGGGACAGGCAGGTCACTAGGGGTGCCGCATGAAGGCACGGTCCCTTGGCGTCACGGTAACCATTATTCCTTCCCACTGCCCCACTGGGCGTCACCTCCGGGAGTCCCGGCACTTCCTCGGTGGTCGGTCCAGCGGGAAAATCTCTCTCTGCTGCTTGCTTACGGCTGTCAGTCATCCCCAACATGATTATTCTGGACAATTAACTGCCACTTACACTTTAATGTAGCTGTTAAGTCCAATATTTTTAATTATTTTCCCCAAATTTAAAATGCACGTCAGTGATTTCTCACCTGTTTGGGTGAGAGCTCCATCATCTGCCTGGCTTGGGGAGCAGGTGGCCGCTGAGTCCTGGTGTCTGACCGACTGTGAGCCCCTGCACGGTCAGGACGGGTGGGGCTCCTCCCCCACGGGTCCACTGACCTCGTGGGAGGCTGTGGCTTGAGAGCCTATGACTGGCCTGCCCACAGGGAAGACCCGTGGACCGGGGCGTCCCTGTTCCTTGGCCCACCTGCCCACTCATATAGCGTGTAGCACCCACCACAGTCCTGGCACGCGGTCCCTTCCGCCACGGGGACCTCAGGCTGCCCGGAGCTGGGTGTAAGGACCCCGTGTCGGGAGGTAACCAAGGACAGTCTGAAAGGTCACGGAGGCTCTCAAAGCATCTGTATATGGGTTCTCTCTATTGCTATTTACGTCATTAAAAAATGAAAGCGGAGAAGTTTTAAACTTCTGTCTGTATTAATTCTTTCTAAAATCACAATAATAACCGTAATTAACATACTTCGGGGAGCCGAGTGACATGCTTCCCCACAGTGAGACGTGCGCCTCCCTCCTCCTTGCGCGGCTTCCTGGGGCCAGCGGCTTCCGGACTCGCTGCCATGCGCTGTTTGTTCAAATGTTTGAAGAAAACACGGCCTCACGCAGGTGTGCGGTTGGAAAACAGAGGGGTATTCTCACAGCTTTTCCGGATAGCCCATGAACATGGGTTTCTGGGGTGTGCAGAGAGACGCGGGGGAGCAGACGGCTCTGTGGTGTCAGGACAAGTGTGTCTCGGGCAGGTGGGGACTCTCCGAACACGCCACAGGCGGAGAGGCAGCGTTCCTCAACCCGATCCTTCTGAAGACCCGTTTGGTGACCCTGAGACGCGAAAGGCCCTGATTTCGAAGGGCCAGGTGGGGTCCGGGGACTTCTCACTTTAGACAGGGGGCCCGGGAGCCGCGAGGCATGTCTTGCTGGGGAGGGGCCGGTGCACGGGCTGCGGGCGTCACAGACCCGGCCACACCCACCGGGGCTCTCCAAGCTCCCAGCCGTCTGATTTCCGGGGGCCTGGTGGCCCCAAGAGCGCCAGGGGAGGGAGTTGCCGAAACAGTGTGTCCTCTGTCCACACCCTGGCCTCTCTCTCTCTCTCTTTAAAGAGTAGTCTTTTCTGACGGTCCTGGGTTGCGTTTTTCCCGCCGAGCTGGAGGGAGGCGGAAGGGGAGCGCATGCTGTCTGGAGCGCGGCGCTTACGTCCATCTCAAACGTCCAGTGCTCACCCGAAGGCCACCAGGGACAAGGGGCACATCCCGAGGGCCTCCCAAGTCCCCGCCTCCAGCCCCTCCTCCCTGTCTCTGTCTCCTTTACTTACGCGGCAGCACAGAGCGCCCATGTGACAATGGCCAAGGGCTGCCGGAGCAGGGCCCCCAGACGGTCAGGCACGCAGCGAGGAAGGCCAGCGGGCCGGGCGTCGGTGGCTGTGTGAGGGGCTCTGGTCCCATTGACAGCCCATGTGCCGACCGCTGGGGCCCTCAGTCCACACTTCTGCTCTCTCTCCATGTTGCCCACATTTGTCACTGGCTTCGCTGTCACCTGCTTCTGCCCAGTGTCGCGGGAGCCCCGGGTTCCCTGTTGTCTAGAAAGAGGAGAGGCTCAGGTCTGTCCTTGGAGACCAGAGGCCTGAATTCATTTCCAAGGAGGTGGATTTATGCTCATTTCTGAGCCTCAGGGATGCGCTATTCCTTCTGGAATCCTCATGTATTGTTTCTGTTTGTGAAATGCACTGTGGACGGAGCCAGAGGTGAAAAAACAACAGGCCAGTGTCCTCAGGGGTCCTGCCCGGGGACACCCTCCCGGGGGCTCGGAGCCCTCGGGTCCTGTCTCAGCTGACCTCGTCCCCTGGGAGGGTGCGCTCAGGATGCGGTGTCCTTCCTCAGCCGAGATGAGAGCTCTGTCCCAGCAGAAGGACTGGTAGGATCTCGGGCTGGTGGCTGAGGGGACGGGCTTTCCGGTGGCTCTGGGGCCCAGGCAGGTCAGAGCAGCAGCTGGTGAGAGCGGACGCTGCTCATTGGCTGTTTGAGAAGACGTGTCCTGCTCTGGGTCCTTGGACCACGTGGACAATTCACAGGCCGGGGACCGGTCTCCTCGCCTTTGCGACTTGCATGCACGACTCCCTCCCTCGTCCTCTGCCCTTAACAACTCTCCACGCACCCAAGATGGTTACGGTGACTTAATTTTTTTAAACCTTTAAAAAGTGCTTTCTCCCCCATTTCCCAAGGTCAAAGCGTATCCTTGGGCTGAGCCATGAGTGGTCACATGTTTGCTCAGGGTGAAAGGACATGGCTTCTCCCTGAAGATGCCGCCAGCTCCTGGGGGTCCCGGAGGGAGCCTTGCACTCGCTGTGACAGGTGGGACCACCTCTAGCCAGGGACCACGTCTTCCTGGGTGTCTCCCAGCCCCCTTCCCTGCCCTCCCTCTCTTTCCAGGATAATAGTCCTTCGTGAGTCCTGGTCTCCCAATGTCCCCACCCTGCCCTGCCCGGAGCCAGTCTTTGGGGACAATGTCCTCTGGCTGAATAGTATCCTCTGGGGGAGGGGGAGGGTGGGAACAAGGCAACCATAGAGCTGGTTCTTCAGGAATATCGATGACCGATGTTTGCTGGGACTGGCCTGGGTCTCTGAGCCCCTCGGAGGGTGTCCACGTTTCTGAGGCGTCCTTTTCCTCCGTTGTCCGCAGCCTGGGCAGCTGTGTCCTGATGCGGCCTTCGGGCTTCGGGGGATGGGCAGAGCCTTGTCAATTAACTAACCGTGACCCAGGGCCACGCTTCCCCTCGGCTGAGCAAGGCCTCCTGGGCCACGGGTCCTCACTTTGTGTGGGGACACAGCGAGGACAGGGGCAGGCTTGCGATGTCATGGGAGTAAAGGTCTCTGTGCACCCCCGGGACCGCCTCTCAGAGGAAAGCAGCTGGGATCCGGGCCGAGGGGGCAGAGCGATGGCATAACCGGATGCATAATTCTCAGCCCTGCTTATCATAAAACCACTACAGCGCCATAAACTCTGACAGTTCGGGCGGCCAGGTGATGTAGGAGCTGACATGTCCGCCCGGCGGCGGCTCAGCGAGGGCCGTGCAGCCCCAGGAAGGGAAGGGACGGGAGGGGCAAGTCTGCTCCAAGGGCGGCCAGGTGTCTGGCTCGTTCCCCAGGCGATGTGTGTGGGCTGGTGGGCCTTTTGGGGAGCCCCCAACAGCTGTAGGTGCCTGGGGGGGCTGGGGATGGTTAGGTGCAGCCTGCCGAGGGGCTGGGGGACGGAGTGCCAGGGACTGTCCCTTCCAGCCCCTGAACTCTGCAGCTTGAATAAGGGGGAGCTCACTGCTACGTGGGTGTCTGTTTCCTGACACATCACTACAGGGCACCTGCTGTGTGCCAGGGCCATGCCATGCGCCGGAAGAGGTCGTGTGCAGAAGGACGAGCTCCTGCCTCAGGCCCCTGCTGCTCCCAGAGGTGTCAGGGCAGGTGACAGGAGAAAGGGCACAGGGGCCACAGCAGCCCCCCATCCAGCATCCTTGCGTCATCAGCCTCCTGTCCCCTCGGTGGGGAAGACACCACAGCAGAGACCCGTCCAGGCCCCTGAGCCTGGCAGAAGGGTGAGGGGGCACGGGTGGCTTTTGGAACAAAAGGTAAGACAGCTGGGCTGCTGGGGGGCCCCCCGAGCAGCCGCAGAAGCAAATGCAGCCTCCGTGCCCCCACCAGCAGGGACTGACTCCCAGGGACTGAGCCATGCCCGCCCCCTCCAATGCCCCCCGCCCCCCGCCTTCTCTGGCTCCGTCCCACCCCCTCCTCACGTCTTGTCATTAATTTGGGAGGTGGAAAGCCGAGGCTCTGCAGAGCTTCATATTCTCCTCCCCTTACCCCATAGTTTATTAAAAAACTAAATGCCCAGCAAATCACTTTTATGAGCAATTAAGTGCCCCTCTCGTGTGTACGTGGAGGGCTCGGCTGGCAGATGGATGGAGGCCCCTGTGGAGGGCGGGGCTGGTCTCCCCGGTTCTGCACCAGCCCCGTCCCCGTCCCCGTCCCTGCTGCTGTCCCCCCGGGTGGACGAGGCAAGTGTCTCCATCTGTCCGTCTCGGGAGGAACAGGGGCTTATGTACTGAGCACCGAGCATGTTTATTTGCCCATATTTCCTCCTCTCCATGTGAACTGTGGGGTCCCCACTCCTGTAATTGCGGTTGTTAGTTACTTGTCTCAGTGTAAAGAGAAAACGGCCGGGGATATTGGCTCGCACCCCCTCCCCAACCCCCATCCACAACTCTAAATAAACGCTCCCGTCTATTGCGAAGAGAAAGATCCATCAGACTTGGCCCCGGGCGACACGGAGCGGCCCCGTTCAGTCCTGTTTCTGGAACATTCACTGTCCTTGTGTCGCCTTTAAGATGAAGCACCGGCCCACGGCCAGCGTCCCGCGCGTGCAGGCTGGACCCCTCCCCTTGACCGAGAAGCTCGGTCTCTAAAGAGGCGGCCTCTGACCTAATCTCCTGCGGCCGGTGCGTCTGCACTTGCGCCCAGAGGTCAGGGGCGATGCAGACGACGCTTGCTTAGCCGGCTCTCCTTCTGCAAAGCCATGTCGCGGCTGGAACTCGGACATCGCCCTTTTGAAGCCACACAGCAGCGCCCTGTTCTGACAGCGTTTTCCCCGGCGTTGGAACTGACTCACACGCAGTCTTACAGCGGTCCACACTGAAGCCGCCCGTGGCTAAATCAGCTCGTCCCTGGACGCAAAGGCCTGTGGCCCTGGAGCGCATCGCCCTTCAGCTGCGTGAGGTCGAACCCCCGGAGGAGGTGCAGCCCCCAAACAGCTCCCTCTGCGTCTGAGTCCTCCGTCACGGAAGCCTGGAGAGCGGCTGGGCACGCCGGTGTGGGGCTGGACTTTACGTCCTCAGCGTGGCACGGCCTGGCTGGGCTCGCCTCCTCTGCCCCCCTTGGGGCCAGGTAGCCACACGGGCAGGGTCTCCTCGGTCCTGAGCGGTCAGCCCGAAGCAGAACGAGGCTGCAGACCCATCATGAGGGGTTTCAGGCAGGTTTGTTCTGCAGATCTTCGATCCACAGATGCGGGGACCCGAGCCTCAGCCGCAGACGGTGCCGTGCGCCCTGGGGCGGTGCCGCACGGCTGTTTCACTGTCTTCACTGCCAGCGGGAGAGTCTGCAGGGCCATGTATCTGATGCGCTTCTTCTGAAACTTGGAGCCGACTGGCTTTCTTCTGAAAACCCTGTTCCCCCCGGGGGGCCGGAAAACAAGCCACATCCGGCTTCCTCTCCCCGTTAGACCCCACATGCCGCCTCACAGTTCACGGCCCAGGGACATTTGCATTCAATTCCTCCTGGCGAATATGAAGTGGATGTTACTAGCAGGGAGTAGAGCCAAGGGAAGTGTTGGTATAATTTAAACGTTTCAACCACATTTAAAGACTTAAACGGAATATTCTGGGCTGCCGACACCTACCAGTGACTCACAGGCCAGGGAGCCAGTTGAACGGTAGTGTTGGGAAGGACACAATAGAACGTGTCAGCGGGAGGACCTGTCCCTGCCTTGGCACAGATAAAGGCCTGGCCGAGCCGGTTTCTTTTCTCAGATTCCCGTGGGTGCCCAGGCCGAGGCATCATCCTCGCAGGATCTGCTCTCAGCAGCATAACAGGACTCATCTTTTATGTGAGCATTTGCCTCTCAAAGCAAACCCTTTCCTACTGGGCACAGACGGGGTGCTGCGTGGCTGCCGGCTCTGTCGCCCTGGTGAGGAACTGGCTGTGCTGAGTGCGAGCGCAGGTGGTCAGGTTGTCCTTGCATTTGGTCTCTTCTCCGTGGGATCCCAGGAAGCAGCTCCCGCTCAGCCCGCAGGCCACTGTGCGCGGGCACCTGGGGAGAGGGAGCCAGGGGGTCTGGTCATCGCAGGAAGATGTGTGCAGGGCTGATCGATGGAGCACGGCCTGAGTCTGCGTCCCAGGCCGGCCACGAGCCAGGTGGGGGGCCTTGGGCTAGTGTTTAACAAACGTGAACCCCAGTTTCTTCATCTGTAGTAAGTATCCCTGCTTCACCAGATTGTCGTGGGGAGACAATGAATGAATATATAAAAGCAATTAAAACATTGTTGGCACTGAGCAAATGCCAGTGAGTGTTGGTTTGCTGTCATCACCACTATCACCATCATTATCACCATCATCATCATCACCACCATCATCACCAGCATCATTATCAACACAATCATCACCAGCAGCACCATCACCACCATCACTATCATCACCTTCATCACCATCATCATCATCACCAGCATCACCATCATCACCATCACCATCATCACCATCATCACCATCACCATCATCACCATCATCATATCACCATCATCACCATCACCAGCATCACCATCATCACCATCACCATCATCACCATCATCACCATCACCATCACCACCATCACCATCACCACCACCAGCATCACCATCATCATCACCATCATCACCATCATCACCATCACCAGCATCACCATCACCATCACCAGCATCACCATCATCACCATCATCATCACCATCATCACCATCACCATCACCAGCATCACCATCATCACCATCATCATCACCATCACCATCACCATCACCATCATCACCATCATCACCATCACCACCATCACCATCACCATCACCAGCATCACCATCATCACCATCATCATCACCATCATCACCATCACCAGCATCACCATCATCACCACCATCACCATCACCATCACCATCACCATCACCATCATCGCCATCATCAGGGGCATGTTGTGAAGGTATCATTGGCTGAAGCTCACAGAGACATCTCATCACATGCGAACCTTTTTCTGTTTGGTCCAGACTTGAAGTCGAACAACTGAAGTCCAGGGTGGGGCCCCGTCCAGCAGCAGGCAGCTCCATTCCCCGGCCAGCCCGGGACCCCCGAGACTGTCCGCCATGCCGGTTTGGCAGCATGAAGTTTCCAGTGTTTTCTGGGCGTCCCCGGACCCACGGCAGCAGTTTCCTCCCTTGTCACCCTTCGGAATCAAGTGCCACAGACGATCTTCGGTTTAGAAACCAGTTCCTCCTCTGGTCTCCAGTCAGGGGTTTTACGCTCAGCAAACACGACGAGAGCACATTCGCTTTTATGATTTGAAACACCTGTCAGCGCTCTCCAGACAGGTGCCCGGCCCCAGGGACGCGGGGCTGGAGATGTCATGGGACTCCGGCTGCAGAAATAGAAAGAAGTACCGCATGAGCTGCAGCACCGGGGACACACACAGCGGCACCCACAGGAAAGGGACGGACGCCCCAGGCCAGGGCCGCGCCGGGCAGGGCAGCTCTGAGCTCGGGGGCCGTCGGTATGGCTGTGAGTCCCAGGCGGAGGGCTGGCGGCCACGGTCTTGGGCTGCAGTGACCATTCCGGTAGGTGGGAAGCCGTGGGCCGGGGGTGGGCTCTGACCCCGCACAGAGCCAGGGCTGCCGGGGCAGCCTGCGTGGTCAGTGGCCCGCAGTAGGGAAATGCAGCCCAGCAGCCCAGGGGGTCGCGGCTGGCAGAGGCCCCGATGAACCGGGGTGGGGTGACCGGGACCTGAGGCTCCAGGCCCGCTTCTCCTAGGCAGCTGGACTCCAAACTTATATTGCTAACATGATTCTTCACGTATTTTAGAAAGCATTCCTATTTTTAAAACATTATTATTATCTTCACCCAAGGCCACTTTTTCATTGCTTTTGGAGAGAGAAAGGGAAAGAGAGAGAGAGACAAACATCGATGTGCGAGAGAAACATCAATTGGCTTTTCCCTCATATGATCCCCGACTGGGGATTGAACCCAAATCCAGGACGTGTGCCCTGACTGGGAATCAAACCTGTGACCTTTTGGTTCATGGGATGACGCTCCAACCAACTGAGCCACACCGGCCAGGGCTGATTCTTCCTATTTTTGAAAGTGTGTTTCTCTGCAGCAGAAATCGTACATTCCGTGGGAATCTTAGGAGCCCTGATTTCTGGAAGTTTCCCCCGGGAGTTTTGTTTATGTTAGACAGGAGCAGCAGCGCCCGCTGGGGCCGGTTTCTCAGCTTGAGCTGGGCCGGCTCCTCTAAGTCTCTCCTCCGGACTCCGGGGAAGCCCAGCTTTCTGGAAGGGCAGGGCCCCCTGGGTCCCACCGGTGTCCAGCCCGGTGCCTGACACCCAACACCGGTCCCAGGGGTTTGGTGACTGCTGTCAGGGAGGGGATGAAGGAGTGACTGTGGCCCCTGAGTCCGCCCCCCGGCTCCGCTTCCGGGACTCTGCCCGAGGTGTAAACTGAAACTCACTTACCTTGTGGGAAAACCAGGTGAAGAAAGGAGCACAGTGAGAACCCCTTTTGTTCCCGGACAGTTTTTGAAAAGAAAGAAGGAAAGCAGTAGCTGCTTTAAGACATTCCCGCTCGGCTACACGGGCCTCCCCTTTCTCCTCTGCATGTCTGCCGCATCCTGACACGGAGGTGGGGGGCGTGGGGTGGGGGTTGGATGCTCTTCAACAAAGGACTTTAATGAAGAAGATTTGTCAGGCCGCGCGCTCCTGTTCCGACTGTCAGGCCGCCGGAGGGAGACGGGGAGGCGGGCGGGGTTTCTAAAGCTCCCGTTCCACAGGAGACACGGGAGATAATTAGAACTTCCGGCGAGAAGATAACAGCGTGAGAGGCCGAACCTGAGCAGACGCCCGCTTAGCCCTCAACGTCGGGCGGCCGCCGGCCAGAAGGTGCGCCCGCCGTGTCTTCCTGCCGCCCCTGTGGCCTCGCCTTCAGGGGCCAGTGAGGCTGGAAGGGGGCGGGGGAACCGGTGGGAATCTCTCTCTCCCATCGCCTGTCCTTGTCCTCGACCTCGAGCACGGGAGTCCTTCTGCTGCACAGCACACTCCTTCCCTCTGCACGTGTGTGAGTCAGACACGCTCCGCAGGATTCCCCTGCTCCGCACAAACCAGCCACGTGCTGGCTGGAACCAAACCCGGATGGAGGCCGGGATCCCGGAGACGACAGATGCACACAGGCCCGCCCGCCAGGTGCAGAGCAGGTGGGGACGCTGCGCTCAGGTGACAGCGCACGCGGGGGCCCAAGCCAACACGTGGGGAGAGCCGGCTGGGCCTGCGGGGCGGCCCGACTCTGCCCTGTGGCGGCCCCGTCGCCTCTGGAGGTCTCAGCCTTGCCCTGGCCTAGCGCTGCAGCTGCCACCAACACTGCATCGGGAGTGACAAATGCTCTCAGTTTACCGGGACTGAGGAAGTTCTTGGGCCATAGAGCTTTTGGTGTTAAAACTGGGGAAACCTTCGGGACGAGCTGGTCATGGCAGAGGTGGACTGTGGGGACGAGGGCCCCGGAGCTCCGCCTGTGTCCCATGAGACCAGAGGGAGATGCTGGTGTGTCCTGCGTGGGGAGAGGACAGGGACCGTGACTGCGGAGGACTGTCTGACGAAGCCCACGTGAGCCGGGCCAGCCCAGCCTCTGCGTACGGCCAGCTTCGTCTGCCAGGAAAGGCCAGTCTGAACGCCAAAGGCGACTACTGACTATTTCAAAGGACACCAGGTCCCCTTTGCAACACAGGACACTCAAACTTGCCCCTCTCTCCTCATTTCTCCGGAGGCAGCGGCTGCTGCCATTTCTGACAGTGAAGGGCGCGCCCAACGTCACTCAGAGGGGCAGGACCAGGAATTGTAATCTCCATTTTGCAGGAAAAAAGCCACCCTGTGCCCTGTGCAGCGCCCCGAGCTGGGGACAGGAAATAAACGATCCACGCGGATCGCGGGTGACCATTTGCAGGGGCCTGGGGCTCAGGCACGTCCTAACCGGAGTGCTGGCCTGCGTTTAAGGTGAGGACCAGAGTGGTAATTGTCCCCCAGGGCACAGGGGGAGCTCCTCCAGCCCTAATGTTCCACAACCCTGTCCTTCCCGTCCCCAGGGTCCCCAGAGCTAATGGGCCCTGGGCCCAGCTGTGGACAGGCACCGAGGGAGCCCGGGGCAGCCCTGTGGGCTCCACACCAAACACCCACTCATGGAATCTGTTACAGTACATGGACTTGTGCCACCGCGAGGCCTGGGTGACATCTGTCTCTCTGAGCCACGTCAGGCGCCCGATTTGCATGTCATGCCGGGACACAGAGTTGAGAGGACAGGGCAGGTGTACACCCATGACTGGCCAGGGCCCGGCTGCAGGTGCGCTGAGGGCTGTGGGGAGGGGTCGGGAGCCGGCCGGGGAAGATGTGAACTGGGGTCCCCCTGCCATGTGAAGGGGGCTCCCCGATGCTCCCCAGGGGTGAGGCATTGGCAGAGGGCTCTCTTGAGCCTGGGGTCTTGCACTCACGACAGGTGGTGGGTGGTGACTTCTAAGGCTGTGCTCAGCCACCTTCCAGAACAGTCCACCGCGGAGCTGGAGCCGGAGCCGAGCCTGTGGGCTGGCGAGGAGCAGGGTGGCCCCTGCTGAGCGCACTTCCAGAAGAATGCGCGCCACTGTCATGCCCCCTGCAGTGCGAGGAATCCTGTCCTCACCTGCGGACGGAGACCTCACAGGACAGGCCCAGGGGGTTCCCAGGCCCCGGGACCCGGGGGTGCACAGGAGTTGTAAGTGCTCACTTGTAGCCAGTCACGTGCGCTGCGCTTGGCCTGCCCAGGTGTCCAGCAGCACCTCCGCACGTCTGTCCTTTGCCCCGTGTCCGCCTGCTCATCGCACGGGACGGCCTTCTGCTCAGTTTCCCGTGCGCGGACGGCAGGACACCGACCCCTGTCACTTTGCTTTCTAGGGAACCAGGAAATGTGAGCAAGGAAATGTAACCTGTTTGCTTTCCACGAAATAGTACAGCGCGGCCGTGAGAGGAGGTGGTGGTGGAGGGTCAGAATACGCGTGTCATGTCGTGTATGTGAGAGGCACGTGTGTCTGCGTGTGGGAGGCGTGTGTCTCTGCAGAGCCCATGCAGGCCCACGCGAGGGCACGGCCCCTGGGTCAGGAGCTCGCCTGCCGTGGGCTTTCTGAGCACAGAGGCCCAACGTGCTTCCTACGGGGCCGACCCAACACACCTCCACCCAGGACGCGTGGGGCCGGGGGCGCCCAGCCAGCTTCTGCACCACTGCCCGCCCATAAACGTTGATTGAGCGTGAAAATAGGCGTTTTATTTTAAATCTCTTTTTAAATTTTAAATGAAAATTGCCCTCCTGGGGAGAGAGGTGAGTGTCCTACCCGGAGCAGCGAGCAGCGGCCTGAGACCACAGTGGCTGCCGAGCTGAGGCTGCGGGGGGTGGGGGGCTGCCCCCTGAAGGCCCCCCGGGTCAGCGGAGCCCCCAGCCACCTGCTGAGTGAACCCCCACCTCGGATGCTGAGTGAACTGTCCTCAGTAGACGGCTCCCTCCGTCCCCGGCTTCGCTCCTGCTGTCCCTTAGTTTGCTGCTGTCCCCCTGGGGCTGGAGGTCTGGGCTGGGGTGTGGAGACAGTCCCCCTGGGACCTCTGCCTGAGGGGCCAGGGGTTCTGGCTGGTGCAGTTCTCACCTTGGTCCTCCAGCCTGGGCTCTGACCTTCACTCGTGAACTCCCCAGCGCCTCCCCGCAGGCCCAGGAAAGGGAGCCGCGGGGGGCTAACCCGGGCTAACCTGACCCGTGTTTGCCAGGTGCTCACAGGTGTTTGGCCCAAGCTGGGTGCTCAGTAATGGGGTTACTGCTGGGAATCCGCAGGAGCTATGGCGGGGGGAAAGGGCTGTACCTCTTTTTATGGAAGTGAACTTCACGGAACACCAAATTAACCTTTAAAGTCTATAACTCGGTGACCTTTATGGGCCCATTAAGTCCTTAACTCTTTCAGGCGATTCTCTCCTTTCACCCCTGGGTGAACGAGTCTGGTCAGTGGTCCTCTACAACGTTTGCCTAAGTGCCCTTCACACGTGGCCTGCCCCCCCCCCCCCCAGCCACTTTCACGCTGCGTCCGCTGAGGACACACACACGCCCAGCCCACGGGGCCTCTGGGCAAGCCTGGGCCTTCTCTGGGCCCCGCGACACGGGCCAGGAGGGCTGGGGTCCGGGCGCCAGGTCAGGCCTGGCTTTGGCGAGGCAAGTGGCTTCTCCAAGCTCATGGGAAAATGGGCCCATCAGCTCTTCTTCCCAGTGACCGGGCGGGAAGTGGCAGCCATGGCTCACTGGGCTGAATGTCTGCCGGGAACAGTCAGACAGTCACAAGGTCCAGCCGCCGTGTGGAGGGCTCAGTGACAAAATGCCTGGCGAGTGCCCGGTAACTGACAGTCTCCCTCCATTGTGGGGAGGTGGGGGGCAGTGAGGCAGGGGGCTCCTGGCCTCTGTCTGGGCTCTCCGGGTCGGGAATGGGAACACAGGGGCCTTAACCCCGCGGGCGCGACTTGCTGTGTTTCTGCCAGATGGCATGGTGTCCCGTCAGAGCCGCTCCCGGGCTGAGCCCGGGGATTCCAGCCCGGCTGCGGCTCCCTCCAGGCCTGGGGGTTTGGGCACTTCCTGTCGCGGCGCTGTGACACTTTCCAAGATGGTCATGAGCAGATTCTCTGAGCAGCTTCGTGTCACTACCCAAGCATCCGGCGCCCCCACACTCTACTCCCAGGGACACAGGAGGGGGAGGCCAGGTGAGGACCCACCTGGGTCTGGGAGGCCGGCTCCAGCCGCTGCTAAGGAATCACCAGGAATCAACTGGAAGGAGGAGAGAGTCACCACCCGCTGTCTGCCCCCTCTCAGGGTGGTCCTGCTGTTCAGCTGCTTTTGTCCAACACCAACATTCGGGGGCCCTGCCCGTCCCCCTCCCCACCCCATCTCCCCCATTCCCACGCCCCAGGGAGCATCTGCCTCCAGGGCTTTGCTCTTCCTGGTCATGCAGAGCTGCCTGTGGGGACTCTGAGGGGGTCAGAGCACCTGACATGCTGGCCTACGCCCTGGACAGCAGAGGTGCCATTGGCCCCCAGGGCTGTGACCATGGCATCCTGGGCTAGAAGCCGCCCTGGTGACCGGAGGAGATGGCCCAGCTTCTGAGGCCGCGGCCCGTGTCTCCTGTCTCCTTTCCAGGTAGAAGGTGCCGGGCCCCCCTCTCCCGGCCTGGGGGCAATGGGACACTAACTAACAAACCAACCAGAGCCCCCCTGTCAGGAGGAAAGCCAGCATCAAACTGTTTCGCTTTGTGTTAAGAAGGAGGACTTCCTTTCCTTACTGATGGCGCTGCTGCCAGCGATGCCCTTTGGGAACAGCCGCAGGGCACACGCAGAGGGCGCTGTCTGTCATCTTGCCACCCGGTTTCTTACCTGATGCGACTGCCTGACCCCTGAGTCGCCCTCCATCACGCTGAGGCCTCTGCCGATACTCCAGCACTCGGGATGCGCCGTCATCACCGCACCAGGTTATGTGCTGGAGTATTTCCACTTAGAATATCTATTTTCCGTGGAACTGCCTCCTCATTCCTTACATACCTAACAGTGTCTGTGGTATTTGCTGACGGGAATGGCGTGTGAGCACCCCCACCCCCCCAGAACCTGCGTACCTCGAAGCAGCGTGCGGACGCCTGGGGCCGGGCAGCTGTTTGGGATCTGGCCCCCGACCAGGGCTCCCGAAGCGTGTGAACGGTGCGGCTCTGGAGGTCCTACTGCGGGAGCTGGGGTTTGGGTGTCAGAGCAGCCACGAGAGGTTCCCACGGGCCACCACGTGGGAGCAGCACCCAGAGGAGACCCCAGGATTCAACACCCATGGCAACAGGCTGTGGAGAAGCCTGGGAAATGCTTCCTGGCTCCGGCCAGGCCTGATGTCACCGCGGCCCAGGTGGGAGGGCGGGTGAGCTGGGTCTGCCCTGGGGGCCCTGCCACCACCCTGAGACGCAGCTCATCTAGGGGGACACCCCTGCTGCGGGGAGGCGTGCTGGGGCTGGTAGGGTCCTGGCAGTGGCCTTGGCATCAGGACAGCTGATCTGAGTCTCTGGCTAAAGCGGAGGCCCCGCCCCTGCCCATTCCGTGGGAATCCCACAGCGACACTTCCCCGTGAGGTGCCGGCCCCTGCCCCTCCACCAGGACACCAGGACCTCCTGTACGACCGTCACAGCTGCCCTGGTGCGGACACATCTGGGTCTTCATGGCAGCTGAGCTGTGCCCCCACTGTGCTTGACGCCCTCCAGGTGGCCTTCCAGGCAGCCCCGCCCTGACTCCGCCCTCGGCTCCCCTGGCCCGTGAGGCTGCAGGAGCTGCTCATTCCGTCTCAGCCGGGGGCGCAGTCTGCAGTGCTGGGAGCATCCTCGCTTGCACCTGACAAGGAAGGTCTGGGAGCAAGCGAAGGGCTGGAGTCCTGCCCGGAAGTCCGGGGAGAGGACACACGTGTCCCCTCACCTGCAAAACGGAAGAGGAGCGCCGGCGGGAGGAGGCGGGGAGGGCCCGCGCTCCAGGCTGCTCTGACCCTGTCTGTCAGCCCCGAGGGGCTCCACCAGCCGCGTCTCGGGGGCAGGATGGGGACAGGGAGCTGTGGGGTGCTCCGGGCTCCGGGGGCTGCGGGGAGGGTCTGTGGATCAAGGTCTGCATCTGCTTTTTCTCCCCATTATTTTGCAGAGTGGGCCCTAGATTACACACACGCACACACGCGCACACACACGCGCACACACACGTGCGCGCACACGCGCACACACACGCACACACGCGCACACACGCATGCACATGCACACACGCACACACACACGCACACACGCGCACACACACGCACGCACACACACGCACACACACACGCACGCGCAGACACACGCACACACACACATACACATACATATTTCAGGCATGCTCGACGTCCTTGATTCAGACGGCAGAGCTACGCTCATCAACTCGCTTCCGTTTTCTGTGGGTGCGGCTGCCCCCCCACACCCCAGGGGCCCCTGGCCCTCCCAGGAGCTTGGAGAGCCGGGAAGGGGCCGGTGAGAGGGAAATGAGCGGGGAGGGGACAGGAGTCCCTACGCCAGCCCTGCCTCTTCCTTCTGGACACGTGAGTGCCTCCAGCTTCCGGAACACTCCGGGCAAGGACCAGGTGGCGGAAATATGACCCAAAGTAGCCAGCGTCGTCAATCTTAGCTGTT
This sequence comes from Furipterus horrens, assembly GCF_987537825.1. NCBI lineage: Eukaryota > Metazoa > Chordata > Mammalia > Chiroptera > Furipteridae > Furipterus > Furipterus horrens. The sequence goes on from NW_028327173.1 coordinate 1,998,584, forward strand.
ACCCTTTTTCTCCCGATAATGATTTATTACACATGTAATTACTACAAGGCCTGTGACCTGGTTTTTGTCACAGACCCGCGAGTGACTCATCAAAGAGCCTGTTAGTGTCAGGCACCGGAGACATGACGGATGGCAGCCTGACAGCAAAGAGGGAAACAAAAGCTCAGTGACGACCGGCCCAGCAGCGCTTTCTGCAACCAAACGCGCGCCTGTGCCCAGAGGATGTGACTCACGTAGACGGTCCTGCTGTGCTCCCGGGTCAGGGGGCAGGGACGTGCACCGTTCATTACAGACCAGTGTCCACCTGAAAGCACGAGAGACCATTTCCCGGGTGGCGGGCACATTCCCGCTCCTTTCCTGCGTATTTCTTCATTTGCACTTTAACCTCCTAGCTCTGTGACCTTGGACAACTTACTTAACCTCTCTGAGCCTAGGTTTCTTCATCAGTGAATGGAGGTGATGACAGGCCTGTGATAGTTTCCTGTGGCTGTTGAAGCCGGTCCCCTAACTGGGGCTTCCCGGGGGCTTAGACAACAGAGGTCTTTGTCTTGATGCTCTAGAGGCCAACAGTCAGAGGTCAAGGTGTCTCCAGGGCCTTGCTCATTAAGAAGCCTCCGGTGGGGGGGAGTCTTCCTCACCTCGTCCAGCTTCTGGTGGCCCTGGTGGTCCCCGGCTTGTGACTGCGTCATTTCAGTCTCTTGTTCTGTGGTCCCACGTCCTTCTCTCTCTTTCTTAAAAGGACATCAGTCGTACTGGATTAGGTCTGCCCCCCCCCACCCCCCCCGAATGACCCTATATTAAACTGGTTACATCTGCAAGGACCCTGTTTCCAATAAGGTCACACCCTCGGGTACCGAGGGGTTAGGATCTCAGCATGTATTTTTGGTGGGCAGAACTCAACTCTGAACAAGCCAGGACGTGGGGCCGCTGTGTGGATAAGCTGGCACACGCAAAGCACACAGTGTGTGGCGCATAGTAGGCTCTCTACACGTCTGTGGGAGAAAACACAGGGTTGCTTGGCCACGGTCCTTCCGACCCGGGAGCCCGCGTTCTCCTGAAGGAGCGGGTGTTTGCCCACCTTCTCCAGGACAAGGAGCCAAGGGGGAGGAACCTGCTGGAGGCAGAAGCGGGTTCCGTGGCTTCTCCGGAGGGCCACCCCCACCAAGAGCGCCAACGAGACAGGAGCTGACAGCAGTGGTGTGCGTCACGGGCGGCCAGGGGACGCTTCCGCAGGGGGCAGCGCGTGGGCCCCGGGCGGCCGAGGGTTCCAGACCCCGCGCTTCTGAAGGTCCCCCGAGTGCGCAGCAGGGCGACCGTCCTCCTGGCGCCCCGGTCCTCAGGCCGCACACCCCGAGGGGAGGAAGGCAGGGACAGGCCTATTCCCCCGACAAACCCTCGCTAGCAGAAGCGGACCATGGTAGTCGGAGCTTCGGCGGAAATTGGTTAGAAAGCTGAGTTGTGGCAGTCTTTCCTCAAATTGCAGAAATACTCAAGGTCGCAGAAAGGAGTTCTCCACAGCTTAGTTTTGCGTCATTTTTTTTTTTTCGTAACGATTTCAGCGATAAATCTATAGCGAGCCCCCCACCTCGAGGCGGCGAGTGGACTGGCCGAGCTCCCGGCTGTAACAGCACAGGACGCGGCTGCCTCACGGTCTGCAGGGCTCCTCACCTCGCCTGCGCTCCTTCCGCAGTGGGGGCCTCCTGGGGGCCGGGCGGTGGGGGGGGGGGCTGCAGGCCCCAGAGCACAGGCAGTCCCATAGACCCACCAGGCTGATCGTCACCTCTCGGCCCCTAGAACCTCCCGTGACGCCCTGGCACACACGCCTTTGTGACCCTGGCCGCAGGTCCGCTGAGAGAGCACAGGAGGGCTCACGTCGGGAAGACTCCGCACTCACGTGTAAACACGCAGCAACACCAAACACAGTTTCGATCAAGGGTCAAGAACCTTCCTTTCACAAGCAAAGGTCTCCCCCTGAATGGCCCAGCAACAGAACATCGGGTGCCGTTCCAAGGACCCTCTGGCCCCCAGCGGTGCCCTCCCCACCCAGCTACAGGCAGCTCCCTCCGCATCCCCAGCCAAGGTGTCCCCGAAGGGGTGACAGAGCAGAGAGGCCACTTCTGACTCCAGCCCCTGAGCACCAGGAGCTTCTTGGAAGGGGCTCAAAATCTGTTCTTCGCCCCTTTCAAACTCCAGTTGCCGCTGAAAGGGCCCCGGGGCGGGGTGGCCTGGTGAAGACGAGCACCGGAGTCCAGGTCCCTGCGTCTCCATCTGTGCTGGGGGAGCCCCAAGAGTGGTGCTGTCCCTGGAGCTCCAGGGATCAGGATTTCAACTGTCCCCCACGCGTAAAGGACCCCTCAGGCTCCTGAGCTAAGGGCCCTGCCCCCCGCCCCCCACTGCAAATGCGCAGGTGGGACAAGAGGCTGGTGTGTGCGTTCTGAGCCCGGGTCTGGGCCGGGGACCCCGAGGGGTTTCAAATGTTACCCGTCCCCGCAATAGGCCTCTCTCCGTGCCAGCAGGTGGCGGCACGCTGTGGGCCGGCTTCTGCCTCTGCCAGGCGTGCGGCGGGGCTTCTCCAGAAACTTCGGAGATGGGCTGCCTCTGTTCAGGAGACCCCTTGCATCAGGCTCCCGGAGCAGCCATTCGTTTCAATCACGCAAAGGTCAGCTGTCACCGCCCAAATGTTAGGCTTAATTTGTTTTCTCGGTGCAGGTCGCATGGGTGATAATTTGGCCCAAGTTCTAGCCATTTGCCAGGGGGCTGCAGTGGGCAGGGTCCTCCCAGTCAGGAAATGTGCGGGGCGGGGGAGGGGCCTGGTTCTGGGAAAGGGGGCCCCTGACAGCTACCCCCAGCCACCTATGCCTTGCAGCCCCCAGACCGGGGGTCTGCAGGGCGGCCACTTGGGTTTGGGGTGATTGCTCTTTTTTCCCAGGCGTGGGTCACGGCACAGGTGCATGGGCTTCTGGCAGCCATTCCCTCAGAGCAGGACTTGGCATTTCGGGAGCTGTTCTGTCCTTTTCAGCTGAAGGGGACAAGTGGGCTTCCTGACCCCTCCCCCATCGCTCCTGCTCCGCGCCCCTCCCTGTCTGCCCCGGCTCCACTCATCTGCTGGAAGTGGCCAAGCTGACCACTGGAATGGGGGCTTCTAGGCCGGTGGCAAGCTCTTCTGTGGAGCACAGGTCTCCCCGAGCTGGCGGGAGGTCGGGGGAAAGATGACCGGGGTGTGGGTGGCGTGGCGCGGGGGAGCTCCCTGCCCTCCCATCTGTGCTCTGCGCACGCGTGGACTCGCTCCCCAGCCCTCGGACTCCGTGGAGAAGGGAGCCGGGACGCAAGTCCGCACCTGTGAGCGCCACGCATGGGCGTCGTGTGACACGGTTCTTGCAGCGCCCGTGGGTGTCGGTGCTGGGGGCCCGGGTGGAGGGTCTCTTCTTCATCAGATGCCAGCAGTCGGTCTGCGCGTCGCCCCCTGGACGGCCTGCAGTGCCTTGAACGCGACTTGCCTGCAGCTCCACTCCCCTTCTCTCGGGACCCCTTTCCCGTGCTGCCCTGGCCCCGGTGTCCCTTCTCCATGTCCCCGCCGGGCCCACCCCCAGGCCCTCCCAGCGCCCCCCCATTCCGACAGCCGTGGTGGGGTTCTTCTGTGCTTCCTGCCTGCACTGGTCGCTCGTGAAGGACGGCAGAACAGGCCACCTCAAAACATACCCCCTTGGCCTACTGAGCATGGTGAGCTGGAGATAACTGAGAAGCAGCAAATACAAGAGAGGCCCTCTGCCCTCCTCTTCCTCCCTGCCGAGAAGCGGGACGGGCACCTGTGAAGGTGTCCCCGCCGCCCCCACCCGCCCCGGCAGACGGAACAGAAGTTAATCAGTTACTAGAGACGGCGCGGGCCCCTGGTCAGCACCAGGGACAGCTCCAGAGGGACCCACCCACCCTCCTCCCGCAGCTCCTCTGTCCCAGTTTGCCGCCCTAGAAACTCCAGGTTCTTCCCCGTGTGTCTCGTCACTTCTCTACCAAGCTACTGTCGCTTGTTGAAAGCGATGTGGCCCCGAGTTCTCAGCACCCCTTTCTCTGAGTCACTCACCTCGGGGTGCTCCCCACGCTCACCTGTGGGTGGTGAGGGCTGTCGAGGGGGTACTGTGTGGCTGCGGGGTCACACGGGACTCATCTGCCCGCCTAGCTGCCCTTGGTTCTAATTGGGGTTGGGCACTGATCTGAACGCTAGGGACTGTCCTCGCCTTGCACAGATGAGCAAATAGAGGCCCCAAGAGGCTGGAGCGCGCGTCTGTGTAAATCGTGGGAGGCCAGGGCTCCCGCCGAGGCGGGCTGGCTCCGGAGTGGCGGCTCCTTGTGGCTCCAAGGCCTGACGGACAGAGGGGATTGAGGCCAGCACCTGCTCGTGGAGCCTGTGGGTCCTTGGCGGCCACCGGATGAGTGGCCGTGACAGAAATGGAGGGAGCACTCAGATCGGATCGCGTCACCTGCACAGCGCCTCCTGCAGGCCGCCAGTGGTCCCGCACAGCGCTCTCTGCCCTCTGCCCTTCCCTTGCCTGTGCTCAGCTCTCCGCTTGATGCCAGGCAGCACAAACTCTTGTCATTCCCGGAGGGGTGACAACTGTCCCTCTCTCACTTCTTGGCTGTTGGGACCCACCTTGCCCTCTCTCCATCCTTCTCCGCGCCAACTCCTGGGTGCTTTCCTATCTCAGCAGACACACCACTTCCTCCAGGCAGCCCTCTTAGATCCTGAGTTGGGCTTTGGTCCCGGGGACCCTGCTCCCAGTTCTCGTCATCCCCGACTACCTCCCCTTGCATCTGTGTTCCCCACGAGGCTGCCGCTCTGGGAGGACAGGATGGGGCTGTCTGGTTCACCCCGAGTGCCCCAAAGCTGGGGGGATGGGGGCTGTGGAAATGGAACCAGGAAATGGGATTATATTCCTGGCTCATGATGGAAATGTGATTATCATGGACTGAACCCACACCTTCTCCCTACCCTGCGTTTCCTCTTCTAAATGACTGAGCCTGGGCTGGCAGGGGACGGAGCCGGAGGCCTCCCACGGCCGCCTCCTCCCGTGACCGCTTGGCGAGCCTGCGGGCTCCGTTCCCATGAGGAAGTCCCTGCTCTGCGCTTGGAACAGAGCGGTCCCCTGCCTGGGTGCACAGCCAACGCCAGTGGTGCTCAGACCTGCAGACACGGGGGCGATGAGTGGGCCCTTCCAAGCCCCCCTTTCCCATGGCCGCTAGCACAGATGTCCTGTCTGTCCATCGCTTTGGGCCCCTTTGGGGGTTGTGTGGGTGGAGCACGTCTCTGCACCCCCAGCCGCTGAGGTCCCGCAGGACAAGGGGGCCAGGGTCAGGTAGTACCCTTACAGTGGGGTCCCTGAGGACTCGAGGGTCACTGGTGTCTGTGAAAGCCTCCCGTTGCTCTTCAGTGGCTCGCGGCCGTCAACTGCCCGGGAGTCTGGGGCCTCTGGGAGTGGCCTCTCAGACGGGCTGACCTGTCCACACCAGGCGTCCTTCAGTGGATGGGGGACAGAAGCAGCCAGGATCGATAAAAGTTGTCGCTATGAAACAGATGGCGGTGTTGCCGGAGGCAGCAGAAAATCCCAATCGAAGAACTTATCTGGATGGTAGACAAACAGCAAGGTCAGCTCTGCGCCGCCCGGAAGGGAGCTGACGGCCGCGCAGCCCTTCCCCCGGGCTCTCCGTGCGGAGCCTGCAGAGTGTAAATTAGCTCAGACGGGCGGAGAACAGGCAGCAAGTCGCCTGTCCACGCATGGGAGTGACGCGGGTTGGCTTCCATCTTTTCATCAGTGGCGATGGAAACCCTCGTGGGGGCACCAAGCAGGTGGCCGGTCGGTGGGGCCCCCTGCCTCTGTCCTCTTGTCCCTTCTTCCAGGGACACCCGACAGCCCAGCACAGTGGGTAAAAGCAACACCAAAGAGTTCTCTGCCGGGAGGATTGCTGGTGCCCGTGGTCATGGGCATGTGAGAAGTCAGGGGACAGCCTGTTTCCCGGGCTGGTGCCGCCATCTCTGCCACCTCTGGAAGCTGGTGCGTTCCCAAGCGCAGCCCCAGGATGTGGCTGGAGGGCAGCTGGGCCCCACGGAGGCCTCCCCGGGCTCTGGGGCTGCGGGGCATGCGGGGGTACCAGCTGCCCTGACATTCTGGCAGGAAGCTCTGTGAGTCACGTGAGATGGACTCTTTCAAAAATAGCCCAGGCGTGGCTCCGGTTTGCCAAGTGTCGACACCAGCAGCCTCTAATTAGCTGTGCTCTTCCGTCGGGGGCTTCAGGACTTCCTGCCACTTTGCAGACTGTGATGGACGGCTGTGAGTCAGTCACCAAAGCCACAGCAAAGTGCAGCCACCGACGTGGGTGCTGGAGCTGGAGGGGCCCTGGGCCACCTTGTCCAAGACCATCTTTCGCAGATAACTCGTCCCAGCCCTGGGAGGGGACAGGGCTGGTTAAGGTCACCCAGGGAACAGAAGGCAGAACGAGCCCCCAGACCCATCCAGGGCTGTGTCCTGAAATGCCAGCTGACGTCCTCGTGCCCTTTCCGTTCGGAAAGCTTTGTGTTTCATCAGGGACAAGAGGAGGGCGCGGGAGGGTTGGGGGAGAGGGAGAGAGGGAGGGCGGGAGAGAGAGGGACGCGCGGCAGGACTCCGTGCTCACGCCACTCTCAGCCATCGCCGAGAACACAGGTGGCAAATGATCTCGGAGTTTCACATAAATAGTTGCAGAAACTAGCAATCATTTCCCGGGAGTTAAGAGACCCAAATTGTTGCTACTTGTAGCTTCTTTCAACAACTTGAAAATGCCACTCAGTAGGAGCCGGGGTCCTTGAAGCACACCAGCTCCTCGGCTGGGCGGCGATGGCCTGGAGGGAAAGCGTCTGCTCCCGCGGGCCGGAGAGGGGGTTCCTGGGAACCTGGGACCTTGCCCTCAGTGTCCCCGGGTCAAGGGGTGGGGCGGGCCCCTCCCCCTCCCCCTCCCCTTCCCCCTCCCCCTCCCCCCCTCCCCTTCCCCCTCCCCTCCCCCTCCCCTTCCCCCCTCCCCCTCCCCTTCCCCCTCCCCTTCCCCCTCCCCCTCCCCTTCCCCCTCCCCCTCCCCCTCCGCCCCTTTTCCTCTGTCCTCCAAGTCTCAACTCCGCCTCAGAGGGACGTGGCATTAAACACCTCCGGGTCGAGGGTCTGCGCAGAGCTCCGCGGTCCCAGAAGGAGCGTGATCTTACAGCGCCTGAGTGATGGGACGGACACCCCCCCCCCGTGGGGGACAGGCCCAGGCTCAGCTGGGGACACTGTGGCCGTGTGGGGCCCGGGTGGACTCTTGATGGGTTTTGATGGACATGCTCTGGTCATTGGGTCACCAGGCCACCTCCGTGGGGGCGGTACAGGGTGGGCGGTGGCAGTGGTGACGGCAGGGGGCGGGAGGCGGGGACCACGCGTGTTGGGTGGCGTGGGGCGAGGGCAGCGCATGGCAGGCAGCCTTGGCGCGTGTCCCTGGGGCCTGCCGGAGCCCTGCGCGCCCGCCCCCTCTGCACCAGCGCGGCCAGCAGCCTCCCGAGGGCGCGGAGGGCCTGCTGCTCCCGGGCTGCACCGCGCCTCCCACTCCTGCTTCTAGCCCTGTCCCCTCTGGCCGCGCCTGTCCTTCCGTGGAGGTACACTTGCCTTTAGTCGTCGGAAGCCACCTGCTGTTCTCTGTCCTTGAGGTCGTCTGTGGTGCTGTCAGTGAGTCATAACCCTCCTGGGCCAGTGGGTTTATGTGAAATCACAGAATGACCTTGACCTACTGTTCCCAAGAAGCCCCTGGGAGACGCGGGATGATCAGAAAGCATTCGTGATCCCGGGGTGGCGGGCGGAGGGGCTTAACGTGGGAGCTGCAGTGTGCACACAGCCGGGACGGTGGCTGTTTTTGCCCTTTCTCCCCGTCCCTTCCCTTCCCCTCTTCTTTGGGGGCAGAGGACAGAGACCGAGGGAAGCAGGAGATGGTGGAGAGAGAGGTGGCCCCTCTGCCCGCTGCTGTCCCGGAGTCCCTCTGAGCCTCACTCTCCTTTCTCTGTTCCTCGTGGGTGGGACGGCTTGGCTCTGAGTCTCCAGGCCCCTGCGGCTCTGAGGTGAGGGGCTCTGCCCGAGTCTTGGTGGCAGCGTTCCCCTGGGACGCTGCTAGATGACTGGCCAGGCCTTCCGTGGGTCTCTGTGCCACACTGACTATTGGACAGGCGAGATCCCACTGGGAGGGAGAGTTTGCATCTGGATCTGTCAGGGCGCCGGGCCGGCCTGCACGCGGGTCCGAGCCTGGCGCAGGTTTCTGCTTGGCTTTCTGGAGGGGAGGCTCCGAGAGCCCCCCGCGGGCAGCACGCTGACCTCCTCGGGGCAGGCACCCACGCTAACACAGTCCCGCTGCGCTCAGGCCGGCCGTCGCAGAGACAATCTTGGCGGATTCCTCTCCGGTGAAAACCCGGCAGTGCGGGAGCCCGCAGAGAGCTGCAGCGTCCTCCTGCATCAGTGCTGCTGCTTCACAGGAAAGCAAAGGGAACTAATGGCCTGGCACACATTTTATTTGCCAAGTTAAGCAGCCCCTGTGCCCCCGCCCCCAGGAGTTCATGCCTGCGCTTTGGGGGCGGCCCTCTCTCAAGCCTGTCTGCAGGGAGAGGTCCTTAACGAAGGGCCTGCAGAACAAGACCCTCTCAATTTGCTCTGATTGCACGTGGAAGGGAGCTCGTGCTCATTCCGCGTTCTTGCTCTTCTCGGCCTCGGGCCCTTTCGGAGCTGGATTTAAATCGGAGCCTGGGTGAGAGAGGAGAAAAGCCTTTGGTTCCTGGTGGAGGGCGGGGGGCACCCAGTGAGAGGAAGTGGAGCGTCCCCGGTACTCGGGTGCCTGGATGGGCCCTTCCGCGTCCGTCGTCGCCCTGCTCCGGGGGTCCGGCCGTCTCCGGGAGCGGCGCTGCAGGCCTTGCTTGTTTTCTTCCCACTGACGGTGAGTGTGCACGCGGTGCAGATCTTAGAAAATGCCCAGCCAGCTCCGGGGCCCCTAACCGCTTGTCCCAGGATGGGACAAGAGGGCCGGTGAGGCACCTCAGGGCTCCACTGTGACTCTCCGGTTGGAGCGGGTGCCGGGTCTGCCCCCCAAATGCTGAGGCACCTCCTTTCCTCACCTGGTCCAGACCCGGCCACCCGTGTGATTGGGCAACTGGCCCAGCGGGCCAAACTTCCACAAACCTGCGCACGGCGTTCCGGGCACTGAGACTCGCTCCCTGAAGCGGAGGGCTGGCCTGGTCTGGCCTGGCAGACCCGCGACGCACACAGCACCTGGGAGGGTGGACAAAAGGGACCTCCTCCTCCTGGCTGAGGACAGGATGGGGCCGGATTGGGACCAGCACCTCCACCCTGTCTGGGCCTGAGCTGTGTCCCTCCTGCATCCCCGTGTTGAAGTCCTGTCCCCCGGCACATCACACGTGACTTCCCTTGGCAATAATGTCCCTGCAGGTGTAATTAGTTAATATGAGGTCACACTGGAGCAGGGAGGGCCCCATCCCATAGGACTGGCGTCCTTATAGACAGGGAAAATTTGACATAGACACGCGCACAGGGGGACATCATGGGAGGATCGGATAGATGCTGTCACGAGTCAGGGGGCCACCAGGATCAGAGAGAGGCAGGGACGGATCCTGCCCGGCGCCTTCAGTGGGCCGTGGCGCTGCAGACCCGCGGTCCTGGCTTCCACCCTCCGCAGCCACGAGACAATCAGGTTCTGCATGGGAAGCCCCCACCTGTGCTCCCTTGTTACCGCAGCCCCAGCAAACAAGCCGTCGGTTTATCTGCAGGTCGTGCCGCTGGAGTGTCTCTTCGTAATGGGCTCCTCGGAGCGCGTTTATGCTCCCGGTTTCCTCTGCGCCTGAGTTAGCATCTTTGGAGGTGTGATCTGAGCCCCCCGCGGGTTGGGAGTGGGGGAAGGGTGGATGCTCCGGCGGGGAGCCATCTCCGCCTGCCTGGGTCCACCCGTCCCGCCTGGCCGGTTATTCATCGGCAGGAAAGGAGTCTGGTCCTCTCTGCCAGTCGCTGGATGCCTTTCCCTGGGGGGCTGGGTGGACCTGTCGCCTCCGAGGTCAGGTGCCGCCCGGGAGGGGGCCGCGGGCTTGTGCTAATTACGCGCCGCTGTGCTTACAGGGGCTCGTGTGAGGGAGACTTCTGGAAGCCCCCTCGCCGCTGACGGCGCGCACGGAGCGCAATGAGAGCGTTCAGCAGCCAAAATGGGGGCCGTCTGCGTAGTTCTGGGGGTGCGCATGGGTAATTCGGGAAACCTAGTCGCCGATGAATGCTGTTTAAAGTTCAGGCCTGCTTTTGAGGCTCTGTGGTTCTTCTTCTTTAAAAGATTTTATTTACCTACCTTTAGAGAGAGGGGAAAGTGGGGAGAAAGAAAGAGAAACAGATCGGGTGCCTCTCACGCACCCCCACCTGGGGACCCGGCCCGCAGCCCAGGCCCGTGCCCTGGCTGGGAACGCACCGGCTCCCCTTCGGTTCGCAGGCCGGCGCCCGGTCCCCTGCGCCGCACCGGCCGGGGTGCCCTGTGGTTCTTTCCCATGAACATGGCGGCGGCTTCTCACGAAGAAGGCGCCCAAAGCAAAGAAGGAAGCCCCTGCCCCTCCCAAAGCCAGAGCCAAAGCAAAGGCTTTGGGGGCAAAGAAAGCCATCTGAGAGGCGGCCATAGCCACAGAGAAGAAGAACCGTGTGTCACCCCACTTCCGGAGGCCTGAGGTGCTGTGGCCCGAGGGCAGCCTACGCGTCCCTGGGAGGGCGCCCCCAGAGAAACAAGCCTGACCACTACGCGGCCATCACGGTCCCCCCGCTGCTGAGTCAGCCCCGAGGGGGTCCGGCCACAGCCCACCTGTGTTCACTGTGGGGGGTCCGGGCCAGCGAGCCCCAGCTCAGACAGTGGGCAGACGCTCTGCGGCCCCGCCGCAGCCAAGGTCTGCACCCTGATCGGCCCAATGGAGAGAAGAAGGCGCGTGTTCCGCCGGCTCCAGGCTGGGCTGCTTTGGGTGCTGCCGACAGAACTGGGAGCATCTCAGCTGAGTCCAGCCGGCTAATTCTGAGTAGGAACATTTTATACTGTGAGAAAAAAAGAAAAGAAAAAGAAAATGGCAGTAGACCTGGGGGTGGGGACCGGAGAAGGCGCTCGGAGTCACGGACATTGCCTGGTGTGCCGGTCAACTTCCCTTAACGGAGCCCAGGAATGCTGAACCCCTGTTTCTGCCCTGGGATGCGGAGTGTGATCCTAGCGCCAGGAATCAGCCACTCAGCGCCGGCCCCGTCACACGGCGGAGTCCCACGGTCGGTACCCACACATTCTGTCACTCTGGACCCAGTTAAACCGCACCCGAGTGGGTCCCCTGAAGAGGCCAGGGGTCCCTTGCTGTGAGGCTGGAAGGGATGCCTGGGTGCCTTTCAGTTTCCAAACCCTTGGCGATGCTGTCTCATGGGTGCTCAGCCAAGCAGGGGACCAGGTGACCGGGGACAGCGGAGATGGCCAGACACGTCAGCCGCAGCCAGAGCTCCGGCTCCAGCCTCAGGGCTGATTCTCAGATGCAGGATTCGCGGGGTGCAGGGACTCCCTGTTGACAAACAGCTTCTGCTTTAATCAGGAAAAGGGGGACTCTCGGGACACCGGACGCGAACCCTCCGGAAAGCCAGTCTGTAATCAAGAGTCAGAGACGTCCTGAGGGTCTGCTGCGTGCCGCGCACCGTCATTGTCACGGGCATCCAGCCGCTCACACGTGGGTTCCGGGGCCGCCTCACTGTGCAGATGAGGACGGGGCTTTGAGGGCGCTGGAGGGCCCGTGCCGCTGACTCTGTGTCCACACTTCCGGCCGCCTGGATTTGCTCCCGGGGCTGCGGCACCAACAACCACTCGCTGGAGGCCTGAGCCGCACGGTCGGTGCTCTGCGGTCAGCGGGCCAGACACAGGAGGGCCTGCTTCCCCCGGGGGCTGCAGGGAAGGGGCCTCTCCCCTCCAGCCTCTGGCCTGAGGTGGGGGCAGTCCCCAGGGCTCCTTGCCTACGGCTGTGTCTGGCCAGTCTGTGCCGCTGTCCTCACATGGCCGTCTGTCCTGCGTGTGTCTGTGTCCCAGCTTCCGTCCACAGAGACTGGTCACTGGACTTAGGGCCCACCCTAAAGCAGGGTGATCTCACTTTACCCAGGGTGCATCCTTCAACCCCAAAGGAGCGCTTGTGAATGGCCTGCAGCGCAGTGGCCTGCGTGGGAATGACGAGAGCCAGCACCGCAGGGACAGGGGACGCGGGAGAGAGTTTAGGCTTCACCCGGGCCATCCATCATCAGACCCTCCTGACTGCCATTGCGGTGACATTTCTGTGTCTCTGGCCCCACACACACAAACACTGAGAACCGCACTCAGAGACGGCCTTGAGGCTGGACATGAACGGGGGGAGACCGCAGGGACCCCGGGAGGACGCGGCCAGGGCAGGGGGGCCGTGGGGTCCCCAGCGGGGTCCTACCCTGTTCTGCCGGGTCAGCAGGCGGACGGGCCCCTCTCGCCCGCTGGCGTGATGCTGCCTCGTGAGTGTGTGATAAGCACACGCGGCCCGGGCCCTGCGGCCGTGTTCACCGACAGCCCGTTGTGGTGCCTCCATGTTTATTAAACCGAAATTGCAAGGGACAGCTTTCCATGAAAGGCGAGCACCCTTCTGCCTCTGTCAGGTATGTCCGACAATGACGTGTCCTGGCGGGTAATCAGAGGGGCGCAGAGACAGACTCCGGGGCCACCGAAGACTGAGGGACGTCCCCGGGAAGGGAGGGAGCGGCGGGGGGGCTTAGGTGGTCACATTGTGTTCAGTTTGTGCCTTCTAACGTCACCCCCCTGACTCTGCCCTGGGATAGTTTAACACTTAACAAATGGTACCATGTCTCCCCCCCACAACTTGAGGTTTAAGCTCAACATTAGGTTTTTACAGATTTATTTTACATCAATAAATCTAAGTGTTTGTTCATTTACTTCTTCAGTTCCCACAAAGCACGATTTTTGCTAATCTGATGAGTGGGAGAAATTTTGATTTTGTTTTATGTTTTTTTTTTTTTTTAATCCTCACCTGAGGACATGCTTATTGACTTTAGTGAATGAGAAAGAGAGAGCTGGAGAGAAACATCAATGGGAGAGAGAACCATTGATCTGCTGCCTCTCGTCAGCGTCCCGACTGGGGACTGAACTCAAAACCCAGGCGTGTGCCCTGAGCCGGAATCCAACCGGCGACCTTCTGGCTTATGGGATGACGCCCAACCCACTGGGCCACACGGGCCGGGGCTTTGTGTGTGCTTTTGATTATCAGCGAGGCTGAGCGTCTGTATCTACTGAGATGCTTGTATATATTTTTTCTTTGGTTGAGATAGTGAAAGCTTATCTTCCAGGAACGTTCTTCTTTGTCCTGGAGCATTATCTTAAAAAAATAAAAAATACACTGTTGTATTTGATTGGCCGATATGTTTTAGAAAGATTCGATATGTACATATTTATGCTTGAAGATGGCCTGTGGTTTTACTGTATTTGGAAATTTTGTCATCAAGCTTATATTGGTCTTATTTGATAAGCTGGGTAGTTTTCCTTTATGTATCTGAAGTTTTTATTATTATTGGTTTTAAATCGTAGCATAATTCATTCTTTGTTTTGTTAAAATTTTACAAACTGTTTCTCTTCTGGGCCTTTTGAGGGAGGAAGAGAGGTCTCTGAGAACCGATCTGCTCCTTTAATAGCTATCGACTGATTCAGGTTGTCTCTTAGACTTTAGTCAGTTTTCTTAACTTTGTATTGAAAATTATCTAAATTTTCAAATTTATTGGAAAACCAATAAGAGTTTTAGAAGACAGGGAGGGAAAATATCTTTAGGACCTCAGGGCAGGGAAGAATTTCTTAAACAAGATGTAAAAATTAATGGCAGTTATAAAGGAGGGTGTTCATAAATCTGGCTCCATTAAAATGAAGAACGCCTGCTCATCAGAAGACGCCATAAAGGGAGAATCGGGGCACAGAGGGGCTGGGCTGGAGGAAAACACTTGGGATGGAAAAGCCAACAAAGAAAAAGTCTCAGGAACGTATGAAGAGCTTCTGCGGAGCCGTGGGAGGGAGGCCCCGGGCGGGCGTTTTCTGGGAGTCGGCGCCCCTGAACGGACCGTGCGCCACGCCCCCGAGCCTGTGCCCGTGCCCTGGCCGGAGGGTGTCCGCGCGGACCCCGGCCCGCCGCAGCGGGGGTGCCGGCCTCTCACGCGCGGGTGCGCCGCTCCGCAGACAGGAAATCGCCGCCACAGCTCTGGAACTCCACCTGGCTCCTCGGGGGCGTGAGCAGCTGAGCTGTGCGCACGCTGGGCCCCGTGCCCCCCTGGAATGTGCCACAGACAGGCCGCGGGTCTTCCAGCAGCATCGTCACCACGGGGGAGCCAGGGAGGCCCCGTGCCCCTTCTGAGGAAGGCTGAGAGGGTCCCAGTGTCTCGTGGGTGGTGACCCGCCCGGACGCGCACAGGGCAAGAACACGCCAGAGCGGCCCCAGTCTGGACCGTCCTGTGGAATCGCTGGCCTGTCTGTCTTCTTCAAAACTGTCAGTGGCGTGAAAAACAGCAAGGCTAGTGACGGGGACTCAGGTGACGTGCCCAGTCAATGCGCTGTGTCCCCTGACGTGGACTGTGTGCTGAGGGAGGAAATGGTAGGGAGTCCCAGATTGGCGTAGAAGCGTGGATTTCATAAAGGTGTTGTCCCCACATTACAGTCTTGGATTCAATTACTGGGCTGTGCTTGCGTAAGGGAAGCCTTTCCCGTAGGAAGTGCCCCTGCGGCATTAAAGGGCCGAGGCGCAGGAGGGGCCCCGTTTATTCTCCAGTGATTCAGAAACCGCTATGAAGTGTGGCGGGCGGGACCCCTGCCCTGTGGCAGATGGGCAGTGCCGGTGAACTTGGGTCCGGGGCGTTGGGGCGTCTGGTGACCCGTTCTTGCACCTATTTTGTAAGTTTATCCCTATTTCAAAATGAAAACGTTTGGAAACTCATCATGTTTAGGGGAAAAAAAAAAAGCAAGTTACAGAAGAGGAGACCAGGAGGCCTCTTACATGGGATTAAAAACCTGCGCCCCTCAGCCGCGTGCGGCGTAGGGATTCACGCGCATGGATTGCGGTGTGACACAGAGTCCGGGGGCATACGCCGGCGACGGGGCAGGCCCAGCCCGCCGCTGAGGACGCCTCTTCCATTGGGTGGGGCGCAGACTGTGTCTTATTACTGTTCTTTAATCTGTAGCCACGTGATACACAGTCTTTTAATGTAAGCATATTTCCTAATACACTTCTAGAAACCAAGAATGAACGTAAAGGTATTACCCTCCCCCACCCCTGCCCCCCGTTTTGATTTTGATTTTGTTTTTAACAGAGAACCAGAGCCCCGTGGAATGGAGGGATTTGGCAGGGCTGGGTGTGAGCCCGAGTCTGCGGCCCCACGGCTGTGCCGTCTCCTGAGCCTTCAGGGAGAGCCCAGGCTGAGGCAGGAAGGGGAGAGAAGGAAGCCCAGGGGGGACCGTTGGGACGGGCGCCTTTTCCTGCCCAAGCGTGTCCCCTGGCTGGACCCTGGTCACACCCCTCTGATGGGCTTGGGAGAAGAGGGACCCCACAGTGCTCCTGTGTCCTAGGCTCCTTTCCCAAGGTGACTGTAGGGGTTTTAGGATCGATTTCCCCCCAAACTAATTTAGATGAAAAAGTAACCCATGGCAGCGTTACCAGACAGGGGCCTGGCCCTGAGCGGGTCTGTCCGGGGCGGCTGTGGTGTGCGGGTTCTCCACTCTGCGTGGGGAAGGTGTCACAGCACAAGCTCAGGTGACTGTGAGGACCCACTTGTTAAAGCTGGGGACAGCGAGACAAGGGAGGGCTTCGCGGAGACGGGAGCCCGGGCTGGGCTGCCTGAGCTCACTGGGCCGTCAGAGGAGAGGGGGCTTGGGGGACAGGTTGAGGGGGGCAGCCTGGAGCCTGCTGCTGCCGCCCACTGCCTTAGGGTTCAGGAGACACACCCGTGAAGAAAGAAGTGGAGAGTGGGGGCAGGGAACAGTGTGGGCTGCTCCCCAGGGCAGAGCGCCGGCTCCCTGGGTCCTTTGCCTTGAGGCTTTTCTCTCTCTCTTGCAGGCGGGACTCTTAGGGGAGGTCTCAGGGCAGGGCCTCAGCAGGGCAGTCATCAGCTCTCCAGTGTGCCCTCTCAGGGTCACGGTCTCCGCTGACTGGTCATGCCAGGGCAGGTGTCTTTAGTCCTCGCATTGGTCCTGCTGCTCCTGACCTCATTTTGCTGCTTTTTCTGGGCCTGGAGCTGAAACAGAACTGAGGCCTGGATGTCACGTCCAGGGAGGTGAGGCCAGGGGGGCGAGGCCGCCCGGGGGCGAGGCCCTTGTTGTCTCGGGTTTGGCCCCTGCGAGGCATGGGGCCTTCCGCCCCGGTGGCCCTCTGCACCTGGCTGCCGGTCGCTCGGCCAGTTTGCTCAGCTACCGGTCTCAGTGTCCCCATTCCACGTGCCGCGGGATTTCCCAGCTCCTTGCTGTCCCGTCCTAACAGGAAAGGCCAGCCGCTGCCCCAGTAGGTCCCCACTGCTGGCGGAGTGCCCCTCTGTGCCCGGCTGTGCCGGCCCCTCACCGATGGTGCTGGAGGGGCCCCGGAGGAGCCCCATGTGCATCGGCACAGCGGGGATGACGAGGCTGCCCGCCACCTGGCCAGGGGGCCACAGCTCTCACCAGCTGCCCAGTGTCCTCTCGTCCTTGTGCCGCCGTGGGTCCACTGAGCAACACCCACTTCCCGGTCCTGCGTCGAGGCTTCTCCTGGCGTCTTGCCGCCTAGGGCTCTGCAGTTGTGCCTCTGTTAGTGATGGAGTTTTGATCTGATAAACAATTTGCTCTAATTGGCACTTGCTTCCCGCGTGCGGCGTGGGGGGCAGCTGTGAAGCCATTTCGTCCCAGTTCCCCGTGAGTCCGCTCTGTCTGCCGCAGCTGCCTCGGCTCCCTGCTCCCACGTGTGAACACACACGCATTTAAAAATAAGTGCAGGTGTCGGGGAGCTGCTGGGACGCGTCCTCTGCCCGTGACAGCCGTGGAGGCTGCGGCGGGGTCTGTACGGAAACGGCACACGTTTCTGGGCGGCCGCAGCCAGCACAGCTGAGCGTTTTATGGGGACCGAACGGGGCCAGCAGGCGGGGGTGGCGCCCCTGGGACCGCGCGGAGAGCGCAGGGGCTGTGGCGCCGGCCGTGGAACGCTCTCGGAATCAAACGATGCTCGTTGTCGTCCAAACGGAGTCTGCGCTGGGCTGGGCGCCGTGGGGAGCATGCTCATCGCTGAGGCGCTCCGACTTTGTCACAGCGGCGTCCTCAGTCTGCGCGTGGATTAGACGCTCGTCGTCCTGTCTGGTACCGATGTCACCGGGGTGGTTCGGGCACAGGACGGGCATCGCGTGGCTCAGAGGTTCTGCTTGTTCGAGAAGGCGGCAGGAACAGAAGAGACGGTGTCCCGCTCAGCGGCATTCCGGGGTGGGAAGAGAGAAGAAGTAAGTCAGAACCTGGGAGGGACATCTGGGGGCCAGAGGGCGGCCCCGACGGGCCCTGTCCCCGCGTCCCCCTGCGCCTGCCTCCTGAGACCCAAACTCTAAGTATCTTTCCAAAATGCGGGCCCTGGAGAAGGGCCCCTGGCTCTTTGGAGGAAAGACACCATGGAGGTCCAATGAGCAAACGGGCAGCCGGCCCCGGGTCCCCTCCTGCGGCACTGGTGGCCGGGAGCAGCTGCCGGGGTCCCCGGCTCCCATTTCTGTAGGTTTTAAAGAAAATTGCTTTGTTTTGCACACAACCCAAACGGACCCCACGCAAAGGCCCCGCAGTGGAGGCCCGATCCCCGCGTTCTGAGGGATCCAGGAAGCCTTATGTGCCCCGGGGCGGTGCGGTGGCTGGGTGCCTCCCGCGGACTCTGGTGCCCAGCACCTCCCTGTCACACGCGGGTGGTGTCCGCGGACCCTGCTCTGCCACACCAGCCCCTCAGCACGGCCTGGGAAATCTCCCCACAGCCGCGCAGCCCCGCCTTCATGGGGGCCGGGCTGTCCTTGACATGCCTGTGTTGTAACCTGTCCACGAGTGAGTCCCCCGGCGAAGGACCCCCGGGTCACTCCTGCCTCTCCTGCTGCCGCCGCCAACACTGCAAGGGGGGGCCTCGGGCGCAGGACGCTTGCCGCCCTTGAGTGGGCAACACACCTGGAAACAAGTTTCTCCTCGGGCGGTCCGTGCTTGGTCCATGGCCAGGGGGCTGGTGGGGAGGTTGTCACCGATAGTGACACCCTTTGCCCAGACTGCCTGATGGGGGATGGGTGGCAGACCCCCCCCCGTGGGCTCACATTTCTGAGCATTGTCCACCTGGGGGTTCAGCGGGCGTCTCCCCGGTAAGAGTGGAGCTGAGGGGCCCGATAGCACTTCACCCCTGCGCGACCTTTTCCTCCAGCCGCTGTCTGTCTTTGCCTGTTTTCTGGGCAGTCGGCGGTCCCACTACAGATTCTCAGTGCTCGTCACGCATTAGAGAAATGAGCTCTCACCTGCAACGCAAGTTAAGACTTCTCTCCCCTCCCTCCCTCTCTCCTTCCTCCGTTTCTTTTATAAGCTTTTCTGTTGACATGTGGCTTTTGACCTTGCTTCTGATGGTTTTCACGCCCTGCAGAAATGATTTATTTTTATATAACCCAACGCCGGTGTTTTCTTCTGGGGCTGCTGGGTTTTGTAACAGATCCAATAAAGTCTTTCCTGCTGGGAGATTATACAAACAATGATTAATTATTTTCTGTTTTAATTTTTTATATTTGCATCTTTGCTTCATCGCAATTTACTTGGGTGACATGTGGGAGGTCAAGATCTATTTATTTTTGTCCGGATGGCTACTGAGTGGCCCCTGGTCTCCGTTCTCCTCGGCACTTGGGCTCAGGCCGGTGGTGGATGGGCCAGGGCCGTGGGCAGCGGGGTGGGACGGGGAAGCCACACTCAGGCCGCGCCCTGCAGCACTGAACCGGCCGCCCAGCCCGAGGACACCCCCTTCCTTGCCCTGGTGAGCCAGTAGTCCTGGTGTTTCTGAGGGCGCAGCTGCAGGGTGTCGGGGTCCCGAGCGCCCCCAGACACGGATGCCTTCCCAAGGGCCGTACCAGGGAAGCCAGCAGCCGTTCCAAGTCTTTGTCTCACCGAAGCCGCAGCGCGTCCTAGTGAGGGCGGCTGTGGGGCGGGCGGGTGAGGGGCCCGGGCACTTCCTCGATGCTTTGAGGGGTGGATTCGGGGCTCACCGCGGCCTTTTCTCCGACTGCGCCTCGGTCCCTGCCGCTCCCCAGCTCATGACCACATCCTCAGTCCTCCTGTGAGTTCCTCTTCTGTGAGGGGACCAGGTCTTCCAGAACAGGCCCCTGGTCATCACGGAGGAAGCTGGCACAACCCCAAAGAGCTGTGGACGGGCGGTGCATCCGTTTAACTTTCCCAGGGCGAGCCTGGCCCTGGAGACCCATCCGGGCTCTCGTCAGCGCAATTACGCAGTTAATTGCTCGGATCGGGACTTGGCCGAGGCAGCCGCTGCTGCCGGGGAGCCTGGGACCTGAGCAGATGGACCGCGAGGAGGGCTCTGAGGGAGCCCGGTCGGGGGCCGGCCTGGGCCCCAACCCCGCTGCCCAGCACCGGTCACCACGCTCTGCAGAGCCCTGCTCTTCAGGGACACCTCTGCTCACGTCCCCGCTGCGGTCAGCAAACAAGGACTTCCGGGAGCGTCCACGAAGGTGACCCAGACTCGGAAACAGTGAGCACGAGGCTGTTATCTCGAGGTCAGCTATTCCGTCACCAAGTCTGGATCGTGGCACAGATGTGCCAAGTCACCAAGGTGATGGAACTCTTCCCAGGCCGACCGAGCTGTTCAAGGAGCTAAAATAGGACGTTTCCATCAGAAACGGGTGGGAATTGGTTAATGTGGTAACTCTGTGGTTCCAGTCTGTGTCCCCCCTCCCAGAAGCTAATCCTAAGGACATGTCCCACAATCCCCCTCGCTTGGTTTGTGGACTGACCAGGCGATCATGTCCCTGACTCCCCGGCATGCCTTTGGGTGGACACACGTGGGTTGGTTAACTTCCCAGCTTGCCCTGTGGCCTTTGGGTGGGAGCTGTTGTAGCCAGAAAGGCAGAGTGGAAGTTGCTGGAATGCTGGCCCCCCTGGGTCAAGGTAATGAATCAGAAACAGGACCATATCCCTGGGGATGACAACCCCCCTTAAAAACCTAAGTGCTTAGGGATGGCCCCCACCAGATCCCCACTGACTGCCCAGTCTGGAGGACGCCCGTGGATGGCCACAAGCTGACCCGAGGTGGGGAACTGGCTGCCATGTGTGTGACCGGCAGGCTCTGATGTCACCTGCCATTACGTGTGTGACGCGCAGGCTCGGACGGACGCCAGGCATGTTTGAGGGCGGCGACCAGGCCCTGCTCTCCCAGCTGCACCGCACCCACGGCTGTGGGACAGATGATCAGAAAGAACGGCCCTGGGGTCCGTCCATGCCTGGCACTCCACTCTCTTCGGGAACCTTTGTGGATCTTCTCGTGAGCTCCTGGGGCCTCGGGGAGAGGGGGTGACATAGGGGAGTTGGGTTCAAGGCCAGGCAAGGATTCTGGCGGGGGGGAGGGTGGACAGGGGGAGCAGCCCTGGGTCGGGGGTGTGGCTGGAAGGGCGTCCCTGGGGTGGCAGTCACAGCAGGGGGCCAAGGAAAGTCTGAATATTGACGTTTCCCGAGGAGGGATCTCAGCCCGAACCGTGGGGGGCAGCCCAGGGCCCTGGGGATGGGCTCAGGAGGTCGGGAGTCACGGAGCAGGTGCCGGGAAGCTCAGGGGTCCGGGCAGGTGGGGCTCCACTGTCACCGAAACTGGGGGCCAGCTGGGGGGCCGGGCCGGGCTTGAGCAACACAGGCTTGAACTGCGCGGGTCCACGTGTACGTGGGTTATTTTTTTAAAGGCGTGTAAATGTATTTTCTCTTATGATTTTCTTGATAGCATTCTTTTCTCTAGCTTATTTCATTGTAAGAATACAATGTATGTAATACATGTAACACACGCAACATGCGTTATCATCAAGGGTTCTGGTCAACAGGAGACTGAGCACTGGGCTGGCCACAAAGTTTGGTTTTCTCCATAGGACGGCCCTGCTAGTGTTTAGCTGTCTCTAACTTCATCCGAAACAATTTTGTTAGATTGTAGGTGACAGCCGTCATATCAGCGTGCATTAAAAAAAACGTATTAAAATTGATGAATTTCCATGTAACCATTTTAATATTGAAGATGGAAGAAAATCAGCATCTTCAGCTTATTATGCTTTATTATTTCAAGAAAAGTAAAAACGCAACTGAAGTGAAAGAAAAAGATCCGTGCCGTGTACGGAGAAGGCGCTGTGACGGATCAAACGCGCGAGAAGGGGTCTGCGAGGTTTCACGCTGGAGATTTCTCGCTGGACGACGCTCCTCGGTCGGGTAGGCCCGTCGAAGTTGATCGCGATCAAATCAAGACATTAACTGAGAACAATCAATGTGATACCACGCGGGAGAGAGCCGACAGACTCCAAGTATACAAATCAATAAAGTTATTGGTGAAAACGAAAAACGTGCCTTTTATTTTACAGAAAAACTCAACGAACCCTTGGCCCACCCAACAGTCAGGTGTTGGGGCATCAGATGTTCTCTGTGGACTTTTGACGGGGCGGGGGGCTCGCACCCCTCATTGCCTTGTTTTCAGGGTCAGCCGTCCCGATTCATGACCAGTCACCACAGGGCTGTGGCTGTGGGGGTGCTGACCTTGCACAGGGGGGTTAGCCAGGCAGGTTTTTAAATCTCCAGGGAGAGATGTGGGGTGATGTCTTCACCCCAGTGGCCGCAGGCGGGGTCCTGCGTGGGTGGCATGGTGTCTTCCCTTCCGTCTGCCCCTGATGCTGCCCCCACCCTCCCCCCCGCAGCTGCAGGGAGGGCCCAGATCAGCACCCGCCGCAGCCTGGGCCTCTCTGTGGAACTGGAGGCGGGGCTCCTCCCGAACTCATTTCCCTCCCGGCGACCTCACGGGCAGCACGTGTTATGTGGCCGATAATGAGACTGGCCGCTGTACCAGCCCCGAGGACAGAGCAGTAGCTTCCACAGAGACCCCGAGAACCTCTCAGCGCGAGGAAGGCACATCGCCTCCTCCCATGACGGGGGCAAGCACGCACCTGGAACACGCGGCGTAATAGGCATTAAAGACATTTTAATGAGGAGAGAATTTAAAAGTTGATAAACATGGTCTTTTGTTGATCAGAGGCAGAGATTTGGGGGGGGGAGGTGGGGCTTGGGGGAACATCAGCGCCAGGTTGCTTTATTAGGCGCTGTGTTATGAATGTTTTTGCAGCTCAAGTTCAGGCCCAGGTGCCTGCGGATCTGGGTGAGATTGTAAAGAGGGCGATGCGGAGAAAAGGCGAGAGCGTTTGTTCGGGGAGGGGCCGCGGTCACCCCCCGGCGGCCGGTGCCGGCTGCCCACGTCGCCCTGCTCGGGCCTGGTCGGGTGAGGACATGACTCGCGTCCCCCGGTGCAGGAAATCACCCACCTTTTAGGTCCCGGCTTTTAGGGGCGTCTTTGGCCACAGTGCCATCTCTTGGCGCAGCTCGTGGGCCCATCTGGGCTGAGACAGGAGCCGCAGCTGCCTCACAACCCCGGGGCCAGACCCCCGGGCGGGGCTCGCTGCAGCTGCTCCTCACTGATGCCGCCTCCCTGGTTTTGTGACACGGTCCCTCAGCCTTGCTACGCACGGGCCGGGCTCCATGCTCAGCAGCCCGCGAGGATGTCTGCAGTTTTCTGTTGTGGCAAAACCCACTGCCCGCACGCAGTGCGCCCCCAGTCCCAGCCGAGGTCTGCTGGGCGCTCGGCTCAGGCGCTCCCCGGGCGGAAGTCCCCGGGCCAGCAGGCCACGTCTTTACTGGGCTGGCAGGGGTCCGCCGCCAAGGTGGCCCAGGTGGCGGGCAGAATTTACCTCCTTCGTAGGAGGCACAGTGACTCTGTTCTTCACGGCCAGTGAAAGAGAGTCCGCTGCGTGGAGCCTCTGACCTCAGGGAGGTCCCTGGCCCTGCACCTGACTTGACCTGGCCCTCCCAGGATGATCGCCCTTCTGATGAACGCAGAGCCCACGGAGTAAGGGCCTTACTCACATCTGCCAAGTCCCTTTACCGTTGCCACACCCTAGTACGAGAAGCAGATCACAAGTCCCACCCACGTTGAAGGGGCGGGATCACACAAAGGCGTGGATGCCGGGTGGCAGGGGCCGATGAGGTCAGCCTGGGGTGTGTCCACCGCCACGAACAACAGCCACCAGAACCCTCTGAGCTGGACGCGGCGTTGCTGCCCTTCTATCAGCGAGGAAACCGAGGCCGCTCCAGGGAAGCAGCTCCTCTGAGGAGCCCCAGCGGGACCCAGGTTGAGCTGGGATTCAGGCCCAGAAGGTCTGATTCCAGACCCCACACAGGAGTGGCCTGCGTTCCCCGGTTAGAGAATAACGAGGGGAAAGGTCCTGTGAAGGAGGTCACGGTGTGTAACGTGGGCCCTAAAAATAATAGCAGACCTTGCCCGTGATGGAGCAAGCGCTGGGTGGATGTCAGCCCACCCACCCCGGTGACCGTCATGCTTTATCCTTTAACTGCAGCAGCAAAGTCCCGCAGGGTCTCCGTGGCTGGTGGGATGTGCCAGCAGCGGGAGCAAGGACACCTCCCCGGGGGCAGGTTCCCAGCGCTGGTCAACGGGCGCCGGGACCACTCGGACCCTATGGCACTGCGGGTCGCGATGAGAGAATCGGAGCCCATGGTCACTGGGCAGCCCAGGCCTTCTCCACACGTGACCCGATGATCTGCCCACGTTACAGATGGGAACATGGCTTCTCCATGCGTGACCCAATGGTCTTCCCACGTTACAGACAGGGACACGGCTTCTCCACATGTGACCCAATGGTCTTCCCACGTTACAGACGGGACACAGAGGACTGGGGGGTGAGCGGCTTCTGCAGGGCCCCACTGAGGTGTGTGGACTCAAGCCCAGCACTGGGCGCACGGTTCAGTTTTTGTGGCTACGACCACGACCAGGCATGCGTCCCCCAGGGGTTCTGCATCTTGTGTTTGCTCACGGATGGCTTGACTCTCTGGAGGGCCGGACCCATCCTTGGACCCCGTGTCCCACGCGAGCTCAGGGCCTGGCTCTGCTGGCAGCTGAGCTCCTGGTGCGTGGCGCCCTATGGAGCAGGCGGCTGGACCTAAGCATTAGTCAGAAAGGAGCGTGTTGCCCCTGCGGGTCCTGCTGCCCCCAGCCGGGCGACGGCAGAGAGGTGCCACCCAGACGAATGTTGTGCCCTGACGTGGGCCTGTGTCCTGCAGGTGGGCACTGGGGTTGGGGGTGATGGTGAGGGCCTCCCTACTTCTTGGCCTTGGCCACCCCCTCAGAGTGGGGCTGTAGGTGCGGGTTTACAGCTGCCTCTTGGTGTGGACAGGCCAGGACACCCGTCTCCCCCGAGTGTCATGGCCCTGTCACATGGGCCGCCCCTGTCGGGCTGGGCTCCCTGCTGTGCACCCTGGATCATCGGGTGGGTGCTGAGGTGGGTCCCAGGTCCCGGAGACTATGGCCCATCATCCCCACCTCTAAGGGTCACCAACATTTCCTTCTCTTTCACCTGCAGGAAATTCATGCCATAAAGAAGCAGGAAATGAGGCGGGTGGTTACCTCCCCAGACCCAGACCATCCCTGCATCCTGCGAGGGGCCAGTGGGGGCTCCCCGGGGAGGGTGTGGCCCCCAACCACCTGCAGAAGAGAAGCAAGGAGGCTGCTGGGACGCATTCCCATGTAAGCAAACACTCAAGTGAGAACACCGTCTACGTCCACACAGACACGCGTGAGGTCTGCCAGCAGGCTCTATGAATCACAGCACTGACCAGCGGCCTGCGGTCCACGGAGCGCTGTCCACGGAGCTGTGGGGCACGTGGCTCTCGGTGATTATACTCCCACGAGCTGAATCCACCAGTCGCACGTTTTATAGGGAGCCCAGTTCCCTGTCTTCCTCGTCCTGCTTTTCCTCCCCTCCCTCCCCTCCTCTGTCCCAATTTTGTGTCCTTGACAGAGAAAGGCGCAGACACACGAGACAAGTCCCAGCGTTTTGGGAGGTGATGCGTGTGTCCAGCCTCACAAACGGCCCCACAGAAGCTTGCTTTCTGGATTCTTGTGCGTGGTCGCTTCTCCCACGGCCGCTGCTCGCGCAGACCCTGGTCACCCATCAGCAGCGTCGCGGCGGCGGCAGCCTTAGGCGCCGGGGGCCCTGGCTCATCCCTCTTAGGCACTTCGACCGCCCCAGGTGTCACCTCTGTGCACAACGGGCTACGTGATGCCGCTGCTGACGTAGAGCAGACTCTGATGAAAGAGGTGTTAGCGTCGGGGGACGGTCTCATCTTCCAGCTCCTTCCTGCGGTGCGGCAATTTGCAAGGTGCCCGGCACCCTGTGGGGGACACTCGTGTTCCTCTCATGTGACATGCGCACACCGGGTGGGCAGAGCCGAGGTCTGGAAGGAGACGGGGTGGTATTAGCCGGAGGTTGGTATTGGGCACCTCACGTGTACCAGGAAGGGGCCCATGCAGTTCCTTGGCCCGCCCCGTGTCTGTTCCTCCCACGTCCTCAGCCACAGAGTCTGAGTTTGTACCGTGTGGCCTGTGCCCAGTTCACTGTAGCCAGCGACCCAGTGTTGGCCAACAAGACCCAAATGGAAGTTACTGGGGAGAGTAGCCCTTCACAAACTAACGTGCAAGGGCTTTCTGGGAGAAGGCTTTTGCCCCCCACCCCTTCAACCCTCCTTTTTGTTCCTGCCTGGAGCCTGGAAGCGATGGCTGGAGGCTCTGCAGCCACCTTGGGGCCACGAGTGGAAGAGCCACAGCAGTGATGGTGGAGCAGAGGAGGGCGACCTCAGTCTCCCAGGTTGCCTTGGATTGTCCCACGAGCTCAGGACCGCCCACCCCTGCGGCATGAGTGAAGTTAAACCCCGTGACACTCTCAGGCACCGTTACGTGCAGCTCAGCTCTGTTCCTGTGGGCTGTCGTGGCTCCCCCTGGGAACCCCTTCATGATGTTTGCAAGAGCGTCACAACTCAGGGACGCAGGCAGCATGATCACAGTCACAGAGCCAGGAGAGGTGGACCTGGACATGACCCTCTGATTCCAAAGCCTCGTTCTGGACTGTCTCCCCGAGTAGAAGAACGGGAACAGGGCCGCATCTACACGGGGGCCCTTTCTGCCCAGGGAATCACTTATTCACCAGGCCATTCTTTCACCACACGTGACGTGAGCTCCATCTGTGGGGACATTCTCACAAACACAGGCCCTTCCCTGGAGTCCCGAGGGCCTCCCCTTCCCAAGTTCTTCTCCCTTTGTGGAATTTTGTACCTGGCCTTTCACGAAGGGAGGACGCTCCCCGACTTCCCAGAGAAGTGAGCGGGCGAGGGACGTAGGGACCAGAGAACGTCCTATCCACCTGCCACTTACCGAATCATGGGCCCCAGTTGTCTGCAAGACAAAGTTAACCTGGGTTTTTAATAAAAAAACAAAAACACACACCAGGGACCAGCGTCCAGGGCTGACGAGGTGGCCAGGAAGAGAGCCCTATCCGTCCAGCAGGCGGGAGTGGCGGCTGCGTCCCCGTCTGGCCGGGGAGCGAGGTGGGGGCTCGCGGGATAAAGGCTCCGCCTCCCTTTGCGTGTTTCCTGGTGGGTCTCGGAGGCGTGGAAAGATCAGAGATGGGAACCTCATGTTCAAACGGTGTGGCTGCTGCAGAATTAAGGGACGTATAACAAAAATGAACAAAAACAAACGTTCACCGAGTGCGTTCTTGCTCAGGCACCTTAAGGTCATTGTCCTGCGTTATCCCGCGGCAATCCCGTGGGGTCATTATTATTACAATCGTCGTTTGAGAGGCGAGGACTGATGGGAGAGCCAGAGGGGCCAAACAACACGGTCACGGTCCCACAGCGACACGGGCCACAGATTCCTGGCCCAGACCCTCTGTCTGCATCACTGGGCTGGGAGAAGGGAAGGCTAAAGCTGCTGCAGAAAGGTCACATGTCCTACTGACCACGTCAGGAGCGTCCCTGTTGGGTGCTCAGCATACAAAATCAATAGGAGCAGACCCTGCCTCCCTGCCTCCCCCCCGCAGGCCCGGACAGGAGGGGGAAGCGGTGAATTCACCGAGCGCACGGGGCAGCTATATCTCAGGAAAGATTTCCGGACCTGGTGCTACAGCCCCATAAATTTCAGCCGTGTTTAAGCAGCCCGTTTCCCCAAAGTGCAGAACTCAACGACTTCTTGAGATCAATGATACTTAGGATTTATTGACTGCTTCCCGTGTGCCAGCATTTACTCGGTTTACCTCATTTAATCCCCACAGCAGCCTGAGGGGGACTCTCCTTGATTAGGCTGCACCCAGAGAAGGTCCGGAGACAGCAATTCACATGCAGGCTGTTTATTTGTGAGGGGTAAGGAGACCTGGTGTGGGGGAAGGAGGTATGTGAGCCAATCGGCTCCTACCATGGTGTCTGGAGATTAATCCCACAGGGAACCTCTGGGAACAGCTGCAAACACATGCTTCCAATTTTTAGGTAATTTACATGATGGTAATGGTGATTGTGATGTGATGGTGATGGTGGTGATGGTGATGGTGATGATGGTGGTGATGGTGATGGTGATGTGATGGTGATGGTGGTGATGGTGATGATGGTGATGGTGATGATGGTGATGATGGTGATAGTGATAATGGTGATGGTGATGATGATGATGATGGTGATGACGGTGGTGATGGTGATGATGGTGATAGTGATAGTGGTGATGGTGATGATGATGATGATGGTTGATGCTGGAAATCAAGACTTCTGATTTGAGGTGTGTTTACATGCCTCTCCGTCCAGGTGTTCAATGATCCGAGCAGCGAGCTGGACTCGCTGGTGCCGACAGCCTCTGACTGCTCAGGCCTCAGGATCTTAAAGACATCCTGTGACTTAAAAGGAATCTTGCTGAGTACTCCATCTTCCCTGGTGTTGATAAGGAAATCAAACAAAACTAAGCACAAATGGTGTTTAACCTTGACTGCTTTCTGTTAGTGTTCAAGGAACAGTGCATCTGCTCCTTAGCCTTAAAAGAATAAGTGATTGTTTCTCTGTTTTTCTGTTTCTCTGTCTATGGATGCTATATAGACTTGTTTATCGGGAAGCGTTCTCTTCAGTTAATCCTCTAAGCTTCCTCTGTTGTAAGTTTCAGGTACATTGTAACCATTCCCAGGGTGTGCCTGCCAGCCCATTCCTGGGCCCTCCCTGTGATTAGCATATCTGCAAAATCCAATAAAAGGAAGGTGCTTGCCCTGCTCAGGGCCGACCTGCCTGAGTGTGTGGCAGCCCTCCGTCCGTCCCACATTCCGTCTGCTGGAGTTACTTCCGTGCCCTCGACCACAAAGTACTGCAACAGATGGTGATGATGCTGATGATGGTGATGATGATGGTGATGATGATGATGGTGATGGTGATGGTGATGACGGTGGTGATGGTGATGATGGTGATAGTGACGATTCCTTTTTTAAAAAAATGTAAATTAAATTTTGTATTTCAATGGGCTTCCCTCTATGTAGAATAAATTATTGGATATTGAGAGTCCAATAGTAGAAGATTCAACTAAAAATTATTTTTAATTACATGCTATTTACATGATAAACAGATATGTTCTAGAATCAGGAGAAGTTCAGCCTTATCTTCTGTGCCTTCCGCAGTGTGACTTGCGGGATACGAACCCCCGTGAAAGCAGAATCAGTCCTGCATCAGTGGGCGCAGCCCAGTGCTGCCGCCTCGCAGCCCCCGGACGGCCCGGAAGCCTTCGCTGGCTGACGGACGAGGGCGGGCAAACGCACGTAGTAACGACCGAGGAGAACCCACGGGCCCTCGCATTAGAAGTGTCAGGTTGCAGCATAGGTCTTACTTAGTCTTTGTTTTTCATATCAGAGTAAACCCGTAGAGAGAACTGAATAAATGTCACGTGTGCATATTGATTTTTCACAGAGTGACTACCACCAAGATCAAGCTGTGGGGTACTGCCCACACCCCAGGAGCCTCCCTCATGCCTGCTCCCCATCGTTACCCTCCAGAGTGACCCCATGCTTGACTTCTACTACAGAGGATCGTTTTGTCTGTTTTTGAGCATCATTTAAATGAATCATGAAGTATTCTTACGTGTCGCCTGGCTTTTTCTTCCCTCAATGTTCTGTGCATGCGATTCACTCACGTGTTTGTATGAGGGGGGATTCCACTCGTTTCCATGGCCGTGAGGAATTGCATTGCACGGCTGGGCCACGATGTATTTCTCTCTCCTGTTGTCGGACACTTGAGTTATTTCTACTTCTCATTGTTGCGGTGAAGGCGCTATGAACGTGTGGTGAGTGTTTTCTGGTGGATACAGGGGCTCCTTTTCCTCAGGTGTTCGTGGGGAGAAATCCCCCGGTCCCGGGGGGGAGCACGCTCGGCTGTAACAGGTTCTGGGGAACACTTTTCTGGATGATCGTGTGAGCGTGACCTGCCAGCCGCGTGTGCGTGTCCTGTTCTGGCGCTGGTCGGGCGTAGGTTCCAATCCGCTCTCGGTGCTTCTGAGCTGTGTGGGGCTGGACCTGATCCGTCTACTCCCTGATCCATCACACGTACGTTTACGTAGGAGAAGAATCTACAAAATGCAGTCCTGGCTCCGGGGCATGCCCGGACACGGTGGCCCTGGGACTGCTGCTAGTGTTTATCTAGACTCTGTCATGCACCCGGTCGCCCCGTCTGAAGCACGGCCCGTGGGTTATTTCACTTTGGTGTTTCACAAGAACAAGATGACAGCTGTGACCTGGGGCAGGCGCCGGGCTGCGAGGACGTCCGCCGGAGGCTGCCCTCGCAGGGACGCTGCAGACGGTCTCACACGGTGTCGTTTCGCAGAACATGGATTTTCCACGGAAGAGCATCAGGGGCCGAGTAATTATCCTCCGTAGCAGAAAACATCGCTCAGCTAAGACGATCACTCCAGCCAAGCGTGTAACTAGGATTAGCTAAACGTGAGTCGGGACGAGGCTCAGGAGGGTGGAGACTTTCCCTGTCACGCGCACGGTGGCGGGGGCCCCAGGTAAGCAAGCGCTCTCGCCTTGTCACCTTGCCGCCTGGCCGGCCTCAGTCCCACAGGCCCTCTCCCTCGCCCGCCGCCGCATCCCAGCGTCTCTGCCTGCGGGGTCTGCCTCCCTCCCCTCTGCCAGCCGCGCGGTTTCCAGCGAGACCTTCCGGCTGGCCCTCGGGTACCAGAGTGCCATCGCCCAGAGGCCGCCGGCACCGTTTCAAAGCCAGAGCGTTTTACAGCTCACACTTGTCCCCCCTGTTGTCTGCCCAACAGTTCGTGAGTTACCAGGTCACAGAGCACAAAGCAGGAGGTTCTGACCCGTCTCTGAGCGCCGCTCCTGCTCCGCTGCATGCCGGACGCGTCTTCCTGCTACGGACGGGCCCCCGGCCATTCGGGGGGGCAGGGCGGAGCCGTGGGCGAGGGCTTGGGCTCCGGGTCCAACACCGTTTGCCGGAATCCGGCTCTGCAGCTTCCGCACGCCGTGGCCTTGGACAGGCTGCGGGGTCCCTCTGGGCCCGGCCGCGCGCCTGGAACCAGGGCCCCCCGGAGTCAGCCACACCCAGAATAACAGCACCCGGTTCCACAGACCGGGGGCTGACAGTCTGCTCGCTCCAAGGTTCCAGCGGAAGATGACGACTTTTAATGGTTTGAGAACTGAAAACATCAGCTCCAGATGTGGGGCGTCTGCACGGGATGGTGCCTGGGACCCCAGGGGGGCTGTAACTGCGTCGGTTGTCCAGACCTGTGGGGTCAAAGGATAAAAAAGAGGAGGAGAGAAGATCGGTATTTCCCGGCGGACGCGCAAACGCTCCTCGTGCTCCCGCCCCAGGGCCTGGCCGGCCTGAAGGCGGCTGGGTTTTGCTGACGGCCAGGACTGGGGTCTGCGCACGGTCAGGTTCCGTGCCGCGTCCTCGCCGAGGGCCGTGCAGACAAGGTGTCTTGTCGGCTCCCTGTTATTCTGTCACCTGCCTTATTATCTCAGAATGCTCCAGAAACAGTTCTCTAACTCAGACGTTTTTCTCAGTCTTTTTCCAGGTCTGAGTTAGTGAGGAAATAGGAAAAATTAGCTGCTGTTGCCCTGCTGGGGAAGCCAGTTTGCCCAGCACTCAGGGGTTTCTGGGACATGGGACTTTTGGTTCTAAGCCTGGGACAGTCCCGGGCAAACCCTCGGATGCAAGACCTCACTTCTGTAACCAGAAGTCTCTAGTGGCCTCTGGGCCTCGTCAATGGTCCTGTCCCCAGACCCCGAGAGGGTTACCTCACCTCGCTAGGCTTCAGGCTCCTCATCTGCCGAGTGGGTCTGCGTAGTGCCAGCTTCAGAGCGGTTCTGTAAAGGTAGATGCGGGAAGCCTCAAGGTCACCCCTGCTGCTGAGTAAGTGCCGGGAAAGGGTCAGATGTTCTTATTAGTGTTCCACTCCCCCCCCACCCATCATCATCCACCCATCCATCATAATTATGCTCCCATCCACCATCCATCCACCATCCATCCACCATCCATCCATCCACCATCCACCATCCATCCAACCACCATCCACCATCCACCATCCATCCACCCATCCATCCATCCACCATCCACCATCCATCCAACCACCATCCACCATCCACCATCCATCCACCCATCCATCCATCCACCATCCACCATCCATCCACCATCCATCCACCATCCATCCAACCACCATCCACCATCCACCATCCATCCGCCATCCATCCATCCACCATCCACCATCCATCCACCCATCTATCCATCCACCATCCATCCACCATCCACCATCGATCCACCATCCATCCACCATCCATCCAACCACCATCCACCATCCACCATCCATCTGCCATCCATCCATCCACCATCCACCATCCATCCACCATCCATCCAACCACCATCCACCATCCACCATCCATCCGTCATCCAGCCATCCATCCACCGTCCATCCACCATCCACCATCGATCCACCATCCATCCACCATCCATCCAACCACCGTCCCTCTATCCGTCCCATGAACACTCACCTAGAGACCCTGCTCTAGGAGTTGTGAACACGTTATGAAAAAACCAGACAGGTTCTCTGTCCTCCCTGAATCTACATTTAAGTGAAGGGACCTGAAAATAAGCAAGTAAACAGATGAAGTTAGTTCAGGTGCGGTGACTGCTAAGGAGGAGGCCGGCAAAGCCGGAACGGAGCCGTGACGACAGTTTTCAGAGAAGGGGTGGGGAGGCTCCCCCAGGCGCTGAGACCAGGAACACCAGAAGGAGCTGGGCGGGGAAGGGTCGGGGCTGGCTAGGTGCTCCCATCCCGGAGATGCGGGTCGGGCCCTGGCGGGGCAGAGGTCAGGGTGCGGAGGAGGGCAGGAGAGGGCAGAGAGGACCCACGGCCGTCCTGGCTTCCACGGGGACCGCCCTGAATTCTGAGCGACGGGCCGGTCACAGGGCGTTTGCTGTGAGCCTTGAGTGGGAAGGAGAGAAGAGTGGGGGGAGGGCTCAGAAGAGGGGGGGTGCTGATCGTGCCCCTTCTCGGGGGGGTCCCCTAGTGACCCCGCCGCCGAGTAGGGGGCTGGGGAGGGAGCCGCCTGCAGCTTATCGTCCAAAATGGGCAGTGATTTTTGACTCAAGGGCTGTCCCTACATGGAAATAATTATGTTACTGAGCACCGGTATCTCCACCTAAGGATACCAAATGTGCCCTACAGAGAATTTTGTGGAGGACATGAGCTAAAGGCAGCTTTCTAAGTGACTGTCAGGGGAAGAGCGTAAATCCTGTAATGAGGTGTCTGAGTCCCTCCAAACGGCCAGGTCGGGCCCGTCATTGCTCCCTGAGACCTCTGATGCGGTTCAGCCGGGCCGGGCCGCCGCGGGCCGCCCGCCTGGTGCTCACCGTCCCTCCTCCCTCATTCCCAGGGAACTGGTCTCCGCAAACGCGTCCACCGACTTTTCAGATCTCGTGTTCCCCAGGTGATGGTCTTTGCAGACGAGAGATGATAAACACGCTTGCGGGACAATCCCGCTCTGTCTGAGTTCCTGCTGGTTTGAATCAGGCTTTAAAAGGTACGTCCTCCCCTTGCTTCCGGGCCTGGATGGTGAGGGGTCCGGTGGGACAGCTTGTCCGGTGATGCTCAGAGACACTGTCCCCCCACCCCCCCGGGCCCCCTGAGCGTCCCAGATGCGTGGTGAAGCCTTCTCTCCTGCAAGGGTCACCTGCCCCTCTCTGCTGGGGACTCAGCCAGCACAGGAAGCTGGCGGCCAGCCCTGGCTCAGTGCTGGGCCTGGGGGTGGGGATGGAGCTGGCCAGGGAGGGGTCCTGCCCTGTTTCCCGTGAGCTGTGTGCCCGGACCCAGGAGTGGAGTCACCCCCCCGCCCCCCACCTTGGACGCCTGGGTGTGAAAGAGAAGCAGGCCGTCCACACTCAGGCCCCTGCAGGGCCCTGTCTTTTCTGAAGAATCCGTTTGCCCCGGGGCATCGGGTTTGAATTAGTGTCTTCTGGAAATAAAAGGAGAAGCAGGCGGCTGCTGTGAACAGGGGGTCGTAAAGGGGTCGGTACCAGCTTGCTGTCATTCTGCGGCTGCTGAAGTTCTGTCTCCGCGTCCGGGAGGGGAGGGCACAGGGACGGATGGGGCGGTGGGAGGGCGGGAGGGGCGGCCGGCTGCCAGGTGGGCCCTGAGACCCCCCCCCCCCGCCCCCGGCAGCACCTCCGAGCCTGCCCACGAGTCCCCAGACCTCTGTGCCCGGGCGTCTGCATCTGACAGGGCTGAGCAGGCTGAGCCGCGGGGGCGGGCGCTGGGCCCGAACCTGGGTCTGTGCGGATCAGGGGCCGCGAGGCGCAGACGGAAACGTTGGGCAGGAAGGCGAGGGTTTGTGCTCACAGGGCCCCACGGGGCAGCGCCAGGGGTCGGGGGTGGCGCCGGGATCGCGGGCCTGGGGCCTGAGGGGGCTTCCGCAGGAAGGAACGGGGAGGCGGGCACAGGCTCAGGGCGGCCCGCGTGAAGGCCTGCGGTGGGCCCCGGGGTGGCGGGGCCTGTCCTGTTGTCTGTCCCTCCCTCCCCGGGTGATTGGGGCGCGGACAGTGGCCCGGAGTGTGGGAGCTGACGGAAAGGCTGGGTGGGGGTTAGGGGACTCCGCATCGATCGGTTTGCCCGTGAAAGGCTCACTGTCACCGGGCGGGCCAGGGGTCCCTGTGATCGTCAGGACCTGGCTGGCCTGGAGGAGCCTCGGACAGACAGGCAGACAGACAGGCAGACAGGAGCTAAGATGCCCAGTCAGTACGGAGTGGGCGGTGGGCCCCTGGGGTCCAGGGGCTGGACCCTCGGTCTCCCTTTGATGGAGCCGTGGACACGGCAGCCGGTTCATTCTGCGCTGCAGCCCTAAGAGGCGGGTGCGATTGTACCCACTTTACAGACGAAGACACTGAGGCTCAGAAAACTTCAGCGACTCGTCTGGGCTCACACAGCTGCGATGCGGCCCTTGGGGTCCATGCCAGGTCCCTGACCGTCCCTCCAGCTGCTGGCTGCTGACTGCCCCCACCCCGCCCCTGCTGTGACCTCCTTACCCTACGGTGAGCCTTGAATCTTGGATGGGAAATCCAGCCTCTGCCTCCTGCTCAGCCCCTCCTTGCTCGCCAGGGTCTCAATGGCACTAAGTGATTGCTTCATGGGTTCGTTCCGCATGCAGGCACGGGGCGGCTTCCGGAGCCCGGTGTAGACTGCTGGCAGGCTGCGGGAGAAATGCAAGGGGACGCTGTGGGTGCTGGTGGGGACCCCAGGGTGGGAGAAGTAGGAGGAGAGGCCTCCCTGAAACACACAAGTAACTCGGTATCAGACAGAAACGTGCCTCTGCG
The DNA here is from genome assembly GCF_987537825.1 of Furipterus horrens. Taxonomy (NCBI): domain Eukaryota; kingdom Metazoa; phylum Chordata; class Mammalia; order Chiroptera; family Furipteridae; genus Furipterus; species Furipterus horrens. Next base: position 2,033,615 of record NW_028327173.1, read on the forward strand.
TGGGAGGGGCTGGGGACGCGCTGGTCATGGGAAGTCGGCCGTGGCTGCGATGTAGGTGTCCTTCCAGCGTGGGTGTCTGCACTTTGGTGTCCAGATTCATCAGCCACATGGGGACAAAAGGCACCTGCGCCGGAGCGCTGCCTGCAGATGACTTTCCAGTGTCCCCTTACCCACCAAATGACACCAGCATGCTGTCCCTGTGAGCTGGGAGTGCACTGGGAGCAAGAATGTCACTGTGACTCCTGGCCGCGGCCACAGAAGGGCCCCAAGTGGTTTGTGCTGTGAGCTGCCCGTCCAGCGCGGCTCCCTGGGCTGGAGGCGGAGCCCGGTCCTGGACCGAGTCCCTGCTGGGCACCAAAACCCTGTTCTCGGGGAAACAAGGGGGCGACTCAGGGACCATGAGCGGGGGTCCAGCTCACCTGTCTTAGCCATCCGCAGTCACGGGGTCGGAGACTGGCCTCTCTCCTCTGGTGAGGAGCTTCTGCCCGAGAAAGGACACATTCACGTCCTGCTTTTAGGCAGAGAGGGAGGGCAGACAGCTTTCCTTTTCTCTTTTTGGATTCTTTTCCTTTTTATTGAATTTTGTGGTAGATTTTTTTTTAAAGTATATTTTATTGATTGTGCTGTTACAGTTGTCCCAATTTCTTTTCCTTTTTGCTCCCCTCTGCCCAGTACCCCCTTCCCCCAGCAATCCCATCCCCCTTAGTTCATGTCCATGGGTCGTGCATATAAGTCCTTTGGCTTCACCCTTTCCTATATTATTCTTAACTCCCCCCTTCTATTTTGTACCAACCGGTTATGCTTCTTAGTCTCTGCACCATTTCCCCATTTCTCCCCCTTCCCCTCCCAGCTGATAACCCTCCAAATGATCTCCATACCTGTGATTCTGTTCCTGTTCTTGTTGTTTGCTTAGTTGGATTTTGTTTTTATTTTTCTAGATTCAGTTGTTGATTGTTGTGAGTTTGTTGTCATTTTAATGTTCATAATTTTGACCTTCTTTTTCTTAAGTAAGTCCCTTTGACATTTCATATAATAAGAGCTTGGGGATGATGAGCTCCTTTAGCTTCACCTTGTCTGGGAAGCACTTCATCTGCCCTTCCATTCTAAGTAATAGCCTTGCTGGATAGAGTGATCTTGGTTGTAGGTCCTTACTTTTCACCACATTGAATACCTCTTGCCAGCCCCTTCTTGCCTGCAAAGTTTCTTTTGAGAAATCAGCTGATAGTCTTATAGGCACCCCTTTGTAGGTAACTCTCTGCTTTTCTCTTGCTGCTTTTAAGATTCTCTCTTTATCTCTAACCTTTGGCATTTTAATGATGACGTGTCTTGGTGTGGTCCTCTTTGGGTCTAGCTTGTTTGGGGCTCTCTGTGCTTCCTGGACTTGTATGTCTATTTCCTTCACCAAATATGGGGAGTTTTCCTTCATTATTTCCTCACATAAGCTTTCAATTTCTTGCTCTTCCTCTTCTCCTTCTGGCACCCCTATGGTTTTGATGTTGTCCCAGAGGTTCCTAAGCCTCTCCTCATGTTTTTCAATTCTTGTTTCCTCACTCTGCACTCGTTGACTATTTTTTTCTTCCTTATGTTCCAAATCACTGATCTGAACCCCGGTTTCCTTCCCTTCACCATTGGCTTTGTGTGGATTTTCCTTCGTTTCACTTAGCATAGCCTTCACTTCTTCCCTGACGCATTTGCCGTACTCAAGCATATTTGTTAAGCCTGTGAGCATATTTATCACCGGTGTTTTGAATTCTGCACCTGTTAGGTTGGCTATCTCCTAGTCGCTTAGTTCTCCCACTGGAACCTTGATCCGTTCCCCCTTTTGGGCCATACTTCTCTGTCTCCTCATTCTGACAGGCTCCTGTGTGTGTTTGCCTCTGCATCCCAGGTAGAGCTGTCACACCTGTTACGTTGTAAGGGGCGGAGCCTTAGGGATTTGTCAGTACAGGGTGACCTGTTTCACCACGTTGTGGCGCTGTGTGTGGGGGAGGGGTCTGAGAGGGAACAATGCTCAGCACTCGCCCCTTTTCCAGGCACCTCTCCCACTTCCGTATGGGACTGGCACCCCTCTAGCTGCTGCCCTGGCTGTCGTTCCCAGAGTGGGTGGGTCTGCGGACATTCTAGGACCGTGGGGGCCCTTAAACAAGCGGTCTCTGCTGAGAGACGGGCAGTTTCTGGCTCCGCCCCAACCCCCACGGGTCTGCACAGTCAGAAGCAATGAGGCTTGATTTTCCCCGGCGCTGGGACCGTGAGCTGCGTGGTCTGGTGAGGAACGGGAACGCTCCCCAGGTGTCCCTCCTGACTTTTTAAAACATGTGACTGCGCTTTCCAGCAGCCTGCTGCTGCTGCCGCTGCTGCCACCACCACACCGTGTCCTCTGTGCCCCGGCTCCACCCCTCCCACCTGTCTGGGTGAGTATTTCTTCTTTATTTCTTTGTTTGCTGGACTTCTATGCAGCTCGATTTTCTGGAATTTCTGGTTGTCTCTGGTTTTGAGGTAGTTGTTCCTTCTTAGTTGTGGAGGGAGACGCAGTGTGCCTGCCTGGGCCTCCTTCATGGCCAGAAGTCCGAGAGCTTTTCTGATGTCTGGTTCTCGGTTGCCTTCAGCTCCAAAGAATCCTTATATCAAAGCAGCATGTTCGGGGGGTGGGGCTGACTCCCCTTCACAGGTTGGAGAGACTGCAGCGTCTGCACTGGGGTTCAGCTACTGCAGCCGGTCCCCGGCCCAGGATGGGAGCCCCCTTTGCCCTCTGCAGATGGTAACGTGGCTGCTGAGGCCACGGAGTGGCGGGGAGGCTGTGGGTGACCAGCATGGGCCTTTGCTTCCCTGCGTGCACACGCCTCTCTTCCCGCTTTGTCTGCCGCGCACAGGCTTTGCTGGCCTCTTGGGTTCCATCGGTTCTTACCTGACCCCTCTCTCTCTCCTTCTCTCCCGCACACTCGCTTAGTCTTGCAATCCAAGACCAGTGAACACAGTTCCGTTCTCACAGGTGATGTCCCTCACCCACCCCTCCTTTGGATGGAGCGATTACACACATTATCCGCTCTGTACTTAAGCGTCCTCCTCCTGCGCGGTTGGTACTTAACGCATCAGCATAAGCGGCCAGTGGGGAGGAGCCTGGGCCCGCTCTGCAGCTGCACGGGCTCGGGACCCAGCTCATGGCACGCGGACGTATGGGAGGCGTGGGTTCTCTCAGCCCGCTGTGCAGCTGGGGCCCCCGGCCTGCTCCCCAGGGCTGGAGAGACCGGGCACAGCCCTCCACGGTCCTCCACGTGGGCACTGGCTGAGTGGGCGCCTGGCCGACAGGGCTCCCTCTGCAGCAGAGACAGCTCCTGGGCCTTGAGACGCCCCCACGCAGGCCAAGGCTCCAGCCCGGCCCCTCCCACCCCCGGGATGGAGTGTCACTCAGGGCCCCCTCTTTCCTGGGGGCTGAAGAAAACTCCTGCAGCCTCTGCACTTCTGATCCTCAGACCCTGGTCCCTCCAAACTGCACACACCCACCCACCACATGTGTGAAGATAGTTCCTCAACCCGGGCCTCTGCCTGCTGTCACGTCCTGCGGGTGCTCCCCCAAACCCCACTTGTGCGTGTGGGGGGGCCAGCTCGCACTCCCGTCTCAGGGGAGCAGGGGGAAGGGCAGGCAGAACAGCAGCGGCAGGCTGGAAGGGTCGGTGCTGGCCGCCCAGTGCCAAGGCTGTGCTCCAGCGGAGCGAGCGGAGCGGGGTCTGCTCCTGGCTCTGTCGCTTGGCTCTGAACGGGGAGAGGCAGGGACTTTTAATGCGCCCTTGGGTGCCGCGAAGAAGGGAAGCGCACAGGCGGCAAAGGGCCGTTACAGGACACAGGGTGCAGGCTCAGAGCTGGCACCAGGATGTGGCTCAGGAGGAGGAGGAGGCGGGAGGACGAAAAAGGACCGGAGCCAAGTTCACGCCTCGAAGGCCGTGAGTCAGGAGGCAGGTGATCTTGCAGAGATACGGCTGCCGTTTCCCCTGCAGGGGCGGCTGTAATCTGGACGCTGCGAAGCCGAGGGAGGGCCAGCAGCTGAACCCGGAGCCCTTCCCGCCGGCCCCAAAGCTGTCGTGCCCCCTCCTGGGCTGGCAGCTGCCTTGACATTGCTTTTCCCCGGCATGACTCAGCTTCCTCCCCAGGGAGCCGGGCTGGCGCGTGGCCGGTTCAGCCCCCCAGTCGTGTCTCACACCGAAGCCCACGTTTGGGGTGTGAATAATGGATCAAAGCCGCTTCTCCCCGGCACCCTCTCCTCTGCTCCGAGGCACGATGCCCCGCCGGCCAGCGGGCCTTTCAGCACGTTGGGGGAACTTGGAGGAGGCTGGCCCGGCTCCACTGGGGAGCAGCGCTCTGCCCTGGGGATGCCCCTGAGCTCCGCGGGTCCTGTTTTCCTGTTAACAAGGGGACCGGAGCCGGAGGGAGGACCGCGGGGGCGCTGGCATGGGCTTCCCGTCCTGAGTCCGTGCCGGCCGGGGGGCGCGGATGCCTCAGCCAACGCGGGAGCCAGTGAACGGCCACTGAAAGCTCGGCTGAAGAAAGCGTCCCTGAGACAGGGCTGTCCCACTGTCACAGCCGCGGGTCGTGTGGGCTTGGCAATGCAGGGGCCGGGCGCTTCCTGCAGACCGCGTCCCTGCGCTGTGCGGCCGTGGCCAGGAAGGACCGGCCCCTTTGCGAGGCCGCCCACACTCTGGCGACATTCACACCAGGAGGTGGGCATCCTCGGCGACATTGCTGTCACCCGTCGGGGCCAGTGCAGCCACAGCCGTGTCCCCAGGCCCACGTCGGGCCGTTCGGAGGGCAGAGCCCAGGCTCCTTGGTGTCCCGTACCCCCGGGCACGGCCAGCTGCACCTCCCGGCCTGGAGGGGGAGTCACACCCCCAAAGCCCTGTGGGAGCGGCGACACCCACCTTTAGAGGACCCACGGTGTGGGGACACACTGCCCCCTGGGAGCGTCTGGAGCTGCGGAAGCTGTGGGCTGGCCATGCGGCCGCACAGAAAACAGACCTTCTGGGCCGGGACCTCTGACCTTGTCGCCACCCCGGAGCTGCTGAGGCCGCTCCTGTTTGCAGCCACGGGGCCCGGTGTTGGGGGCGGCAGCGGGGAGCTGGGCAGCGGACAGTCCTACTGTCCTGGGCTGGCGTCAGAAAGCGGAAGGGCCGGCTTTGCCCGCCCACGGCCGTGGGTTCATGTCCTCGCTGCGCTGCCTGCGTCACTCTCTGAGTCTGCTGTCCTGCCGCTGGTGTAGGGATAATATCGGGGACCGTCCTTGGCTGCGGTGGGGTCTGCGCCTCCAAACAGCCGCCGAGCGCCCGGGAGGGAACGCGCAGCCGAGAGCCCCGTACGCGGGACTCCTGCGTGGTATTTTGGTTTCGCCACTTCGTGACCTGAGGGAGGTCACCAAACCGCTCTGGGCCTGAGAAGAGCTCTGCCCCACGGGATGATGCTGAGCACCGCGCGTGAGGGGACTCGGGGGCCACCCTCAGCCCTGTCCCTTTCTTTTAAAGGTTTTATTTTTTAATTTATTTTTAGAGAGAGGGGAAGGGAGGGAGAAAGAGGACGAGAAACACGAATCTGTTGCCTCTCACACGCCCCCAACCGGGGACCTGACCCGCCACGCAGGCCTGTGCCCTGACTGGGGATCGAACCAGCGACCTTTCGATTTGCTGGCTACAGTTCCATCCCCTGAGCGCACCCGTCAGGGCCCAGGGCTTTGCTGAGGCGTAACCACAGGTGGGAGGGGCGCAATGGTAAGTGAACAGCTGGTTGGGCTTTGAGGACTGGATCTAACCAGGTCGGGGGTGGGGGTGGGGGTGTTCTCACCACCCCAGAAAGAGCCTCCCCCCCACTCCCCACCCCTTTGCAGATGGCCTCCCCTCGCCATGCCCCAGGCAACCCTGGATCTGATTTCCGTCGCCTCGGATGAGTCTGCTTCGGTCCTGAACGTCACGCCGGTGAGACCACAGTGGGCGCTGTGCCCTGTCTGGGTGCCTTCCTTCCAGGCAGCGGTTTTGAGGTTCATTCAAGCTGAACCCGGTTTGTTCTTCTTGCCCCAGATTTGGATTCCATTGAATACAGAGCAGGGTTCGCTTCTCTGGTCTCTATGGAGGGGCGTCCCTTGGTTTCTTCCCAGGTTTTTGCTGTGAAGCACCACGCTGCTACGGGACGCGTGTTGCGCACTGGTCCTCATGGACGTCTGCATTATCCCTCCAGGGCGTGTGCCCCAGAGCAGAATGGCGGGGTCTCAGGGTAAACATACCTCGAGTCATGTAGGAAACGTCAGGGAGTTTTCCAGCGTGCTCTGGCTTCTGCACACCCGCAGCAGTGACGGCTGACCCTCGCGTGCGTCCCTCCCTCGCCCACGCTGGGCTAGCGGCTCTGTCGTGGCCAGGCTGCTGGCGGTGCAGGGTCGGGGTCCTCGATGTGGCTGTAGCTGGCACGGCCCTAATGACTAGTGACGTGGAGAGGCCCTGCCGGGGCTCACGGGGCATCCCGGGGTTTCGCTCCGAGTTTGCTCTCGGCTCTGGCACATTCGGGGGGGCACCGTCTCTCTTTTATTAGCAGTTTGGGAGAGCCCTGTACATGCCCTGGGCGTGAGTGCGTTGCCTGACAAACGCAGTGGGAATATTTTCTCTCAGACTATGGTTTGTGTTTCTGTCTCCTTAGCAGCTCCCTCTGATGCATAAAAAGCTTCGGTAAGAGGAGAGCGAGGGTCTTTGATTCGGACGGTGGAGGGTGTAATTCCGTGCCCTGAGGAACTTCTGCGCGCGAGGCCAGGGACACCCGCCCGCCGTTTCCCCCCAGAGGCTTGTGGTTCGGGCGCTCACGCTTCGGTTTGCGGGCCGGCCCGTGTTAACTTCTGAGTGTGCGGCCAGGTCCGGGAGGATGGTTTTACATTTCCACGTGGACATGCGGTTATTTTGATGCCATTTGTTGGAAACGCTTTCCTTTGCCCATGGAATTGTGTTGGTGCCTTTAAAAATAGTAATTAAAAAAATGAATTCACACACACATATACAGACATAATCCACATGTCGTCGGCAGCCGTCCGTCTCGAGAGACGATGGTGTAGCTTCTTAAGAGTCTATCTGCACCGCTGAGAATGGCTGTGCAGTCCGACTCGGGAGTGACACGGTATCTGTCTCCTCCCGTGTTGAATCGACATCTTGCGATGACGCTGGAGTGTCCTCTCCAGTGAAGCTGAAGCTACAGAGCCTGGGTGGGGTGATATGGAGGGTCTGCTGTTGCCCATGCAGCAGACCCCCCCTCTCTTCGCAGCTGAAGGGTCCAAGGGAAAGACGGAGTCAATACAGCTTGGCTTCAGGTGCGCCACAGGAGTTGCCGGTGTTGACTACAACGTCAAACCGCCTTAGGGACTCCGGCTCCGGATTTTCTGTCGGGGTTTACTCCCTTAGCCTTTCCCCTGAAGAGGTATGCCGCAAGGCAGCGGAGGTTTTTTGGAGTCAGAGTTTTCCTTCTCTGATGTGCCCTGACTGGAAGATCGAACCAGCGACACTTAGCTCGCAGGCCGACGCTCAATCCACTGAGCCAAACCAGCCAGGAATTAAAAGGAGTATAGTGTTCAGAATGGGGGGGGGGGTCCAATTCACTATGCAGATCAACTTACAAGTAAAAACACTATTCAGTTTTTGGCTTCATAGAGGGAAACTGACAAACTATATCACTTGTAAAAGAAAGTGACCTAGGTTGAGATGGATGCAGGAGCTGAATAAAACTTAGAGGAACATCAATATTCTGAAAGGTGGTCATGCGGAAAAGAAATAACTTCAGAGGATCAAACCTAGGCCAATTAGTACAACGAGAGGCAGACCATTTCTGGATAAACTTAAAGGTGTCCCATGGAAGAGAGACTTCCTCATTATTAGAAGCATATAGGCAGAAGTGAGGTCACCTCTCCTCAGGGTTATTGCGAAAAAAACTGATTGGCACAGGCTAAATCAGCTGACTTCTAGGTCCCTTCCCACGTTTAGACTCTGTAATGGCCTTCAGATGATGGAGGGCTTTGGACATCAGGGCAGGAAATTGTGACCTTGGGAGCCATAGAAGGCTCTTGACCAGGGGGAGGATCTTAATAAAAATACCCTTCATCCTCATGAGCTCGAGGAGTTGCTGCTTCACTGCCCTGATGAAAGAAAATGTGGAACAACTTCAATGTAGACATTCTGAGTCACAGTCCCCGGCACGAGTTCAGTACACTAACAAAGCCTAGCACTGGGCTACGGAACAAAGTTTCTTCCCAAACCAACAGCTACAAGTTGTCCGCAAGTCCCACCTGCCCTTGTTGTGACTGCCCCAGACTCCTTTCTCGCATCTCCGGCAGGCTCACAGGAGCACCCACTTACTGCAGCCAATGTGCCCCAAGTTCACCAACCAACACTTCCCCAAGTAGAGCTCCCGAGAGGCAGCGTACAGCCTGCGACTGCAGGCCCACTTCCCGGTTTCTGGAGTAAGCTTTCTGGGCTCAGAGGCAGGGCTGAGCTTCACCATTCTGGGTTTGGAAAGGCAAGCTGTGGGTCCCTCCAGGGCCTTTGGAACATCAGACACAGGGACATTTTCAGGGCAGGAGTTCTGGGCTACGGCGAGTTTCCTCTCCCTATGTAACACTTGGTGCCTGGCATTCCACACTGTGGGACATGCTCTTTCATTTCCTTCTTCACTCCAAATCCCTCCCTGTCTTCCCATCACAGACCAAATTTACCTTCCTTTGGACTTGCCAGGCTACTCTGCCCAATAACCATCGTTTTATCTTTTTTTCTTGAATTCCTATTTCTCTTCATGAGTTTGACACTTAGTATGTTATACTGTTTTACCTCCCCACCCAGATTAAAATCATGAGGGCAAGGATACTGCCTTCTTCCCTCGAGGACCCACAGTTGCTAAGGCAGGGCATAGGGTCTTAACAAATCATTAAGGACCACTCGCTTCCCCCCTCTGTAGAGTACCAGGTACACAATTCACGTTCTCTTGAGAAAATCTGCTTCCTTTCCCTCCCCTCTCCAGGCTCTCTCTGAAGAAAATAATTGGGTTCTGAACTGGGCAATGCCTGGGGGCCCTGCCAGGGCAGAGGGTGGAAAGTTCAGAGCTCAATTTCTCACCTCCAATGTAGGTTAGAGTACATCCTCTAAGAACAGGCTGTTTTTCCAGATTTCCCTGGAGTCACACAGGACCCAAGACCATGCAGTGTCCCCCTGAAAGAGCAGCATTGTACACCACTTCCTGACCCAGCTGGCCCTTGTGTCCCAAGCTGGTTCCCAAGAGCCAATTATCAGCAGGCACCACAGGAAGGGTGGCTTTCTCCCAGCCTCCCTGCCCCCACATCTCCATCCTCTGTTCCCTCAGCCAGGCTGCAGCCAATGAAAAACCCTTGGGGGCCTTCCTCGCTTCTGCGGGGAGCAGGGCCTGGGCCTAGCCTGTGGGGTCCAGCTGGGCATTGTCCGGTCATGCACACAGCTCTTGGCAGGTGCCCAGTACTTGAGCTGCCATGCTAAGCTGGCTTGCAAAGGCCCCTTGGGCGAAGGTTCCATGGCAGGGGCAGGAGTAGATGACGTGCCTGAGTGGGGGTGGAAGGTCCTGAAGCAAAGGATGGAGCAGCCCACAGCCCAGACCAAGTCAAGGAATATCTGAGACCAGGCAGGGCAGAGGGGAAAGAAGACAGATAGAAGGGAGACAAAAGAAATTAAAAGAGTAGGGGGAAGGGAGGCTTTTAAGGCATAAGTGGCCATCACCAGCAGCCTCAGCAATGACTGCCTACCAAGGGGGCTGAGCACTGGGAACCAGCAACGCCTTATGGTGTCCCTCACCTCCTCACCCACATATTCACACATGTACACACACATATACACATATACAAATTTATACATGTTTCTGGAGTCACTGCTTTGTTCTGCTGATCTATTTGTCTTTTTTTTTTTTTTTTTTGCCAATACCGCGATATCTATTTCTTATAACTTTCCAATACATCTTAAGGTAGAACAAATCCCCTGACTTTGTTTTTTTTCAAGAATATATTGGCTTTTTATTTTAACCTTTAAAAGTTTTCTTATAAAATTTAAAACCAGTTTCTTGATTTCTCCCCAAACGCCGGTGGGACTTTTGATTGGAACAGCATGGAATCCACACGCAAAGCTGGGGAGAGACGGCCAGTGGGTGACACGCGCTCTTCCCGTCAGGATGTCCCTCCGCCTCCTCAGATCTTTGACTTCTCTCAGCAGCGTTTTGTGAGTTTAAACGTACAAGTTCCATACATCCTGCGTCAAGTTTAATTAAAGCTATTGTGAAGGGCATTTTAACCTTATTTTTCAATTGTTTGTTATAAGTTCATGGAAATATCTACTTCTGTATATTAATCTTGTATGCTGCAATTTTGCTAAATTCACTGGGTAATTTTAGTCACGTGTGTGTGAATTTGGCTTTTATGCAGAAAATCCTACTGTCTGGGCATAAGGACAGCTTAGCGGTCACAGCACTTGGCTTTCTGGGTTATAGTCTGGCAAATATTTGCTTTCTTTTCCCTCACTGTGACTGCAGGGCCCCTCCCTGCCCCGTTATAGTGGGCTTGGCCATGAACTTTGTTTCTGCTGAAGGAACATCATTAGCAGGACACAAGCTGATGGCTTCCGTGTGCCAGTGCAGTTTGTCCTCTCGTGTCCCAGGCAATCCCCACAGGACCTTGGGATGAACACATGTGGTTGAACTTGTCCCTACCCTGAAGCCTGGAGTCAATCTCTGTGTGAAGCAGAAAAGCAGAACCACCCAGACAAAGCCATGAGCAGGAGCGTGCACTCTGGTCGCTGTGAGCCTCTGGGCCAGGGGGTCATTTGTTACGCAGCAGTGCTGACTAATACAGCCATGCCAGGTTTCAGATCTCTCTTCCACGGTCAAACGCATGCGTCCTGGGTGGGGGGAGCTGTATGACACTCAGGGCAGGTGAGGCTGGGCACACACAAATGGCGAGGTCAGCCTCTGTACTCCAGGGTCAGACTCTCAGGCAGAGCATGCAAAGAGGTAGGGAAGCCGGCCTCAGAGAGGGTCCGAGATGGGACCTGGGCGGGAGCCGGGGAAAGGGTGTCCAGGCTGGACTGGCGCAGGGCGGACGTGGGGGCAGTCCCGGGGGGGGGCTCAGAGCCATGCCTGCCGCTCCGCATCTGTCCCTGCGAGTGTCTGGTACCTGAGAGAGGGAAGTGGCCTTTTTAAGTCTCTTTATTTTCTCCTTTATTTTTAGCTAGGTAAATTGTTATGGATTTAATGGGGGAATAAACACTGCCCTTCACCCCCAAGGTACTAGTTCTGTTAATAATTTATCAAGCAAAGAATAGAGACAAGGCGTGTAAAAATAGTTACATCCCAACTTGGCCCAATTTCAAGTGATCTAATTAGAGAAGGGCCAGAGTTCCTTGTTGTTAAAAGCATTCACTCAGGATGTTTTCAGCGAGACGGTGAGAACGGATAGATTAGGTCGAGTGTGTGCTGCCAAGGGCGGGAGGGACCACAGGAGACGGTCACTGAGACTGACTGAGGCCCCACGCTTGGGACTCGCCCAGAAGACGCTGGAGGACCCACGAGGGGTGATCCGTCCCTCCCCAAGCGGACAGATGGGTAACTGGGACGGGAGCGCCATGCTAACGTCTTTCACTGAAGGTGAACGGTCATGACCGCACGACCCACCGACCTCTGCTCTCCAGCTCTGCCCCTCCCAGGAGAAGGGGGACGATACATGGGAGGGTGGTCAGCTCTGCTGTTCACAAGGTGACAGTCTGTCCCCTGTGTGGCTGCTCGGATCGTCACCACCATATCCATCACCTTCCTGCCCCCACGTTGCCCGGCCTCCAGGGCGCTCCTGTGTCCTTCTTGGTGTCTGAATAAAAGCCCCACGCTGCGGTCCAGTGGGCCGGGTCCCTTGGAAGGAGGTGACAGTGATGTGGCGAGAGTGTGTCTCTCTGGCCCCCAGGTCCATGCATCTCTGCAGATGACTGGCCGGACCCGGGGAAAGCCACGTGACAGCTGTGCTGTGACCACACGTGGTCAGGTTCCTACCCTCAGTAGCAAGAAGTTGGCTTCAGGAGATTCACTTTTTCACTTCCTCAGCAAGTGTGCACTGAACGCCTCTCCACGACCCAAACTGTTCGTGAGGGAGTCGGAGCTGCGCCTCCGCCCGGAGCTCACAGCCTCGTGGTCGGAGGTGAGCAGGAAACATGAATAAGGAGAGGTCAGCGCGACAGCTGCAGAGAAGGAGCTAAGACGGGACGATGTGGGAGAGCTGGATGAGAGGACGGCCTTGAACTTGGGGTGGGGAAGGATGCAGTGGGAAGAGGCGGCCGGCGAGACTGCGGGTCTTTCTTTGGGGCCAGAACGTCACGACAAGCTGAACATGCCCCTGGTGGTTCATGCTGGAACCTGAGTGGGACCACATCCCGCCGCCATTATCCGTGGGACTGTGGGGGAACCCAACCCCTTCAGGGGCCTGGTCTTCTCCTCTGTGCAGCGGGGCTCATGGCCCGGCTGCTCACTTCTCGGGGCTGTGCAGAGGCGTGCGTGAGTGCTCTGCAGGTGACGGTCCCATCCAAGGGCCATGTGTGGTCTTGGGTCAGTGTCCGCCGAGTAGGACCAACCGCGAGGGAGCTGGTGGGGACACACAATAGAGAAAGGAAGGAAGTGGAGCCAGAGTGTTGTGGGAGGCCCAGCCCCCACCCCTGCCTGGCCCTGTGGGGGACCTGCAGCACCCGCTCTGCCTCTGGGGGGGCCTGGCAGCACCAGCACTGCTGGGTGTTCGCTTCCTGCCCCGTCTGCCCTTGACCGAAGCCCACGTGCCGTGGGAGGGCCCGGGCGGGCGCGGGTTCCCTCTCGGACATTCCTCTCCCCGGTCTTGCGGGCGCAGCCGCCCGGCTGCCTGCGTGGAGGCCTGAAGTCAGGTGCGTGTGCTGCTCTGACGCCTGGAACCAGAGGGGCCTCGAGTGGGCTGATGGCAGGCTCCCATCTCCCCGCCATGCTGCCGCCGCGGACACCGCGCCCCTGCCAAACGGCCCCCTTACCACGGGACTGGGCCCAGAACCTGCTTATCCCTGAGCGGGGACTCCTGCTCCCCACTAGCCCTCAGAGTTATTCAAGCCGGCCCGTCATGTGCCCCGTGGGAGCCGGGAGGCCCTGCCCACCTGTCGCTGTGAGGCTGGTCTCTTGCAGCCCCTGCTGGGTCACTCTGCGCCTGAGTGCAGCCCCACTGGGTGTTAGCCGCTGTGACAATAGACTGTTGTCCACCTCACCTGTCCAGCGTCAGGTGTCCTGTGTCCAGCTGTCCTGTGACCCTCGTTGAACACCTTCCCTCTGGGGTACAAGGTGGAGCCCATGTCACCGCCGATGTTACGGGGAACCTTTTCCCAAAGGGTGGCCCATGGTAGCTTCGGCCCGGGGACAGCACGGACCACAGCCGGCTCGGCCTTCGGGTCGGAGGCCCTGTGCACCGGCGCCACGTCCTGGGCTGTGGGGAGAGGCTGGTGGGCAGCCCCGCGGTCACGTGGGGCCAGGGACGTCCCGCTCGGCTGCACCGCGTTTCATGTTCCCTTAGCGCTGACGCGTGTCAGTGACGGGAGATTTCAGCGGAGACCCCATTACTCCACGTGAAAACAGCCCCGCTGGGCGCTGGGAACACGATGCCGCTAACGCCTCTAAAGCTCTTACCGGTGCTTCTTCGTCGCTTCCGCAGTGATTATTCCGAAGTGGGAAACAGCGAAGATGCCGTCGGCCTGGCAGCTCTTCTGCCAAGCAAGACGGAACTCGGGGCCGGGGGAAGCGGCCCTGACAAAGGTTGTTGGGGTGACGTGTGCGGCCGAGTCTCCCCCAGCCCCTCTTCTGGGGATAGGAGTGGAGTGGGGCTGCCTGTCCCCGCCGTCTCCTGTGTCAGCAGCAGGCTCGGCCAGGCGTCACTGCAGGCAGGGACGCTGGTCGCGCAGAAAAGGGTGGCTGAGTGGTGGAGAGCAGTGAAGGCAGGGGGAGACGGGGTGACCGATCAAGGGGGTGGGTGGGCTGCCTGAGAGACGAGTCACACGTTCCCGAGAGTCCCACGTCCGAGGAAGGAGATGGAGCTGAGGACAAGGGGAGGCAGGGTGAGAAGGGAGACAAAGCAAAGCGAGTAAGGGGACCAGGCCACTGTGCCGCCGGCCCTGCAGGGCCCGGTCAGGCAGGACGGCGTCAGAGGGCAGCGCCCCAGCGCGTGCAGCGAGGGCCAGGCGGGAGACGGGACGGAGACACAGGCTGATGGAAGGCGTCACGTGGTCCGTTTTATGTGTTGACTCAGCAGGGCCACAGGGCCAGGACAGTCGATTAAATGTGATTCTAGGGGTCTCTGGGGGTGTCTTTAGATGAGACTACCATCAAAATAGGGGGACCGAGCAAAGCAGACTGCCCTCCCCAACATGGCGGGCCTCGCCCGGTCAGGCAAAGGCCCCGGCAGAACAGAAGGCTGCCTGTCAGCGAGGACGGGGAGGCCCCTCCTGCCTGGGAGCGATGGCATCGGCCTCTTCCTGCCTTCAGACTCGGACAGGAATTGCACCCTCAGCTCCCTTGGGTCCCCAGCTTGTCCCAAACATCTCATCCATGTCACCGGTCTGGACCTCTGATGGGCCCTGACTGATCCAGGAGGCAGGTGACCCCAGGAGGCAGGTGACCCCAGGAGGCAGGCACAGGTTGCAGCGTCTCTGATGTCATGGGTCGGAGGGAAAGCCACGGAACAGAAACTGGGACCTTGGTTCTCTTTAGGGGAAAAAATAGCTGCCTTTAGCATTTCTGAAGCAGCAAAATACAACAAAAAATGACTCAGAACATCAAGCCCATGGGTGAAAAAATTAAAGTACATGAAATGTGTATCCTCGTGGCCTCTGGGTGGCTGGGAACGCTCAACCCTCGCCCGCCCCGGCCGTGAGCCCTGCATGTTGGTCGTGGGAGTGAACCCAGAGTTCCTGTCTCATGATGCTGAGGGTTTCGTGTCTAACACTCGCTTCCGTACACACTTGGGACAAAATGGGAATTGGCTTGATTAAGAGGGAAATGGAAGCTCTTCTTGGTCGGCGATCGGACCCTCCCGAACAGTGAGAAGGTGGCCATCAACCACCCAGGAGGAGGCTCCTCACCAGGAATGGAATCTGCCAGCACCTTGACCTTGAACCTCTGGGGTCCAGAACCGTGAGAAAACAGGTGTCTGCTGTCTAAGCCGCCCAGCCTGTGTGCTGTTTTGTTGGGGCCGCCTGAGCTGACTGATACAGGAGGGGAGAGAAGCAGAGGGACAAGCCGCTTCAGAACGAGAGCCCAGAGAGGTAGGAGGGAGGAAGAATAACGAGGGGCCCTGGAAGCTGGGAGCACAGGGAGTTGTATGAAGGCCGAGGCGGGAGTGTGCAGAAGAGGCCGAGAGACTAAAGGTCAGACAGGACTGGAACGTGGCCGTTGGATGCCGCCGCTGCCACTGTGACCCTGACGAGCTCAGAAGAGAGAATGGTAAGATCAGGTCCCGGCCACAGTGTGCTGGAGTGGAGTGGGGGGCAGATTATAATGTGAGGGCGTGGCACCCTCAGGAAATGCCATATTACCCCATCCACACGTCTAAAACCAAGACGTCACAAGATGAAGCAAGTTGCTTGAAGTCACAGTCGGAAAGCAGCAGAGTGGGGGTTGAACCAGCCTTGCCTGCCACCCACTATGTGCTTCAGCCTCAGCACTAGAGGGCCGGAGCCTTGTCCACAAGGTTCCTGGAGTGCCATCAGGGGCTGGATGCTCTGTCTTGGCAGCTCAAGGCTGCCTGGGATGAACCCCAGAATGAACTCTGAGTCCACGGGGCCTGAGCTGGGAAGAGACGGCACCAGAGTCCCAAGGGCGGCTGAGCTGAACCTGCAGGACTGTGTGGTTCTGACGCCTTCGAGGCCATGCCAGGGCCCCAAGGCAGAAGGAAGCTGGGGGGTGAGTCAGGGAGGGGTCCTCTTAGAAGGGGAGTGGGGCCCAGTGAGTGCCGTGTTGGTGGGGGAAGGGAAGGGGGATGCCAGCCTCTGTGGAGGGCTAGCCCTGACGAGCAGCCGGGACTCTCCCTCGTGGCCCTCGGCATCTGTGGCCTGAGTGAGCTGGGCTCCTTGTGGGCTGAGGCCGGGCCAGTTGCCTGCTCAGCTGGGTCTGGCTCACCCTGCGCTGGCCGGCCTCTTTTAGCCACTTGAGACAAGTTAATTTTAGTCTGCGTAATGGGACGTGCCATCTGCTCCGTGCCACATCCTCTGAGCCTGGGATGACGCTATTTTCTCCTCACAAGGTTTGTAAGTCACGAGGAGCAATTTCCTGTCTCTGGGGAGCCCCATCTCCCAGCACCACGTTCACGGCTTCCTCCAGCACTCTGCGTCCTGAGCTGCTCAGGTGCCCGTCGCAGTGGGAGGGACGAGCAGGAGGTGGCTGCGCCCTGGCCACTTCCTTCTTCCAGTCCTAACAGCGGCTCAGGGACGTCCGTGCAGACTCTGATCTCAGGGGTCATCCCGCAGGGCTGGCCTTTTCCTCCCACTGCCCAGGCCAGGAAACCGAGGCTCAGAGTGCAGGTGCCTCTATCCACAGGGGAGTGAGTGGACCTCAGTCCGTCCGGAGCAGAATCGGTGAGCAGTCTGAGTCTGGCTCTGCTCCACATCCCCTGGGGCTTGTCAGTGGCCACGCTGGACTCCTGGCCTCCAGGGGGAAGAGGAAAGGACAGGAAGGCAGAGAGAACGCAGGGCTGCCATCTGGGCTGGTCCCAGGAGGCAAGGATCTCTGCAGCTTTTCCGTGTCTTCACATGGAGGCAGCCAAGTGGCCTCGGGGAACGTCCGAGTGGTAGAAGGGCCAAGCAAAGCACCGGGGAGCACTGGAACGGCATCATCTTGTCACCCCACGAAGGTCACAGGCGTCTATCTTCTGCCACCCCTGGGTCCCCGGCCTGCCTCTGGGCAGAGCTCAGTTTGCATGGGGGTGAGAATCCAGGGCCCCCCGCTGTGTGCCTGCCCTCAGGGCCCAGGACCCCGTCTGCCCACCCTGCAGCCTGGGGGCTGCCCCCCTCCCCTGAGCTCTGTGACTGGGCTGCAGGTCTAGCTTCCAAGTGTCCGAGCCACAGGCCCTTGGCCAGCCCCTCCTTCCAGCCTGGCTGGTGCAGCGTCCATGGGGCCGTTGGAGAGTCTGCGGCTTGGACAGGCATCTGTTTCCTGGGAGCAAAAATCATTTAACGGCTCTAATCTCCGGTCTGCTGGCTTCATTATTTAAACCAAAATGAAATGTGACCCAGAGTGAGAAAAAAGGCCGAGCGTGCAGCTGAGCGCAGTAATGAGGCATTTACCGCCGCGCCAGAGGACGCCACGTCCCTTCCCGAGGAAGGATCAGGAGTCCCCCCAGGTGGCAAGGAGCATAAATGACTCTTGCCAAAGCCAGCCAGTGGGAAATCTAGCAATAATGGTACGTTTTGGATGGAACAAATCAGCTCCCACATTAGCCCGATTACAGTGGTCCAGAGCTGGAGGCCTGGCAGCCGCGACCTGCCGGCTCATCATCATGCCGCGCTCCGTCCCCGCCCAGGAGGACTTTCCAGCCAGCCCCCAGGAAGGAACCTGGGTCACCTCGGCGTTAGGCCCAGATGGCCAGGCAGACGGCTGCTGGGGAGGACACGCTCCGGGACAGACGGGGTGTCCTTGGTGGCCTGAGGGGACTGACCCTGGTCGCCCACCTGGCCTCTGCGTTGGGTCTGCACACGTTGCTAGAAGGGGGGGTAATCTACAGAGGCAGAGTAGGGGTTCCCGCCCAGGCACGGGTGTGACATTTGGATCCGAGGACAGGAAGGACAAAGCCAGGGGTCCGGGGGAGCAGGAGGCTCTGGGTCCCTACAAAGTTGCTGCCAGTTGACCCCAGGCTACCTTTGCCACCAGGTTCAGCTGCTGGTTCTTCAACAAAACTGGCTTCAGGAATCCTCCACCTTCCCAGCGTCCATGTCTTTCTTCTCTCATGTCAGCCGCCTGACCAGCTTCCCTCTGCCTCTGCCCTGTCCCAGCATGACCCAGCTTCCTGAGACCAGGTTATGTTCTCCCTTCCAGGGTGAAAAATGATGGTGATGAAGATGGCGGTGGCAGTGATGAGAGTGACAATGATGGTGATGGTGATGGTGGTGGTGATGGTGATGATGGTGGTGGTGATGGTGATGATGGTGATGATGGTGTCAGTGATGATGGTGATGATGGTGAGTGTGGTGATGGTGGTGGTGATGATGGTGATGATGGTGATGATGGTGATGGTGGTGATGATGGTGGTGATGATGGTGATGTGATGGCAGTGATGGTGATGATGAGGATGGTGATGATGATGATGGTGATGATGGTGATGTGATGGTGGTGATGGTGATGGTGATGATGATGGTGATTGTGGTGATGGTGATGATGAGGATGGTGGTGATGATGATGGTGATGATGGTGATGTGATGGTGGTGATGGTGATGAGGATGGTGGTGATGGTGATGATGGTGATGATGGTGTCAGTGATGATGGTGATGATGGTGAGTGTGGTGATGGTGGTGATGGTGGTGATGGTGATGTGATGGCAGTGATGGTGATGATGAGGATGGTGGTGATGATGGTGATGATGGTGATGGTGATGATGATGGTGATGATGAGGATGGTGGTGATGATGATGGTGATGGTGGTAATGATGGTGATGATGGTGATGGTGGTGATGATGGTGAGTGTGCTGATGGTGGTGGTGTTGATGGTGATGGTGGTGATGGTGATGGTGGTGATGGTGATGGTGATGATGATGGTGATGATGGTGATGTGATGGTGGTGATGGTGATGATGAGGATGGTGGTGATGATTATGATGATGGTGATGGTGGTGATGGTGATGGTGATGATGGTGATGGTGATGATGATGGTGGTGATGGTGATGTGATGGTTATGGTGATGATTATGATGATGGTGATGGTGATGATGGTGAGTGTGCTGATGGTGGTGGTGTTGATGGTGATGGTGATGGTGGTGATCGTGATGATGATGATGATGGTGATGGTGATGATGATGGTGATGTGATGATGGTAGTGATGGTGATGATGATGAGGGTGATATTGGTGGTGATAATGAGAGTAGTAATGATGGCACTTGCCAAATATGTAACACGGTTCTCTGCAGGGAGTATGTGAATTAACTCATTTAATCCTTGTAACAATCCCGTGGGAGAGGGTTATTATTATTCCCTTTTTAGGTGAGAAAATCAAGGCTTACAGAGCTCAGCGTCCGTGCACCTGCCTCTCTTCTGCAGTGACCTGTCATCTCTTGGGCATGTTCTCAGGTGTGGGCCGGCCCCTGCCGGTGGCCCCTGGAAGTGTTACTGGCACTTTCTGTGAGCACTGACTTCCCACTTCACTGCCTGCCGCCGCTCCGGAGCCCTCCGTGTCCCACCCATCCCGCAGCCGCCGCGACGCTGTGCAGGTGTCTCCTGCAGAAAGTGCCCCCTAGGAGCCAGAGACCAGGACAGGGCATTGGAAGCGGGAGTGGGCAGCGAGCGGGAGCACAGTTCCGGCAGTCTGTCAGGGCTGGGGCTGCAGTGGGGGTGCATGTGTGCGGCACGCGGCAAGGGCCAGCTGGGTGCCAGGGCCGCTCCTGAGGGAGGGCAGGGTGGCAGCAGCTCAGAACCCGTGTCCCCAGGAGTGAGGGCTCCTTCGCAGCCCGGGGACTGGAGCCCTGCCCGGCCCGCCAGCCCTCCCCGGCGCCTGCAGACGCAGCAGCAGTGTTTGCATTTCTCTTCCTGACGTTCCAGGGAAGGTGTCGTGAAGCACTTCAGAGCCACCCCCGGGGACACGAGCACTTCAGAGAGTCTGGAGACAACCATTTGTTTTCCTCCCTGAGTGCCAGAAGCAGGCGGCGTCTGGTGCCCGAGCCCACGGGCGGGCTGTGTCCAGTTAGATGCCACCGCACTGAGGGAAGCAGGGGTGCGGGGCCGGGGGAGGGTGGGGGTCAGGGGGAGGGGAGGGAGGGGTGAGGGTGGGGGTCAGGGGGAGGGGAGGGAGGGGGTGAGGGTGGTGGTCAGGGGGAGGGGAGGGAGGGGGTGAGGGTGGGGGTCAGGGGGAGGGGAGGGAGGGGGTGAGGGTGGGGGTCGGGGAGGGGAGGGAGGGAGTGAGGGTTGGGCTCAGGGGGAGGGGAGGGAGGGGGTGAGGGTGGGGGTCAGGGGGAGGGGAGGGAGGGGGATGAGGGTGGGGCTCAGGGGGAGGGGAGGGGTTGGGTGGTCTCGGGGGACGCTGGCGGCAGCTTCCCCGTGAGAGCAGGTAGAAACCCCCTGAATCCGGCAAGCAGACCGAACACTCGCTTTTTCTTCATCCACACACTTAACGGCAGTGACCGCGTCAGACGCTGCCCCCGGCGCTCTATAGCATTAACTCTGTAACCCAATGGCCCCACGGGGAGGTCGCCGGTGCCACCTCTGTGTCACAGAGCCTGAGGCCTGGCCCAGAGAGGCCCAGGGGCTCCCCCGGAGCGCACGGCAGCCAGCGGCGGCCCTGGGTTTGCGCCCAGCACGTGTTTCAATTACTTCGGAGATGCTTTAAGCTTCATCCTGTGGGTCCGGGCAGTGCGAGGCCCGGTGACCGTGCGGGCGGAGGAGGGTCGGTGACGGGGAGGTCACCAGCTCGCCTCCTCTCTCCTGAGGTGGCAGAACCGCGGAGGCCAGACCCCGAGGCAGGAAGGGGGTGGAGCTGCAGTTTCCTCCTGGGCATCGGCTCAGGGGACAGGTGACAGGGTGGGCGGGGCCTGCTCGGGACTAGCCTCCGGGGACCCAGATCTTCACCCACATCCCGTCCCACAGCCCAGGTGGTCTGAGACCCTCGGGGGAACGGGCTGGGGCCACGAGGCTCCTCGTAGCTTTGCGTTGGATTAGTCAGAACCCCTGGGTCCAGCCCACGCAGAGAAGGGGAGCGAGGCTGCTCTGGAGCCATGAGGCCTGTGACATGCCCGTCGTCCCTCCTCCCACGGCCGCCCCACGGCTGCCCCACGGCCAGGGGAGGCTTCCTGTCCTGGCTTGAAGCGGGTCCCCCGACTAACCCCAGGCTGCAGGCTGCGACGTGGATGGAAACCCAGACCCAGTGCCCCCCTACGGCGCTTCCAGAGCCTGTGTGACGTGCTTGGGCGGGTGAGTGGCCAAATGGGGGCTCCGGTTGGTGTGACCCGGGCATGCTGGGCAGAGGGACGGGGGAGGGGACTGCTTGGGAGGCCCCCCCCACAGGGACCAGGAAAGGGAGGAGACTTGGGAGCGGGACACAGAGGGTGAGGTGGCCCGGAAGGTGGTGTCTGCCGTGAGAAGTGCGTGAGGGACAGAGCAGAGGGGCTGCTGGAGCGAGGCGGAGCCGTGGTGACCGAGCAGAAGTGCTGGGGGCACAGGGAGGCGGGGGAGGGGGAGGGCTCACCCAGGAGGAGCCACAGACGGGGCTGGGGCAGTGAGGGGCCACCGAGGGCCGGGAGCCCAGGCCTCGGCCCCTGGGGGGCGTGGCGGTAGCTTCAGGTCAGACTGGCTGGTCACGGCGCCCAGGTGTTTGGCTGGGGGCAGCATCGTCCAATCTGTGGCGGGTGTGAGCGAAGCCAAAGTGGGGGGACGGGTGAGCTGGGACGTGGTCTCCTGCCTTTGGCGTTCCTGGTTCTCAGGGACTGGGTGGGACTGGGCTGGACACAGGGCCCCGGCCTTCCCGGTGTCTGACCCGCAGACAGCAGATCGTGGGGCTTCTCTGCCTCCACGGCCACACAGAGGCAGACCCCGGGGAATGAGCCTCCTTCTCGCTGCCTACACATGTGTCCTGCCTCTGAGCTCCCCGCGCCTCTGGGGACTCTGATTGCTCAGTGGGTGCAGAGCGTTGACCGGTGCACCCACCAAATTCACGTCCACCTGGAACCTCAGACCCGTGACCTAATTTGGAAATAGGGTCTTTGCAGATTGAGATGAGGTCGTACAGGATTCGGGGGGTCCCTGAATCCAGCGACAGTGTCTGTGTAAGAGACAGAAAGGGACACACAGAGACACTCCGGGAAGAATGTCATGTGATGACATAGGCAGACAAGGGTGAAGTGTCTGCACGCCAAGGAACACGAGGGACCCCCATGGCCACCGGGAGACGGGAGCGGCCCGGACACGCTGTCCCCAGGACGTGCGACACCTTCACTTTGGAAGTCCGGCCTGGGGAGAGAACACCTTTCTGTCACTTTAAGTCACCAGTTTGTGGTCCTTTCTTGTCATGGGCTGAATTGTGTCCCTGCCCCCCAAGTTCACACGTGGACGTCCTGACCCGGGACCTCGGGACGTGTCTGTACAGCATTTGGAGGGAGGTCTGCAGAGAAGCCTACGGTGATATGAGGTGACATATGTGGGCCTTCATCCTGTAGGACTGGGGTCCTTTAACAAGGGCACAGGTCACAGGCACACACAGGGAAGACCACATCTACATGCCCAGGAGACAGGCCTCGGTGCTGGTGGGGAGACCAGCACTGCCCACCCTGGGTCTCGTCCTGCAGCCCCGGACGGGGAGCAAGCACCTGCTGTGTGTGCCACCGTCTCTGGGACTTTGTGACAGCGGCCCACGAACTGATGCACTTCCCCTGGAGGCGGCTGGATGGTGACAGGGTCTGAGGGCTCCAGCCCCCCACTGCCAGCTGGAAAGACCTCTGGGCGTCTGAAGACCTGGGAACTGAGTCAGGACCCAGTGCCTGGGCACCGGGCTGAGGGAGGGTCGGGAAGTCTTGGGTGGCACTGGTGGCCGTCCCTCCCCGTCCCTCCCCATCCCCACCCGGCCGGCCAGCAGCACTCAGAGTCCGGCTGCCTGAGGGTCTGTGAAACACACGGGGTCCTGGGAGTTCTGACACCGGGACCCCAGAGGGGAGAGAGCGTGGGGACAGCAGGGACATGGTGGAAGCCCCTCCTGCTGCGTGAGTGTAAAGAGTGCGGAGACAGGCTTCCTTCCCCCAGATGGCCCTCAGGTCGCTGTGACCCCAGAACCTCACCCTCAAACCTGCGAGACCCATGACGTCAGAGGCTCCTCTCGGCGTGCTGATCCGACGGCGCGGGGGGGGGGGGAGTGGGGGCCACCTGTACCCGCTGTCTGGCCAGCGGGCTGACCAGGCAGAGGACACATGTCCACGGTGACTGCTTTTACCCTTCAGAGAGATTGTGAAACTGGGAAGGGGGCGGGGGCCCGAGAGGCGGCTGGGGCACAACCCTGCACGCACGGGAGGGACCCTTGTTGGCTCCCGGAGGGCCCCGCGGGAAGGCGGCGGGAACCCAAGAAGACCTCTGACAAGGACCGGCGTTTCCTGCCTTTGCTATCACACCCTCCCACGGAGGAAAGGGAGGCCTGATGAACGAACAGCCTGCTGCCCGCTGGAAAGATGCCAGCGTTAGCTCAAACCCACCGATCCTGTTTGCTACCTTCTCTTACCCGCCAGCTGGCCCCTGGCCAGCCTCTGGGGACCTGTCTCCGCTGGCACCCTGCGGGAGGTGACACGGCTCAGCAGAGACACTGTGGCAATTGTCGGCGGCGCCCAGCGGCGAGGCAGGTGCACAGAGCTGGTGCTTCCCCAGGGAGCCTGGGCGGACCCGGGAGAAAGATGCCGTTTCTGTGAGATGCTGTCGTGCCCCGTCAGGCCGTGCCTGCCCCTGAGCTGTCCCTGCTCTGCAGAATCATCCTGTGTTTGTGGGGCTGCCTTGCCCTGTGGTGGGTCACGGCCCCTCGCTGAGGGTTATGCCCCTCCAGGGGGCTGCCTTCAGCCACAGGCTGGGGTGCGGCTGCATGAGGTGGGACCACGGCAGGTGTGAGCCCTGCCCCAAGGCTCCGGGGTTCAGGCTGCAGCCGCTCCAGCCAGGCCCCTCCTCGGTCAACCAGCCCCCCACTCCCCATCCTTTCCCAAGAGCTGGGCCTCCGCCACAGCCCTGAACCCCGCTTCAGGCCCTGCTGTTCTGATGGGGAAGCAAGGGGACCCCAAGTTGTGGGTGGGAGGGCTGGGGAGGCACAAGGGGCACTGGGACCCTCTGGGCCTGCGGAGGCGGCTCACCCCCGGCCCCCCGAGATGCAGCCCATTCCCTGGCTCGAGGAGCGTGCAGAGCCTGGCAGCCACGCCGGCCCCTGAGGGCCGCCCACACGCGCCCTCCTGCCCAGCCCACACCCAGGGCCATCTCGTAGCTGGGCGAGGAGGCGGAGCGGCCCGAGGGGCTGAGACTCGGAGGAGATGAGGCAGCGTATGTCCACGCGGAGGCTCAGGGGACCGGACGTCACACCCTGCACGGGCCCTGCGGTGGTCTCAGCAGAGGGACGAGGGAGGCCGTGGCAGCCCCGGGGCGGCCAGGGCAGGCCGTGAGGAGGAGTCAGAGGGCAGAGTGGGCCCGCTGGACGGGGCTGCCACTCAAGACTGGACATCCCACCGTGGACCAGCTCTCTGGGGAGGCCCAGGGGAATAGGAGAGCGTTGGCGGGGGCAGCCAGCTCTGCAGGGGACACAGATGTCGGTCCCAACCAGCACAGGGTGGGGGTGGGGCTGGGGCACTGCTTCCCCTCCTGCTGCTGAGGTTGGCTACTGGGTGGCCAGGGCTTTGCCTCCAGGACTGGCAGTGGTGTCCCTGGGCAGGCAGGCGGCACCTTAGGAGGCCTGAAATGCCTCGGAGTTTGGGACAGACGTGGGAGGAAGACCAGTGAGGTGGCATCCGTGTCCCAGACTCCCAGGAGCCTCTTCGGTGGCAGGCGCATCCCACACTGGGGGGCGAGTCACCAGGCTGGTGGAAAGGGCGCTTCACACCGACCCACCTCTCCCACGGGTCAGGTCCGTCCTTGCCTTTGGCTCGTCCCAGGCTCAGGAGGACGCGGGTCGGCCTCACGGAGCACCCACCCACTTGGGGGTGTCGGGGTGGCCCCCGTGAGCTGGGATGAACGCTCACCTCTGGACGTTTCCCTCTGCAGAGCTCGCTCCACAGGCAGCTGTGGCTGTCCAGGTGGGGGGGTGGGTGAGAAGCCTCAGTCCCTTCCCTGGGGAGGTCAGACCCCACCGATGGGGTGAGCTAGTGATCCCCTGGGGGTGGCAGGCAGACTCGGCAGCCCGACTCTGGGTGACTCTGGGCAGCGAGTTAGCCTCTCTGGGCTCGGTTTCCTCCCGGGAGACAGCGATGCCCGCCTTCCGGGGACGGCATGGAGCCCAAGGAGTAACCGGACCCGATGCGCTCAGAGCAGCGTCTGAGGCACGAAGCGCTGGGCAATGTCGGCTGGTATTCCGAACGAGCGATATTTACCGAACGCCCTCACTGTCTGCCGGGCGTGGAGAGCATTTCACGTTCACGACACCGTTTAATCCTCAGGGAGATCGACGCGGTCCGTGCTGTGGCGCGTCCGGGGCCTTGCCCTCTCCCTCCATGACTCGGCCCGGAGCTCGTCGCTCCCCCCCCCCCCATGGTCTGCTGAGCACGTGAAGAACAGAGTGGCCGCTCCGGGACTGCGCACCGCTGTGCCCCGGGCCGGGGGCGGAGCCAGGAGCCCCTCCCCTCCGCCATGATCCCAGGTAATTCTCTTGACCAACTGACATCTTCCAGATGGAGGTGCTGGGGTGCAGGACACAGCAATAGCTTGTCCTCGGCCCCAAAGCCAGGCGGTGGCAGAGGTGGGGTTTGAACAGGCCTGGCGGCTCGTCCTGCCCCACTGTGCCTGGGGCCATGTCATATGTCCTGGGGCACGGGTACGAGCTGGGGCATCCGGCCAGCGGGAGAGGAGGCAGGAAAGAAGCTCCTAGAGGCCAAGTCTGATCTGAGCATGTGAATTCAGACAGAGGAAGGGAATGTTCATTTCTTCAAATCATTGCCACTTGAAGGTCTTGGCAAGGGGCATATACATGCTGTGCTGAGTTAGATTTAGAAATAAAATCTTATCAGAAGGTGCAAAATCCTTCAAAACGTCCTAGCAGAATTGATCTGTGAGGCAGCTTGTTCAGCAAAGAGCTTTTTCCGGAATTGCACAAGGACCAGAACGTGTGCTCAGACAGAACACGCTCCCAGGCACTGCACAGAGCAAGAGCCACCTGGCCGTGTGGACGCACCCCTTCCCGCTGCGGGACCGGAAGGGGACCAAGACAGGGGCAGGACTTTGAGGAGCTGACGGAGAAAATAACCACTGGGCCAGAAGCTGATCTGAGAGGTGTGGAGCCTACATGGTTCAGGTGTTCACCCACATGTGAACTAGGATCTGGGTGTGGACAGATGCTCACCAGGTGTGGACTGGGAGGCTGATGTGGACAGGTGTTCGCCAAGTGTGAACTGGGAGCCTGGCACGCACAGGTGCTCACCAGGTGTGAACTGGGAGCCTGGCATGCACAGGTGCTCACCAGGTATGAACTGGGAGGCTGGCATGCACAGGTGCTCGCAAGGTGTGGACTGGGAGCCTGGTGTGGACAGGTGCTCACCAGTTGCGCACTAAAAGGATGGATAAATAGTCCAGGGAGCTTCTCACACAGAAGAAGCTCCCACCTTTGGAGACCTGGGAGAGCCCATCCAGCCCCAACTCCATGGAGCAAAGTGGGGCCCTCACTGCCTGTCTGTCAGGGAATGTCAGGGCCTGGTGGCCACCCTGGGGTGCCTGACTGTCCCAGAACCCCCCTCCACCTGTGACAGGTACACCTCGGTCTCCTCTAAGCGCTGTCCAGGTTGCCCGGTGGAGGACTTGCAGGGCGAGGGCTGCTCTGCCCACTGGCCCGGGGTCCTGGATCCAAGAAGTTGTTCAGAGGGGGCGCAAGAGGCCGGTGCGGCTGGAGAGCTCACGTGCAGCCGGCAGACGCAAAGGGAAGCCGGACCGCGGGCTGTCACCAGGCCCTGGGGTCCCCGATGACCCTGCGCGCACCCCCCCTGCCCCCTCCTGTCTACCCCTCTGGGCCTGTGCACCCATGCTCCCTCCTGTCAAGCCACACCGGCCTCTGTCCCTCCGGCGAACATGCCAGGCTTTCTGCAGCAGGTCCCTCTGCTGGGGCAGCCCTGCCCACCCTCCCAGGCTGTCACCGTCAACCACGCAGGTGCCGCGGTCTGCTCGTGGTGAAGGTCAGTCCACGCGCTGTAGACCCCACAGGACAGGGGCCATGACCTTGGGGGAGGGGCGTGTCTTATTCCCTCTATGTCTCCCCTACCAGTTTCTGGCCTAAGAAATGCTGGTTACGTATGGACGGAACGATAGGACGGTGGCCTCCTCCGCAGCTGCGCTCAGACACGCGCTTAACTCAAGGTGCCCGGAGGCCCTGTCCTGATCAAGAGGTCGTCTGTGCTGGACGGGACTCCCAAGACCCCAGATCAAGGAGTCAGGCCGTGACCTTGTCCTTGAGTGACCTTGCCCCAGATGCAGTTTCCAAGGACCCGCTGGCCGCGCGCCCCGCCTGCAGCGCGTCACCCTTGCGCAGAAGCCTGCCTTTCCTCCTGCCAGATCCCCGTCCGGGTGCATCTGGTGCTCAGCCCGGTCCGTCGAGTCTGCGTCTGTCAGGGCGCAGCGTCCATGGTGAGTCAGGGCTCCTCCTCCCCAGCTTCAGCTCCTGTGGGCGTTTCCACAGGCTTCCTTCCTCTGCTGTTGGAGCACTCACTAAGCTCGTTCCCACTCGGCTCTGGGGGGGCCTGGCGTGGGGTCTCCTCTAGAGGCCCAGCTCCAGCTCTCAGGGACTACCTGCCCTGCCCCTAACCCGCGCCTGGTTTCTGTCTGCTCTCTCTCTTGTGTCCCTGTCTGTCTGTCTCTCAGTGTCTGTCTGTCTGTCTCTCAGTATATGTCTGTCTCTGCTGGGAAGCAGGGCCCTGCCTGAGCCTGGGGCCTCCAGAGCTGCCCCGTTCCGCAGGGTCCCTGCAGCACGTGGCTCTCTGTTTCGTTCAGGGACACTCCCTGGTCAATGTCCTCTTCACTGCAGACCAAACTGTGTTCCCCATAAACTCAAACGCTGAAGCCTCAGCCCCCGACCTGACTGCATCGGGAGGGGGTCTATCAGGAGGTAATTAGGGGGAAATGAGGTCTGAGGGTGGGGCCCGGGTCCAACAGGACAGTGTCCTCAGAGGAGGAGACACTGGCGCGCCCCTCCCTTCGCCATGTGAGCACCGGGCCAGGAGGCGGCCACCTGCTGCCGGGGAGAGAGGCCTCACCTGCGACCCCTGGCGCGGGGGCTTCCAGCCTCCAGACAGAGAGACAGCTCACCTCTGTGGGTCAGGTCACAGGCGCCTCAGTGGGGTCTGCCCCGCAGTGAGCAGGGGCCCCCGCGAGCTCCAGGAGCCGCGAGAGGGTGGGGCGGACCCCTGGCCTTGCCCGGCTGGCCTCGCTCTGCAGGGGACCTGGGCTCTGAGGGGGACCCGCCTACGGCTGAATGGCGTGACACGGTCCAGCTAAAACGGCCTTGGCACAAAAGCGGTGCTCGCTCTCCCGGGTGTCGCTCCCCACGCTGGGTGCTCCTGGGGTCGTCCCTGCTGCTGGCCAGGAGCGCAGGCATGTCTGGGACACTGTGGTCACGTGACCCCTCCTTTCCCGAGCCCACGAGACATCACCTTGAACGTATCCCAGACACAAAGCTTACGGTGGAGTGAATGTCACTGACACACCGCGGCCCCTCGTCTCTGTCCCTGGGCGGCTGGGCTCCGCGCGTGACCCCAGGCCTTGGACCACGGCTCTGGCCTGCTCCCGAGGCCCCAGAGCCCTTGGCTCTGCCCCAAAGGAAGCCGCAGGTGGGCCCCATTCCCTGCTAATCCGCTAATCGTAAACTTGGCTTTCAGGACGAGCTGCAGGAAGCCCTGCATCGCTGCGCCTGGGCGCCGGCGAGGCCCTGGCAGGGCTGTTGGCGGGCTTGCTAATCCAGCACAGAAAAGCAGCCAGACCAGAAGACAGGACTTGCTGCGTCCTGAGGACGTCCCCGCACCCGCCCTCCTCCCAGCAGAGCCACTGAGTGTCTGCTCTCCCCCTCTGGGCAGCCGAGGGGCCCCCAGCTGGGACACGTCTCTCGATTCCCCTTTGGGTAAGGAGGGAAGGGGTCTGGTGACTTTCCCCACCGCCGGCTCCTGACGCTCACAGAGTCAGTGGTCACAAGATTGAATCGATCCAAAGGTTGGGTTGTCCTCTCACAGCGTCTCACGGAAAGCGCGCCGTTGGGAGGCTGCCCCTCGTCTGGCGTCTGGGTGAGTGTGAAGCCCTCGGGGAGGGGTCTGGCACACGCCCAGGGCTCCCTACACATTTGTCACGGTTGCTATTTTTGTTTCTGTTGTTTCTGTGAGTGCGTCACCTGACTTCAGTGGCGAAGGATGGGTCATTTGTCAGCACGGCTCCCTAATATTCTGCAGCCAATAACCTCAGTCTTAACGCCCCTTTTCCTCAGATTCCGGAGGCCAGGGTCGGGGGCAGTGGTGGGTAAGGGGAAGCCGTTGGAACAGGATCGCACAAGGAGAGGTTAGGGTTAGGAAAGGCCAGTCTCACGTGGAGGTCAGCGTGGGCTCACACAGGAAGAGAGTGACGCAGGAGGGCCTTCGTCCTTGTGTTCCTGTCGGTGTGAAAACAATGACCCTGAGGAGTCCCATGAGAGAGGGGCCATATCCAGGGTGGATGTGGGATGAAGATGTCACCATGTCCTGTGTGGCACATGCACTTAGGTTTAGTTCAGTCTCACCACTCCCAGCTGCCTGTCCACCCACCCACCTCCCCAGTCACCCTTCCATCATCCATCCATCTGTCCATCCATCCATCCGTCCATCCACCCATCCATCCACCCACCCATCCATCCATCCGTCCATCCATCCACCATCCTTCCATCCATCCGTCCATCATCCATCCATCCATCCACCCATCCATCCATCCGTCCATCCATCCACCATCCATCCATCCATCCGTCCATCATCCATCCATCCATCCACCCATCCATCCACCCACCCATCCATCCATCCGTCCATCCATCCACCATCCATCCATCCATCTGTCCATCATCCATCCATCTGTCCATCCACCCATCCATCCATCCGTCCATCCATCCACCATCCATCCATCCATCTGTCCATCATCCATCCATCTGTCCATCCATCCACCCATCCATCCACCCACCCATCCATCCATCCATCCATCCATCCACCATCCATCCATCCATCCGTCCATCATCCATCCATCCATCCACCCATCCATCCATCCACCCCGGTATCCAGTCAGCAATGACTCCTGAGCCCTTCTGGGCAGAAAGAAATCATAAGCCACTTCCCCAGCTCAGGAAGGGCCCACTTCTACTGCAAAGGTCACGGCCACAAGCAAAAGGCCAACCGGAAGCATGCACAACGCACCATCGCAGCCCAGAGGACACTGGGACTCAGTGCGGGGAAGCCAGGAAAAGCTCCTGGAGGAGATCTAACCTTGACAGGAACGTGACAGGGAGCCAGGTGGCCGTCCCCGGCTGCAGGAGGTGCGTTTGCTGATGCACTGGGTGACTCAGCCCGAGGGCTGCGGGGCTGCAGGGTGCAGCCCATACGGCTGGACCGCAGGGCCGGGGTGACTGTGCGGGGTGATGGCCTGGAAAACCGGCCTGGCACACAGGGCCATGTCACTGCGTCTGGCCCGGGCCCTGCAGAGTGGGGGTGGGCCACAGGAAGGGGACGGCACGATCAGTCTGGTGTCATAAAGGGACCGCCCCGCTGGGGCTTCTCCAGGGCTGCCACGGAGAGGCTGGGGCAGGTGGTGCTCAGGCCGTGGTGACCGTCCCCATGGCCACTCCCAGCACAGCGACGTTCGCCTCCTGTGTGCCAGGCACTGCTCTGCGCATGGGAGTGAGTCTCTCTTTCTGAATCTTCCCGATGTCCCACGCGGCGGCATTGTTCTCACCCTCATTCTGCAGCAGAGGAAACAAAAGCATAAATAGCCTAAGAGACTTGCCCAAGGCCACCCAACCCGCAGGAGGAGGGGCCCCTTGAGGCTGGGCGGTGGGAAAACAGGCCGGGTCCCCACGGAACTTGGCCGAAGGAAGCCCAGGTCTGGGCTCACGTTGCGGTGAGAACCGAGGAGCGTGTCTGACTGCCTGCTGTTCACGTCTCTCGCCCACGGCTGCGGGACCCCGATGGGGCGCTTCAGCCCTGACCCTGCCCCGGGTCTCCCAGTGAGATGGTCACGCAAAGTCCCCGTCACCAGGGCTTGTGGGTGCCACACAGAGAGCTGTGGGGACGGAGGCAGGGGTGTTGGAGCTGCGGGGGCCTCAGAGGCGGCTGGGGAACTGGGTGAAATGCACCGTGGCCCTGGAAAACGACGCAGTGGGTTTTATAGGGTCCCACCTGTGTGTGCCCTGAGAGGGTGAGACACGTGTTGTCCCAAAGGGACGTGTGACGGAGCGCAGCAACCTCGCCCGCCGCCTCCTCCAACGCTCACCGAGACGGAGGGGACAAAGAGGCCGCGGCCCGGGCCCCCCGGCGAGTCCTACAGGTGAAGGTCAACCTGCAGCGCACCCAACGGGGGGCGAGACGCAGAAGCGGACCGGGAAGGCTATTCGCGGTGCAGTTCCGTCTGCATGAAATTCCCGGTGACAGAAAAGTAATTTTGGTGGCAGAAAGCAAAGCAGAGGTTGCCTGGGTGGGGGTGGGGCAGTGCCAGGCGGAGAGCCGGCGTGGGCACTTTCTCGGGGGGCTGGGAATGGCATGTTCCTTGTCTTGATGAGGGTGGCGTTTACATGGGCGCACGGATTTGCAGAGCTGCCCTCAGAATCTTTGCATTTCCATTTCACTGGGTGTGAATTACACTTTAAAGAGCAAGAAACGAAAGACAGAAAACAGGGAGGAAGGAAAGAAGGACGGAGGGAGGCAGGGAGGAGGCGGAAGGGAGCTCCGAGCTCCGGGTGGCCCCCGGCCCGCCTGGGAGGGTGGGTGCACTCGTGGTCTGACCCGGTGGTGGGGGACTCCCATGTCTCCTCGGGCCAGGAGTCCCCGGCCCCTCTTCCTTGGTGCCCTGGTTTGAATGCCCCTCGGGGAGGGTGGTCCCTGGGTGACCAGAGCCGCCCGGGAGAGGACCGGGGAGAGAGGCAGGTCTGTGAGGGGAGGCTCATGTGCCCCGAGGCTGGGCTGTGGGGTGCGGGCGGTGGTCCTGCTTTCTGTGAGACCCTCGCGTCATGGACACAGCCTGGGCTGGGCTGATGCCGCAGAAGAGCAGGCAGGCAGGGCCCGGGTCCGTGTTACCCCCTCCCATGACCCTGTACCCTGCCCCCCACACACCTGCACCAACTGAGGCACGAGAGCCCCTCACCAGCAGGCCGGGCAAGCCGCAGGGACGGCCGCGAGGGAGGCTGTGGCCGGGGAGTTCTCGGCCACGAGCCGCTGCTCGGGCTCCGTTTTGAGAGCTTTGCGTGGATCGTCTCATTGGTCCCTGGTGAGGAAGCCATGGACTCAGAAGGACGGCAGCGGCCACTTCGTGACTCCTGGTCGAAGACGTGGGTGTGAGGACCCCTGAGGCCTGACAGTGTGGGGTGTGTGAGTGTCCTCCGTGCGCCTGCCTGTGCGGGGACACCCTTCCTGCCTCCCGGTGGCAGGGGGCCGCCCCGGGGGGGACCTGCTCTTCCGAAAGCAAGGACCGGCCTGAAGAGCGGCGAACCGCAGGCCTGGCCGCGCGGAGCTTCAAGTCCGCGGCCTCTTTTGCGTCCGACAGTGGCCCCTGAGGCACGTCTAGACACGGAGTGTCCTCGTCGGTGGCCGTGGGCGGAGGAGGACGGTCCTGCTGGCCGTGCACACAGCGGAGGCGTGGAGGCCCGAGGGGACAGGCTGAACGACCGAGTGCACCGCTGCTCTGGTGACCGAGTGGCGTCTGGAAACACCCGGATCCCCTGAAGTGGGACTGCCTCAGGGGACGGGGCCAGCCCGGGATGTGGGGGAGTCGTTAGTACCAATGTTCCGTTACTTACCTGCTATTCACTGCCACCCAAAGCAGGGCCAGCTTGGGGTGCTCTGGGGTCATCAGCTTTCTTGGCTGCTTAATGTATGAAACAGACACGTGTTAAAACCTGGTTGGGACAAGTGAGTAGGACATAGGGAGCAGTCAGGTGAGATTCCCAAAGGGAGAAGCAGCCCGGATGTCACCTGCCAGTCCCCGCAGCTCCCGTGTCTCCACGGGATCTGCGTCCCCCCAGTTTCTCCATGGGAACCGGAACGTTTCTGCCAAAGAGATTCAGAAACGGCTGTGGGAGAAGCCCCCACGCGTGGAGTGCTGTCCTTGGTGAGGTTCTGTGCGCCTCCTGCTCACCCCCATTCCCCTCTGTGGTCCCAGGTTTCATTCTGGGACCCAGAGCCTTGCCGGGTCAGGGGAGCCGTGGGGGTCACCCCTGTGCCACAAGTCTGGGCTGAGTCCCTGGCCCGTCTCTGCGCAGTGACTGACTCCCCTTGACTGGTGACCAAACACCCCCTCTTGGTGACTGAGCTCACAGCACGTAGCTGTGGCAACAAGGTTCCCTCCTTTTCATGCCAACGGAATCATGAACACGGGTCTGATCCCGATATTTTTGGTGCCGGTCAGAATTCTGTTCTGTTTCTTCCTTTTAAAACCAGAGTGAGGCTAGGGTGGCCTGTATCAAAACCTCCTAGGAGGGGGGTTGGGCGGCTTTGATTTCAGGGTCTGGGGTCCCCTCCCTCTTTGTCCTCGTCCCACGCAAACCTCCCACAGAACCGATTCCGCGTGTCAAACGTTCCCCGTGCTGTGCGCCCCGGGTCTGTAATTGACACCGACGGAGAAACGTGAGATCCACCCCCACGTTTATGAAATCTGTAAAACGGTCCACGTCACCAGGGGGTGTGCCCACGAGGAGGGGAAGGCAACTTTCAATTAATCACCTCTGAGACCCTGGGGCCCCAGCATCCCCGGCAGACAGGCCTCAGGGAAGAGCCGACGAGTCTGTGTGATCAGGTGTCTGTCATGTACCATTGCAGTCGCCCCTGTGATAAGGCACGGGCTCCGCCAGCGTGGGAGAGGCCTCGGTCACGGGCGGTGGTGTTCGTTTGGGGCGGGGGCAGCCTCCTTCCTGTGAGCTGGGCCTGAGCTCTAAATTCCCGGGCCAGTCCAGGGCACACGTGTTTCCAGAAAGGGCCGCAGGTGAGGGTGCTGCAGCCGGGAGGCACCCATGGGTGTGGGCGTCCCCTGGCCCTGGCGTGGGGGCCGGCCGCACAGACACATTCTCTGGGTAACAGGGCAGCTGAGACCGTTCCGGGCAGCCGTTTGGAAAGTCTGATGTGCCTTTTTTAGTCTAATTTTTCAGAACCAGGTTGTTATTGGCAACCATTGAAAAGGCCACTAAATAAATCAGTGACGCAGGCGCTGTCCTGCCAGGACTGGAATTAGCAGCGGGCGCGTTTCCATTTCTGCAGGTAGCGTCCGCCCGCGCGCCCCCGGCCCTCCAGCCCCCGTGACGGGGTGACAGGAAGGGACCGTTTCCTCGGACGGATTACCGTGAGGGCCAGCACCCTCACGTTGCCCCCAACGCTCCTTTTCTCCCCGGCAGCCCTCCTTAGTTAAGGACGGAAAATGTCAGCTCCTGTTTCCTGTCACCGCACCGTAAATTTAGCTCGTCAGCAGTGCAGGCTCCACGTAGCCTCTCACGCAGAGGACCCTCCGAGAGCTTAATGAGCAGTTATTTCTTCGCTTCCTGAGTTCTCTCCCCGTGGCGGGTGGGGGGGGGGGAGCTAGGCAACCACCCACCCTGCAGAAGGAACAGTGTTCCAGTTCTGGCGTCTTTCTCCAGGAGGGGCTGCGGGACCCGAAGACACTTGTCACCTCCGCTCCCAGGGTGTCAGGAAGAGGCACATTCACAGAGATTCCCAGGGGCAGCCCCCCCAGGTGGGACCCCTGTCCCTTCTTCAGGAGTCTGACTTCTTTGCCAGGAGACAAGACTTGCTAAGGCTTTGGGCTCATTCTCCAGGGCGCGTGCACACCAGAGCCAGAAATTGGATTAGCAACTGGGGACTGAAATCTCAGTGTCCCCAGGGGAGGGGGAGACCCCTTCCTTCCTCCTGGTCTTAGGATGCTGTGCAGCTCCTGGTCTGGTCCACACTTGCCCCTGGAGAGCTGCCCCCAGGCCACGTCATGGGATTCTCTTGTCAAGTCCAGGGAACGTCCCACAGCTCTGCTGCCCAACGCAGTGGCCCCCGGCCACCCATGGCTGCGAACACGCAGACTGGGGCTAGCATGGCTGAGAATGCCACCTTCTAATTTCATTTGCCTTTAATTCATTTAAATTGCTCAAACAGCCCCAGGGGCCAATGGCCAGCCCGTGGAGAGCCTGGCTCTAGGGACGAGGACCCGATGAAGTGCAGAGAGCTTTGGCGAATAAGAAAGGCCAAGGGGTGGTGGTGCTGGGTTTGCATTTCTTTGCCCTGTTCACTTCCACTTCTTTCTGCTTCGGATCTGGGAGCAGGTGGCCCAGCAAAGACGTGGGACAGTGATGTCCGGGAGAGGGACCGGGGTCCTGGGTCGGGGTCTTTACCTCCGGTGATTATGGACAAAGCCGCTGGGTGCCCACGGCCTGCATCCACGCCGACTTGAAGGTGGGCACTGACGGAAGTCAGACCTTCCGGAAGCTTCGTGGTTCCCCTGGTAACGGACTTCCTGTCAGACCGTCAGGGCCGAGCCTGACCTGCAACTCACAGACCGGGCACAGCCTTTCTGGGGGATGTGGACGTTTCATTCCCCAGGTCCCCAGAAAATGCCTTTCCTCGGGGCCTCGCAGGGGTGGGGGGCTCCCCCTGTGGGGGTTCTTAGGAAAGCCCTCACTGAGCGTGGGTCGCTGCCCCTCCTTTTTGTGTGCTCGGCATGCCGATGGGTCCCCGCGGAGCTGGGCTGCGTGTTCAGCCAGAGTCCCAGTGTCCTCAGACGGTGGCTGTCTGCAGTCCATCGGGAGCACCCCGTGTTCATGCTATTGGGGGGGCCTGAGCTATCGCCTTCCAAACGTTTATGAACCGGGTGGACGCATGGTGGCCGACTGGTCCTGAGCGATGGGCACTGCCCCCTGGACGGGAGGACACGCACATGCGGCCCTCGGTCCCCTTGTCCTTCACCGCTCTCTCCCCGTGACTTCCAGCCCCCCGTAGTGTCCCCAGCGGCCGTTCCCTCCGGTGACAGCTCCGCCGTGTGCTGTGGCAGGTTTCCTCTGCGTGTGATAAATAGTCCTCATTCTCTTCCCAACAGCCCCACAGCCAATAAAAAGCAATAAAACGCAAAATGACACGCAAATTGTCTCCCCGAAGAGCCGTGAAGGCCTGAGATGTCAGTGCGCCTGATGAGCAGATGAGATTCTTCGCCTTTAAACAAATAACCCTCGTTAACAGAGAAGAGCATCCCGGCGAGGAGCAGGAGGGCCTCTGAACGCACTTGGGGGCTCAGACATGGCGTCCCACCGGCGTGTCACGTGCGGCGGTGAGAGGCAACGGCGCTGCTCTGCTTTTGGGTTATTGGGGGGCTGTTTCTGCCGCGTTCTGGACTCCCGGAGCAGCGCTCATCTCTGGTTTGTGAATCTCCGAGGCTACTGGGAGGGGCCCGCGCCTCATACGGTGGCAAGCTGGACGCCCGCACCCCAGGCTGAGACGCTGAGTTGGTTGCTCTGGGGACCCAGCACCCGTGCCTCCGAAAGCAGGTGCCTCCAATGTCAGGCCGGCGGCGCGCCCGGGGCCTCCGGAGTCCACCCCCCGCCCCCTCCCCCCAGCCCCAGAGGTGGAGAGTAGCCGTGTCCCAAGTCCTCTGTTTGCTGAGTGACTGGCCTCCTGGCTCCTCTCCATCCTGAGTCTCCCTCCTCCCTCATGCCCCCCAGCACGGGGACACGTGGCCTTCTGTGCTTAACCAGACAGGAGAGGGGGAGGGGGAAGTGGCCGAGTGCGCAGTACTGGTTTAATGTCTGCCTACCGTGTACTATGTACCTCCCCTCCTACACCCACTGCCCTGCCATCCACCTGACGCGGGGGGGGGGTGGTGGTGGTGGTCAGCTAGCAGCGTGCGCCCAGGTCTCTCCCAACCCTACGGACCACCTGGCTTGGAGCGGGGTCCGCGATCGAGCATACGTGGGTGCTGTAGGCAGGACAGGGCCAGTCTGCGGGGCCCGTGTGTGCCGGGGAGTAGCAGAGGGGGCTTTGGTGAGGCCTGGCCTGGATGGGGTCCGGAAGGCTGTCTGGGCACCCAGAGGTGGGCTGAGAGGCCGGGACGGAAGGTACGGGGGTGGTCCTGAGGGCACAGGGCACAAACGGGGAGTAGGGTGTGTTACCACACTTTGCTCTGGGCCGTCCCCCACGTGCTTTTCTGGAACGACATTGTATATCGATGCCGAAGGAGTCGCCTGTGGTCCTTGGGTGGGACACGGGCGGGGGTGGCTTTCAGGCCGGCCCGCGTGTCACCCCAAAGGCACCCCTGGAATGCAGACGCTACAGATGCCTCGGAAGCACCCTTCCCTCCCGGAGTCTCATTCTCCACGGGCTGCAGACAGCGTCCCTCATCCCTGAGCACGGCGACAGGACCGTCACGCCCGGGCCATCCGGGTGACCTTGTGCGCAGCCCATCGCTCATGCTGGCATTTACGGCCACGTCCCATGCATCTGGGCTGCGGTCCAGACAGGTCCAGCTTCCCAGGGAGCTGCTGAGTGATGGCTTACTTCCACCCCAGCCCGGCTCTCGAGGGACCAGGCCTGCGGGAGGGAGCCCAGCGGGCGTCACGGGGAGGGGACCGAGCCCAGACGACAACCCCCAGGGCCGGTCCAGAGGGGCCTCAGCCACAGTTCGGTGCCTCCTGTGGCTGCCTAGGTGTGTGCCCACCTGCGCTGTGAGCCCAGCGTGAGGGCGGCTCCTGCCGTCCAGACCGATCCATGTAACCAACTCAGGAGAAGGACCCGGGCCTTTTAAGTTCCTGGGAATTTCAGTTACCGGGAACCCACTGTTAGGAGCCCTGGTCACCAGGACCCTGACGCCCCGGCATCTGGCTGATGAGGTCTCACGCCGCCCGGGGCAGAGGCTGGACAAACAAGGAGAACTGCGGAGAGTCACTGTCACGTGGTCTCACGGGTGTGTTAAAACTGGGAAATCTCTACTACTTATATCTTAGTCACAAAGGCTGGACTGTGACGTGGTTCGGGCCACTTAGAGCGTCCTAGCCCAGAACCTCAGGCCGATCGGGCCTAAGATGAGGTGGAAGCAGTGAGAGCAGCTGGCAGCGGGGAGTCCCGACGCTTCTACCTGGGCGATCGGCACAGTCTGCAGTCACCTGGCGGAGGGCCGGGAGGGGTGGGGCCGTGAGGAGGGGCTGGAGTCGGTGCGGCTGGGGTGTTAGCAGTGGGGGGTGACGTCTGGGACAGGCCGGCTGGTTCGCCCGGACTGCTGTTCTGTGATGTGGGCTCTGCCACCGGCCCTTTCTTATGTTCATGCATTCATTCATTTCTTCCTTCCTGCATTCTTTCATTCGGTACACGTGTGCCTGTCTGGCTGATATTTCTGCACAGATTACTAGGCACTGTGCGTACACAGCTAAGGAGGGTAAAGCAGGCCGGGTCCCCTTCCACAGCGAGCGGGCAGAAAGGCAGGAGGCCAGCGTCCAGCATGGGACAGAGACAACCCTGCACCGGGTGATGGGGTGTCCTGCAGCCCCGCGGCGCGCGGCGCCGGGCTTGGACATTAACCTCTTCTCTGGAGGGTGTCCTTTCTTCCCGCTTACAGAGGAGAGGCGTGGAGACCCGTCAGGACTGGGGGCCCGGGCCCTCCGACGTGGCCCTCAGGCCGCACCTCCTGCCCTGGCCTCTGCTCGGGAAAGCGCCGCACCTGTATCCAGGGCGTGGGCGGCAGGAACGGGCTTCAGGGCGCTTTCCCCAAGGCAGGCAGGGCGGGGCCTGGCCGGAGAGGGTGGAACGGAAAGAACCAGGGAGGGAAGCTGGGAGGAGCGTGGGCCAGCACCATCGTGGGATAGCGGGTGGGCTAGAGGGCCCCCCACACGGGGAGGAGGAACAGAGAATAAGGGGGACTGGCCAGCAGGGATGTGGATGTGGGGAACTGGCGCGGCTCAGTAGACAGCTGATCATATCCATCCACCCATCCACCCATCATCTGTCCGTCCGTCCGCCCGTCCATGCCATGAATGTTTAGGAAACCCAGGCACGTCTCAGAGACGCAGAGTGAGAGAGAGAAGAGGCTGGAGCCCCTGAAGGAGACCAGGACCCTGTGGGGAGGTGCTCCTTGTGGTTCCCGGAGCTGCAGCCCAAGCCCTGAGCCAGCCTCCCCCCCCCCCCCAGGGGCCTCCAGGTCTCAGGGGAAACCGGACGCCCGCGCGGCAGGCAGGACCGAAGGCCGCTCGGAGGGCTCCTGCGGGACCTGGGTTTAAGGGACGTGTGTGATGCCCTGGAGCCGGCTGCCCCCCTTGCCCCTTGGTCACCTGCGCCCCGTCTGCAGCGAAGGACGCGGGAAGCCCCGCCCCTGCCATCGGCACGGCGTTGGGATGCTCAGCAGGCCTGACCCAGGCTGGTCCCTGCGTTCTCTGTACTGACATCTGTCATCGGTGACTGTCCCCTGCGGCCCAAGCGTCTGAGAGCGTATGGCTGACCCCTAAGTCCTGACCTTGGATCTCCCGAGTCCCCCCCTCAATAAAGGGCGCGGGAGGCGGAGGTTCTGGGCTCTTCTCCACTGGAGAGATCAGCGCCTCCCCTCCCCGCAGACAAAACAGCGTCCTGGATACACTTGCTCCCCGGGGTCACCAGGCCTCTGCTGGACGGGGAGTTCCCCGCCGAGCCCGGGCGTTGGGGGCAGGTCAGCCACAGGACCTCAGACCCCAATTCCCCCTGCTCTGCCCTTCGCTCACTGGGAGACCCACACACGGACCTTCCCAAGACCCTCTTTCCTGACCCATTTTCCCCCCTTCTCTCCCCTCTGCCCAGCACCCCCCTTCCCTCCAGCAATCCCACCCCCTTAGTTCATGTCCATGGGTCGTGCATGTACGTTCTTTGGCTTCACCCTTTCCTATGTTATTCTTAACTCCCCCCCCGTCTGTTTTGTACCAACCGATTATGCTTCTTAGTCCCTGCACCATTTCCCCATTTCTCCCACCCCCCCTCCCAGCTGATAACCCTCCATATGATCCCCACACCTAGGATTCTGCTCCTGTTCTGGTTTGCTTAGTTGGATTTTATTTTTATTTTTTAGAATCAGTTGTTGATAGTTGTGAGGTTGTTGTCATTTTAGTGTTCATAGTTTTGATCTTCTTTTTCTAAAATAAGTCCCTTTGACATTTCATATCATAATAGCTTGGTGATGATGAACTCCTTTAGCTTCACCTTGTCTGGGAAGCACTTTATCTGCCCTTCCATTCTAAGTGATAGCTTTGCTGGGTAGAGTAATCTTGGTTGTAGGTCCTTGCTTTTTATCACCTTGAATACTTCTTGGGGGTCCCTTCCTGCCTGCAAAGTTTCTTTTGAGAAATCAGTTGATAGTCTTATAGGCACCCCTTTGTAGGTTTTCTCTTGCTACTTTTAAGATTCTCTCTTTATCTTTCACCTTTGGCATTTTAATGATGATGTGTCTTGATGTGGTCCTCCTTGGGTCTAGCTTGTTTGGGACTCTCTGTGCTTCCTGGACTTGTATGTCTATTTCCTTCACCAACTTTGGGAAGTTTTCCTTCATTATTTTATCACATAAACTTTCGATATCTTGCTCTTCCTCTTCTCCTTCTGGCACCCCTATGGTTTGGATGTTGGTACATTTAATGTCGTCCCAGAGGTTCCTAAGCCTCTTCCCATTTTTTTCAATTCTTGCTTCCTCGCTCTGCACTGGTTGACTGTTTTTCTTCCTTATGTTTTAAATCATTGATTTGAACCTTGGTTTCCTTCCCTTCACCATTGGTTTTGTGTGGATTTTCCTTCATTTCATTTAGCATAGCCTTCACTTCTTCTTTTCTTATGTGTTTGCCGTACTCAAGCATATCCGTCAAGCCTGTGAGCATCTTTATCACCAGTGTTTTGAACTCTGCGTCTGTTAGGTTGGCTATCTCCTTGTCACTTAGTACTCCCACTGGAACCTTGATTCGTTCTCCCTTCTGGGCCATAATTTTCTGTCTCCTCATTCTGACAGGCTCCTGTGTGTGTTTGCCTCTGCATCCCAGGCAGAGCTGTTGCACCTGTTACGTTGTAAGGGGTGGAGCCTTAGGGATTTGTCAGTACAGGGAAACCTGTTTCACCTCATTGTGGTGCTGTGGGGGGGGGGGGGTCCAAGAGGGAACACTGCCACTTTCCCAGCTCTTGCCCTTTTTCCAGGCACTTCTCCCATTTCCGTATGGGACTGGTGCCCTTCTAGCTGCTGCCCTGGCCGTCGTTCCCAGAGTGGGTGGATCTGCAGACGTTCTAGGACCATGGGGGCCCTTTAAACAAGCAGACTCTGCTGAGAGACCGGCAGTTTCTGCCTCCCCCCAACCCCCACGGGTCTGCACAGTCAGAAGCAATGAGGCTTGATTTTCTCTCGTGCTGGGACTGTGAGCTTGGAAGTCTGGTGAGGAGCTGGGAACACTCTCCAGGTGTCCCTCCTGACTTTTTAAACCATGTGACTGTGCTTGCCATTGACCTGCCACTGCCACCGCTGCTGCCACCACCACACCGCGTCCTCTCTGCCCCGGCTCCACCCCTCCCACCTGTCTGGGTGAGTGTTTCTTCTTTATATCTTTGTTTGTTGGACTTCCGTGCAGCTCGGTTTTCTGGAACTGGTTGTCTCTAGCGTTGAGGTAGTTGTGTTCCTTCTTAGTTTTGGTGGGAGACGCAGTGTGTCTGTCTAGGCCTCCGTCTTGGCCGGAGGTCCCTCTGCTGCATCTTATCCGTGGACAGCCTCTGCCCACTTCACTTCTGGCTCTTTCCTTTATGATTTGTAGTTGTTCTCCGTT
Organism: Furipterus horrens; assembly: GCF_987537825.1. Taxonomy (NCBI): domain Eukaryota; kingdom Metazoa; phylum Chordata; class Mammalia; order Chiroptera; family Furipteridae; genus Furipterus; species Furipterus horrens. The sequence goes on from NW_028327173.1 coordinate 2,075,490, forward strand.
CATCATAAAAACGACCACCCTGCCTCGTAATCAGACTTCTGTCTCTCAGTAGCTGTTTCTCTAATGCACTTGTGCACCTTTTGCCTGTGGTCCCTGTTGTATAGAAGTGACTGTTCGGTATCGTCAACCCTGTGGACGGTTCCCCGAGTCTTTCCTGCTTTGTTCTTGGTGGAGACCCCCTCGCCTGCGTGATGTCCCAGAGGCAGCCTGTCGTGTCTCAGCTTGTCCCTCCACTTCTCTCTCCCATGTTGGCTTGTAACTCCGTCTGGAGTTCATTTCTGCAGAGTGTGAGCCTCTAATTGTGTTTGCTCCCCGTAGCAGTAGACAATTGTCCCCGTGCAATCTACGGAGCGGGCTGCTGATTTGTCATGCCTTCTCCACCAGTGACAGTCATGACTATGGCGCGGAACACAGTGTCCCAAGGTGAGCGGCTGAAACAAGATGGAAACGTATTTCTCTCTCGTGGGCGAGTCTGGAGACCGCCTCTCTCCGGCTGGTCCTGCGGTTCTGCTCCGACCTCAGGCTCCTCTGCCCCCAGGGCGTGGCCCTGGTTTTCATGGTTTGAAATGACGCCCCCACCCACCATCTAGGTTCTGAGCAGCACCATGGGGGGACAGTGGAGAAAGAGGGTAAGGGCGAGGTCCCCTGAATTCTAAGCCACCATGTGGGGTTTTTGCTTGCTCCCTTTGCCAGAGTCAGAAGGGGAGAATTTCCAGTAGCCAGGTCCCCAGACAAAGAGAACATGTCCTAAGGTGGGGTAACCAGATTCGAGCGGGCGTCCTTTGTATTTCAGGCCAAAGCTGCATATGTGCACACGTGTATTTCTGAGCTTTTTATTCTGTTCTGTGGGTCTAGTTGTGTATCCCAGTGGGACAGCCGCTGAGTGACTACGGAGGACCCTGACACCTGACGGGGACACGCCTCTGCCATGCCATGTCCTTTCCTTTAGCACATTCAGGGTTCTTCTTTGATGTTTATTCTTTTATGAGAAGTTTCCTAAGAATCAGTGCATCAAGTGCGACGAAACTTCAGGTTGTGCATTTCATTGGGTTTCATCGAAATGACAGAAACACTTGGGGAACTGCCAATCTCTTTATGATGTTGCCCTTTCTACCTAAGGCCTTACTGCGTCGCTTCCTTTTTCTGGTCTTCGTTTAGGCCCTTCAAAGAAAATTCATAAGTACCTTTGCGAGCTCATCTGTTCTCAGAGTCATTGCTAGGTCGCCTGCAGTTTTGGTGGCTGGGTAACCGTTTTTCCTTCCACACTTTCTGATGCGCTTTGTCTCCCGTACAGAACTATTTTTGTCTTTCATGTCCCGATTTTGAATCCAGAAAGCACGCTGAGTTGACTTACTAGCGCGAGCAGGCTGCTGGTAGGGGCTCTCGCCGGTTCTCCGTGGGCCGTCGACGCTCCTGCAGACCAGGGCAGCTGTGCTCTTCCTTCTCGGTCCTCACACCTCTGTTGGGTCACGTCCTCACACCCACGTCCCGGCAGCAGGCCCAGGGCCGCATCGGGAGGGAGCAGGGACTGCCGCCCCGCACACACCCCGCACCGGCGGCGGGGCCGGCGGTTCTTCCAGGGCGTTCCATGCCGGGGTCGCCGCCTTCCCCCGCCCCCTCCCCCCTCCGTTTTCTGTTCCTCTTTGTTGGGGAGAGGATGTTCGGTTTCTTCTCTCCTGGATTCGCTAGGAGGGTTCCGAGGTGTCACTGGGGTCCTGTTTTGGTACTCGCCCCCTCCCACCCCCCCGAGCACTGGCAGGTGGTGCGGACGTGGCAAAGGCCGTCGGGGCTCTGGCCAGGCTTCTCCCTGTGGCGGCCGGGTCACAGGGACCGTCCTGCACTCCTACCTGGACGGATTCCTACTTCCCAGGAGAAGCCCTCCCGCTGGCTGACCACGTACCGGTTGTTAATATGCAGTGAGCTCCCATTTTCCAGTGTTTTATCTGGGACTCCTGCATGTACAGCCTTCCTGAGACTGGCCTCCCAGGCCTCCTCTTACGTCCTGGTCCCACCTTCGTATCAGATTCTAGTGGAACCGAAAGGCCAGTCAGGTGTTTCATTTGCTTCATCTATTCTCTGGCCTAATGTGTCTGAAAAAGGAATTTTCTGTTCCTTGAAGCTTTTGTGAAACTCCTTTAAAAATCACCAGAACTTGTATCTGAATGTTTCTTTAAAATAATTTTTAATCTAGGAAGCTCTCTAGTCAAGGTTTTCAAAACTGTTGGCAAAGAGTTGTCCCTGCCCTGGCGGTTGTGGCTCCGTGGACTGAGCACCGGCCTGTGAACCAAAGGGTCGCCGGTTTGTTTCCCAGTCAGGGCACAGCTTCGGTTCCTTCCCGCCACGTGTTTCTGCTCTGGGTCCACAGAGAGCTTTATTTTCTTTTGCGGCGTCGATAAGAACTTCAAAATACACATCTAACTGACCTTGGCTGTGTTGGACCAGGGACCCCAATTCAACTTGAACGGAGGTGCATAGCTTTCCGGAAGCTCAGCCCAGGGCCCCCGCCACCCCGGCCCAGGGCAGGGCTCGCCCGGTCAGAGCATGAAGTAGGTCCCGCTCCTCCCATCCTGGGTGCTGTGGGGAGTGCAAGGCTCCTCCTCTGAGGGTGCCGACGGGGAGCTGTCCTGTGCAGTGTGTTTCCGAGCAGGGCGCACAGCTCACTCCTCGTCCAGGGGTCTGGGGAGGGGGCCAGGCACACGTGGCCCCGGCTCTGCCCGTGAACGAGGCCCGTGCTGCAGGGACACAGGGAGGCTGCTCCTGGGCGGGCTGGTGGCGCCGCTGTCCTCCTGAGAGGTAGGTCCCCAGTGACTGACCCCTTCCACCTCCAGCTCCTCTCCTTAGCCGCCGCCTGACGTGAGGAGCAGTTGAGGAGGTTGGAGCTGATGGTGGTGATGGTGCGTTTGCCTGCGTGGGTGCGTGGGCACGCTCGCACGGGGGAGGGCGAGGCGGAGAGTGGGCCTTTCCACGGCCGGTCCGTGGGGCCGCCGCCCCTGGGGCAGGGCTGGCTCCTGCCCCGAGTCTGTCCGCACCTCCTTCAGGAGGCCCGTCCTGCGTGGACTTGGACCCACATCCGCAGCCCCACGGACTCCCCATGGCTCACAGCCAGCACGTTGCTGGGAGGGGTTTCGGTGGACGAAGGGTCACATCTTGCAGGGAAAGAGACGGAATTCTGAAGGCTGGAGTGTTGCAAGTAACCCTTAAAGCAGGTCGCCGGTAGCTCAGCTGGCCCCGCCTGCTCAAACCCGGATAGCCTGGGCCCGCGACGGCCCACGGGTCTCCGACGACGTGTGTGCACGAACCCCTGGCAGACACCCCGGCTGCTTGCGGAACACGAGGCTAAAGAACCGTCCTGTTTCAGCACGCTCTCCCATCATTCAGAAGGAAGTGGAGGGACATAGGGTGGCACTGTCATCTGCATCCACAGGATCGGCTCAGCCATGCGGATCATCGCTTCTGTGCGCTGGGGGACAGCGAGGACGGCAACGTGCCCCACGGCCAGTGTTGAAGCCGTGAGCGGTGATGTTTTCCTCCTAATAAGCCCAGCTGTCTACCTTCCCTTTGCACACAGCACCCCCCCCCCATGAAAACGGCGAGCGACGGGAGGGCGTTGGACTGCCTTGGGGGGATGGTGTTGGTGAAAAAGGGGGAGGGGATCGCCGTTGGCCGAAGTCCAGACAGCCGCGCAGACCAGCGGCCATCCGTGTGGACATGTCTCTGAGGATCCTCACTCCTGTGTGTGTGGCCTCCACTGGACTGAAAAGACCTGCCATTTACGGGGCGTCGCATAACTCACGCTTCTGCGCGTCCAGGAGAGAATTCTGAGCGCGGGCAATGTGCTGTCTGCTGTGTTGGAAGTCGGGGGCGGGGGGCCCACCTACCCTCATTCATTCACGTTCTAGTGAGCAGGCGGCCATGGTCAAGAAGCAGTTCAGCACGGGAAATGCCGAGGACAGCGGAGCTCAGTACCTGGCGGCTGGCATGGCACCCACACGTCCAGACCTCGGGGGACCGCGGGGCGAAGGAGCTGGGTCCCTTAGTGGACGGGAGGGAGAGCTGTCAGCAGCACCGGGGAGGCCAGTAGCAGGACGTGTCCATCCCTTGCAACGTGTGAACACAACTAGAAATTTGAACGTGGACTTGAGAGTTGATCCTTTTAAAGAATCATTGTTCATGCTCAAAGCTGTGACAACGGTGTTGTGGTTAATCACTTACTGAATTTTAACTTTCCCATCCTCTCCCCCTTGACCCCGTGGCCACTGCCTGCTTGTTCTCTGCGCCCGTGGGCCTGTTTCTGTCTTGTTTTCCTTTGTTAGCTCCCACGTATCAGTGCAGTCACGGGGCACGTGTCTGTCTGTGCCCGACCTACCTGACTCAGCATAATGCCCTCTCGGTCCATCTGCCCCAGACGGTGAGAGTCCGTTCTTTTTGACGACTGAGTAATATTCCATCGTGTATCTGTACCGTGTCTGTTTTTATCCATTCCTCTCTCGGTGGGCATTTGTTTTCATACCTTGGCCACTGAAAGTACCATCATTCTTTTGTGAATATGGGCTGCATGTATCTTTTTAAATAGTGGTTTTTTTTGTTTGTTTGTTTGTTTGTTTTTGGTAAATATTCAGAAGTGGGATTGCAGCAACATGTGGCAGCCCTGTATTTAATTATTTTAGGACATTCCACACCGTTTTCCACAGCGGCTGCCCCAGTCTGCATTCCCACCAGCAGGGCAACAGGGTCCCCGTTTCTCCACATCCTCGCCGGCACTTATTGTCGATTGATTTATTGATGATGGCCTTTCTGACAGGTGTGAGGTGCTGTCTTGTGTGGGTTTGGTGGACGTTTCTCTGATGGTCAGCAATGCTGAGCACCTTCTCATGGGGTTATACGCTCTCATCACAATACTCTGTCTTTTAGGAACGCATACTGAAATATTTCCAGAGGAGAGAGCTTGGATTTGCTTCAGACAACGTGGCAGGCGGAAGGTGGGTGGAAGGAGATTCATTAGGTTGTTCTGTCTACTTATGTTGAAATTTTCCATGATAAAAATGTAAAAAAATAAAAAGGCAGCCTTGCTTTAAAAAAAGAAAATCTGACAAAGAAAATAATTTGAGATAGTGTTAGTTGCTGGGTAAGAAATACAACAGGGTTATGTGGTGCCTGGCGGTGTGGGGGTCTATATGGTATTGGGAGGACCAAAAGGTTCGTTCAGTTTTTTCTGTACCACGGCTCCAGTAGCGCTTAGTTGTCTTGAACTTCATTCGAGACAATTTTGTTAGATTGTACTGTGACAGCTGTCATATCAGTGTGCATTTAAAAAAACTTACCAAATTCGTGAAGTTTTCTGCAGCCATTTGAATATTGAAGATGGAAGAAAATATGCACCATTTTTGACATATTATGCTTTATTATTTCAAGAAAGGTAGAAATGCAACTGAAATGCAAAAAACGATCTGTGCAGTGCATGGAGAAGGTGCTGGGACTGATCAAGTGTGTCAGAAGTGGTTTGCGAGGTTTCTTGGTTCTATTGACATTGTGGCCACAGAATTCTCTGCTGTGGAGCATCTGATGCACTGGAAGGTGTTTAGCAGCCCCCAGGCCTCTCCCCACTGGAGGCCAATAGCAGGAGGTGCCCGACATACTCAGAATATTCAAATCAGTGAAGTTATCGGGGAAAACGAAAAGTGTGTCTTTTGTTTTACGGAGAACACTAAACCGACTCTTTGGCCAACCCGATCGGCCCCTCTATGTTTTCTCCCTCATGACCTCCTGCTCTTCTCAACCGTGAGGCTCCTGACGATTTGGCGGGTCCCTGCGCCCCGCGTGGGCATGCCCCACCCCCATTCACTCCGTCGTCCCCACGCCCGACCTCAAGCCTGGCCGGGAGCAGTCCATGTATCGGTGGAAAGCTCTGCGGACTGGCCGTCCCTCCTGCGGCCTTGGGAATCAGGCGGATTCCATTCTTTGTCATTACCCCCGCCATTCTGCTGCGGCCGTTCGTGTTACCATCACACAGTGGTGACTGAGTCCTTCATTGCCCCCACTCGTCTCAGGGACCCCTGGGAACCCTTTCCCAGTGACATTATCCCTCCTGGGCAGGGCTCCGTGTCCCATCTCTTGATCACCTCTCACAGTCAATGCATCCGGACACCCCGGCTCCACCCACGCCCGCCGGCGTGCTGGAATCCGTAGCATCCCGTCCTCGGTCAGGGACAGTGCCCCTGCGTTGCTGGAGGGGACAGGAAGCATGGATAATTGGAAGTTCCCACCTCAGACGTTATTAACTAAGGTCAGGGGAGGGCAAGCTGGTTCGGCTTTCATTCCTTGGGGTTTCATATCTCGCAGTTTCTTATGATTATTCTTTCAGAAAACCTGCCAAAGGAATCGTCCGGGCCAGAGAGAAACAGGGAGGTGAGCCGGCCGGAAGGCTTCTTGGAAAGCTTGTTCTAGTCGGTGACAAAAAAGCCACCAACAGAACGCAGGGGGGTGAGGTGTGTGCGTCCCCTCCCCTCCCCTTCCCCGCTCTCAGCCTGCTTGTGGAGATGGTGGGCTTCATGCAGGATGAAGCAGAGGGCCGCGGTGGGGGGGGGGTGGCGGGGCCCTCAGACGCTGCTGCGGCCCTGCCCGGGGCCCCCGGTGTCTGCTGAACTTCTCAGGGAGCTGGGCTGCACCTTCGGGGCTGACGTCCTGGGAGATGGAGAGGGAGGTGGTGCCCAGGTGCCTGGAGGGTGTGACGGGAGACAGTAGCTGAGACATGGCAGGTGGGGTCCCCACCGGGGAGCACAGGGGTCCTAAGAACACAGGCACCTGTTGGCACCTACTGTCCCCTCCTGTGGCCAGTCCTCCTGCCCGTTCACGGTCCTGCCCACCAGGGACCTTCCTTAGCGCCAGACGCTCTGGGCTTACCTTCAGCCCATGTTGTCTGTGTCACGCAGTCAAAGACGGGGACCCTCGTCTCCCGTCTGGTCAGAGGGAGGCAACGTGGTGGGCGGGGCGGGGCCCTGCCACTGGCTGGCGGTTCGATCCCGGCTGAGCTCCTCGCGTCCTTTGAACGTGTGCTTCTCCTGCTGCAAGATGGAAGGAGAAATTACCACCTCCGGGCGGGGTGCAGACCGAGGGGGACGAGGTTTCCGGGAGGCGGCGCATTTGAGAGGGCTCCCTGCTAGGTCTGACCTCTGGTGCTGGTTGCTGTCACCCAGGAGTCTACAGTTCAGGGACCCCTTTCTAGTCCAGTGGCCGGTGCTGTTAGAACAGAACAGGAGGTCATTCCTTTGACAGACGGGTGTAGGACAGGAATCTGTCCCACAAACATTTATTAACCGAATGTCTATTATAGCTTCCCTCTATGGGCACCACAAAAATCAATGAAACACCATCTTGATAGAGTCTCCTGCTCTTTTCCTCCAAAAAGTTCTGTTTTGCCCGACGAGGTCTGTGGCAGGTAGAATAACGTCCCGACCTCCGATGCCTGCGACTCTGTGACCTCCGATGGGGAGGAGAATGGCATCTGCAGGTGGAGTAAGTCTGCCCAGCGGTTGACCTGGAGATGGGAGGTTATCCTGGACCGTCGGGTGGGTCCTTCAAAGTGGAATCACAGAGAAGACCACATGAGGCAGACTTGACCTGATATTGCTGGTCCTGAAGATAGAAGATGGGGCCACAAGCCAAGGAGTGCAGAAGGCTTCTAGGAGCAGAAGCGGGGAAGACCCCCAGACCCTTCAGAGAGGAACGCAGCCCTGCGCACACCTGGTCCTAGCCCCGTGGGACCTCTGCCAGACGTCCGGGTTCCAGAATCATAGGATGGCGCGTCTGCGCTGCTTTCCACTCCCGACTCCGCAGTAATTATCACTCCTTTTCTTAAACATTAGTTTCATTCAACAAAGATTTATTGAGTTCTTAGGATACACCAGCCTCGGAGTCGGCGCTAAATATAAAATGTGTGTGTGTGGAGGGACCAGGTGTGTTGGGTCCCCGCCCCCATGGAGCTGCCAGTCTGCTGGGGACACAGTGCCCACGAAGTATCTGCAAAATCGTACCTGCCCAAAGGGGACAGGTGCGCCCCCCGTGCGCCCACCAGTGAGCAGTGTGTCGGGAAATCGCCCGGAGACCACCCTGTCGGCCCCACCCAGGCGCTCTCTTCTCCAAGGGTCAGAGCAAGGCAGGGCCCGCACGGGGCGGCGTCGGCCACCTTGGGCCCTCGGGGCCCGGGGGCTGCTCCATGACAGTGACGTGCTGGAGCCGCTGCCCTTGAAGGCCCCAGGGCCCCTCCCAGCTGGGGCCCCTGCCCTCCCCCCGCCCCTAGTGAAGCCACTGGTCTTCAGCATCATCCGTCCCCTGGGTTCTCATTGCGGGGAGTTTATTTTTGTTTCTTGTGTAGGAAAAGCAGGTGCTCACATTTAGGTGCGTCAGCTTCCTGTTGCTGTTTGATTCACATATTATTTTTAAAATAGGTTTATTCTGGGGGACAACGTGACCTGAAAACGCCCGGTGGAACCTACGAGCCTCGCTGTGTTTGTTTGTTTGTGGCGGTGGTTTCCCCTCCAGCAGGGAGGGGCCCGACACAGACGGGGAATCCGATCTCACGCCGCCCCCACAGCAGGGAAGCCTCGGTTTGTCCTCCAGCCTCGCGGGCTCCTTGCTTAGGAGGGGGAGGCGTCCGCGTGGGGACGCACTGCGCCCTGTGGATCGGGTGCGCCCCGGTGGAGGCCGAAGCTCTCACAACGTCCTAGAAGGCAATTCCTGACCTGACGCCCTGGCCCCGGGGTCCTGCCCAGGCGCACGGGCTGCTGCCCACCCAGGCCCAGGGCACGAGGCCGGGAGCAGCCAGCCTGCAGACCCGGGGCGCACCTCTGCCCTGCATTCCTGCTGCGCCGCGGCCACAGCCCCGTCCGGGCCCGCGGCCCCCAGCCGGTGTGCGTGACGAGTGCTCTGTGGAGGAGCTCACGGTGGGCGGCCCACCCGATGGACGGTGTTCTAGATCGTCCCTTTCCCCGGCCCTGCTTCTCGAGGGACCGCACGCACAGCGGGCTTTCGGTTTTCAGACCCACACTGGCCGCTTCTCCTCTGGCTGCCATCCCCGCCTGGAAGTGCGGTGGGGGGGGGCCCTTAACCCGCCCCGCCCCCCTCTTTTCTTTGTTTGCGACACAAAGTGTTAATGTAAAAATAGAAGTTCCCTAGGCCTTCGCTAGCTCCTCTTTGGGTTCCCATGGAAACCAAGAAGTGCAAATATGTGAGGCTTTTTTTTTAAGTGGACCAAAAATGCCATCCTCCACGATTTGGGGTCATTCTACCTTACGGTTGGAAAAACTTTTATCTTTTCAAGATTTTCAAGAAATGGATACAATCTTTCTACTTGGCCCCCACCCTCCCACACATGTTCACACCACAGATGACTTTTTAAAAGTGTCGGACAAAGAGTGGCTCTGTCTGCCGTTCCCAATACAACCCCTGAGAGTTTAAAAAAAAACAAAAGCCCTTTGAAACAAAGTTGTTTGTCCTCAGCCTCAGGAGGCGGAAAACATGATTTCTTTCCCTCCCTTTAAAGCAATTTGGAACCCGCCTGGTCGCTGCCTCTGCTCTGGCGGTGATGACATCCCACGGGGACACGGGAACAAATAAATACTGGGAGCAAGCAGAGCCCCGAGTCGGGGCTGCGGGCGTCGCGCCTTCCCCGGGTCAGATACATTGTCCTCCGCCGACAGAGCGCTCTCCAGGGCACGGCTGCTGCAGCTGGAGAGCAGGAGACAGAAAACGAGGGCTTTGGTCACTGTCACTTGATTTCATTAAAGGGCGTTCTCAGCCATTTGTATGGTGACACTCAGGCAGCTCGGAGAGGGTAGCAGACGGGGAGCTCCCAGCGGGTGGCCAGGCGGGCGCAGGCGTGAGCCTCTGAGCCCCGCGTCCCCTGCTGTCCCCTGCCGTCCCCTCCCAGCCCCCTTTGCAGGGTCAGCCCCAGCCCCCGGTGCTGCGTTACAGATCCTGGGGTCTCAGCCACCCGCGCCCTCCTGACGGGGAGCTGACGGACCCTGGGCAAGGGTGGGCCCTCTGCCTGAGACCCCTGCCCGCTCAGGGCTGGCCACCTCATTTCACTTCCATGGCTCCTCTTAGATTGCTCCTGCCAACACCCCCTCGGGTCTACTTCTAGGGAGGCCGAGACGCTGACAGCCTTCCCAGGTGGTTCTTTGTAATAAGCCACGAAGAACACCGTCTGCTACCGGCCGAAACCCCCAAAGGTGCTGACGCCCGAACTCCAGGCCTCTGTGGCTGGGACCTTGTTTGGCGATGGGGTCCGTGCAGAGGGTCAGGGCTCCCATCACCTGCCCCGCGTCTCCTGACAAAGGCCCGCCTGCACCAGCCTTCTGTCAGGCTCCTTGGAGCCCCATCTCGGCCCCAGGCCTGGTTTGACCCGCCTGGCCCGGGGCAGGCAGGAACCTGCTAAGTCATTCTGGTGAGCAGCCCCCACCCTCGGGGCCTCCCCTCAGCTGTGTCCCACCCCCCCGACCCCCTCACTCGGCTCCTTGGCAGAAACCCCAGCTCCTTTGCTGTATTTCGAGGCAAGCCTCCCCCCAGTTGCAAAGGTCTTGACGAACGTCCCCCTTGCCATGTTAGCCGTGTCAGAAGAATGTGGTGTTATGGCAGCTGCAGGAAACGCCTACGCGGACCCTCTGCGTCCTTGGATTTCCTGTAGCCCTTCCGCCGCGGGGCCGGAGGCGCTGGCTGACCCAGCACGAAGCCAGGGGGGCATCCCGGGGGAGGTGGCGTCCATCTGAGCCCCTCTCTGTCTGAGAGGAGCATCTCCCGGCCAGATGGAACACTGACGGGCTTCCCGGCGGGGCGCAGCAGCTCTGCGCGGTCCGCGGTCGCGGGGCCCTCGCGATGCCCTTTTCCCCGTGGGCAGCGGCGTTTGTCCGTCTGTCAGTCACCAGGTGGACGGGACTGGCTTGGGAAATGTTACGCTGTGAATTCAGCTGAGCGGCGGGGAAATGTCAGCTTTATGAACATCCTCCTTCAGATGATAATTTTATATCCGTAGGGTGAATGACAAGGGGAGTTGCTGGAGGCACCAGTGCGGGAGGACGGCTGTTTCCACAGAGCCTGCCGCCCCGCGTGCCTCCGGGACCGGGCCAAGGGCCACAGCATGGGCTGCGAGGCTGGGAGTCCCCTGGGCGGACTGTCCCCTGCAAGGCCGTCCTGGGCCACAGCGGCTGAGGGCGGCGGCCGAGTCAGATCCCGGAGAAATGGCTCCGTGTCACTGGGCTGATGGGACCCAGACCCGCCCCCTCGATCAGGTCATCTTCTCGGGGAAGTGCCCTCTTGTTAGAAGATTTCAACATTTCTTGGGATGCTCCCTTCCCATCTGTGGTCCTCTGGGCACGGTCCCTTCGCCGCCTCTCACCTGGCCCCAGGCAGAGCCCCTCACTCAGGGGCCCCCTGCGCAAGGTTTGGGCCAGGCTTTAAAAGGTGTGTCCCATCACGAAGTGCCTCAGCTTCTAGTGGTTTCTAGACTCCACCAGAAGCACGGCCTCCCCTCCCCCCTCCCCTCGCCCACAAACCCCCCACGCTTCACCCCATCTTCCTGCGCTGCGTCTCCCCCCACCACCGGGTCCAGCCTCTGAACCTTGGCCCATTCTGGTCCCTCCTCCCGGAGCTCTGCTCCCCTGCGCGGTTCTCGGCTTTTCCCCAGTCTCATAGCCAGTGTCCCAACGTCACTTACCCCGGCAGGCCTCCTCTGAACCCCGTTCTCTCTCCCTGCCTTGCTCCAGTTTTCTCCCCGTATTGTCAGTACCGAGATGCCTTGTATTGATGCCTTAAGCATTTAATTCTCTCGCACACTCTAGAACATTCTGTGAGGGGAGAGCCTGGCCCTCTGTACCCAGGAGCGGCGCGTTGCAGGTTTCTGCGCTGAACGGATCGATTGAGCCAGGGCCGTGATTGTAGCCGGTCTGTGGCTGCGCACGCGGTCGCGGTGAAAAGCGTCTTCCTTGGGAAGGCTTGCTGCTCAGGAGACATCGCTCACCGCTCCTGGGACGTGTGCAGCAGCCGTGACGTCGGGAAATGGTCGCGCTGCACGCGGGGCTCAGCTCTGTCCCCGCGTCAGCCTGACCAGACTGGGGGACCTCAGGGCCTTCCCCCTCTCAAGGCCGACGTTAACGTCCGACGAGCGGAGGGCGTCGGTGATGGGCTCAGAGAGGCTCAGCGCACGTGTGGCGGGTGTCCCGGGAAACGCAGAGCAACCTGTCCCCGCTGGGCCCCGCCGTGGTGGGTGTGTGGGTGTGCGCTCGTGTGTGTGTGGCCCTGCTGGTCAGGACATGGTTGCCACAGCCGCTGGGGGCGGCACCTGCATGGAAACAGACAAGCCCCCCGGAACCACACAGGAGAGACGTGCCGAGGGGCCTGGAGCGGCGGTGGGCTCCCCGGGCGGCCCGCGGCCCGCGTTGCCGAGACCGCTGGCATTCTGAGTTTTAAGGCAGCTGCCCGCACGTATCCGCGCTTGGCGCTCCTGCGGAGGTGCCGTTTCGTGGTGGAAACAGCAAATCGGGCCGTCGTTGGCCAAGTGAGCTCTCCACATGCGTTCTAATGAGTCTGGGGAGACCCGGCCCTTTGGTGGCAGCGGCTCACGGATGGCTCAGGTTCAGTTAACCTCCCGCCCTCGGCTGCTGCCTCTGTTTTGCGGAGAAGAGGCTGCGGCCTGAAAGCGTTCGGTTTGAGCAGACTGCACGCGGGAGGCCGTCTCGGCTCCGTGAGACGTGAGGACATCTGTGCTGCTGTGGGCCCCACCCACCCGTGGGCCCCGGAGCAGAGGCCCGGCCTCGCTGTCCCGGCCGGGCCGCGCGCTGACACATGTGCCGGGAGTCGGAGCCTCCGGTGCCGGACGTGAGAGCCTGCGGCTGCAGCTTTGACTGCACGGGGCGCCCAGCAGGAGAGGGTCGGTCCGCGCCAGCCACCGGGGCGCTGAGGCCTCGCAGGAACGGGGGGGTCTGTGCACCCCCACTTAGTTTGCTTAACCAGGCAGACTTAGCCCTGCCCTGTAGGCAGAGAGCCCAGTTCTGAGAGGTGATCAGCTTCCATGGGGACACGTGCCTCCCTCTGTGTTTTGGGGGGGCACGGGGTTTGTCTGCTGCCTGGGTGGGCAGCGAACCCTTGGTGCAGACCCAGCACCAGTGACCCCAGCGCCCTCTGAGGAAGGAGTGTCCCCTCCCCACAAGGATGTTGGACGTAGTCGTCACGCGTGTGGCAGATGAGCGTGAGTGAATCCAGCTTGTCTCATCAAAGGAGATTTCAGGAGCACACATGTCCCCAGTGCCGGTCCTGTCCCCACCCCGGAGCTCCCGCAGGGGGTGCAGGGGCCTCTGGCCACGCCGAGACCCGGGGCTGCGCGTGACCACAGCCTCTTTGAGGAAGTCTGCCTCATGTCACCATCCTGTCCCCATGCCCTGTTGGGAACATGAAGTCTGCAGATTCTCCGGAGGAGAAACTCGGGACCCTCGAGGTTTTTACAGGGAAACCATGACCGGAACCCACATGGCAAGACAATGACAGCCACACAGTTTGCCGAGACGGGGACAGTGGGAATAACGAGGTGCCTGGTGCACATCTCCTGGCCTGAAATACTCACGAGGGTCGTGCACCCCAGAGAGGCAGTGTCACTGTCCTGGCACGTGTGGTGGCATGCTGGCAGGACAGCGCGATCCGACACCAGGCATGGAGAGGACCTGGCTCATGGGCTCTGGTCCCGACCAGCTCCAGGGACAGCGCAGTCCCACGCGGCTTCCCACGCGGCTTCGCTCGGACGCCGTGAGGCCCGCTGCGGTGACCGGCGTGCCCACGTCAGAGCCCACAGCTGTCACCTCAGTCCTTCTCCACACCCCCCTGGCCGGCCAGCAGGACAGGGCTTGTCCCCATGGTGGACGAGAGGGACTGGAAGGTGGGCAGGTCCGTGGCACCGTCAGTCCCACAGGTGGGTGATGGCACGGGGCTTGCTGGTTGTACATCCCCGTGGTTTATATTATTAGGTCGTCTTACGTCCTCAACATGCGTCCCGCAGAGAGGCTCTCACAGATTGTCAAGATGTCTCTGAACCCAGGACGTACGTCTAAACCCTCGGGCCTGCCGGCGACAGGTTGGGTCTCCACGGGGCGTCTCAGCCCTCCCAGCTCTGTGCTCTGAGTCTCAGGTGAACTTGGGTCTCCACTCTTCCCACCCCCGCAACCATGTCCCTGCTCCGCGTGGGGCCGCCACGCACGTCCCTCTGCTCGCTCGGCTGTGGCCGGGAGACGTTCAAGGACGTGACGGCGTCGGGTCGGAAACCTGCTGTGGGGCGGCGTTGCCCCTTCCACCACGGGGACCCTGCCCGGGGCGGCCCCTCCCAGCGCCACGGATGACCCGTGCACCCACCGGAGCCCGGGTGGCTTGGCGGCCAGCCCAGCAGAGGCGAGTGGGGCCGGTGGCCGCAGGCTCGCGACGGGGGGCCGCTGAGCTGGATCCAGGCGGCGGTCTGCGCGGCGGTCCCACGGTGCTGCTGACGCTCCCGCGGAGCTCCCTTCTGTTTGGCTTGGGACCTTTTGTTCATGGAGGGGGTGCAGAGCAGGCTTGTTGGGACACCGTGCCACCCCCCCTGGGCTGAGCCAGGAAATGTGCTCAGAGCTCAGCAGAGGCGTCTACAGTGAACGGTGTCCCGGCCGCAGCAGGCGTGCGTGACCAGCACCGTGGGCCCCTTGACTATGTCTTTAAAGAGTCACCTCTGTTACTGTCACAGAACAGGGGGCAAGGCTGGGGGCGGGGGGCACTCTCTCTGCCTGAGCACAATGGTGAGGAGCGATGGCTGAGCTACGTGTGCCTGAGGTCGTGGCCTTTTGGGAAGAGGGGTCAGCAGGTCCCTGAGCTGAGGGGCCCCTCAGAGCCACGTGCACGAGGAGCACTTACCAACACCCCTCCCCCGCCCTGCCACCGTCCAGTGCATCCGGAATGTCGCCCTGTGGGGGGTGGTCACAGGTGCGTCTCCATTAAGAATCAGAGAGACCATCCAGTCTGGCGGTGGCCTTGCGGCCTGTTCTGCATTCATGGAATGGGGACACGTCTGTCGTTTAATGTAAGACCCTCCAGAGTGACAAGGCCAGGGCAGCAGGAGAAAGGACCCTGGGCTTTGGGACTGCAGTTCACGAGGCGGAGGTGACTGACTTGTCCGCCGGGCAAGACATGGACGTTTGGATGGCTCTCGGCCTGCTGCCGCCCCAATGGTGCAGGTACGGGGTGAGGTGTCCACAGCCCCAGTGCGTGCCCTGGGGACACTGGGGAATTGGGTCACCTCCTGCCACCTCCCCCGGGTCCCCTCCCATCTTCCCGCTGCAAACCTGCTGGAGCTGGGTCTCCACGACATCAGATGGCCGGCAGGGATCAGCCACCAGCCAGGCTGGCAGAACCCCCGTCCTGGCGGGAACTGACTGGCATCTCCCAGATTCACGGGAAGGAAAGCCCCCCACTCCCCCAAGGAAGGGCAATGTTTTCTCACCTTTTCCAGGGTAAGAAGTCATGGAGGAAACCATGATAACTGAGGACTGGGGAAGCATGATCTGTGTAAAATGTGTAGTCTGTCTACAGCACTGTCCGTCGGTCCACAGCACCGTCCGTCTGTCCACAGCACCGTCCGTCGGTCCACAGCACCGTCCGTCTGTCCACAGCACCGTCCGTCGGTCCACAGCACCGTCCGTCGGTCCACAGCACCGTCTGTCCACAGCACCGTCCGTCTGTCCACAGCACCGTCCGTCTGTCCACAGCACCGTCCGTCGGTCCACAGCACCGTCTGTCTGTCCACAGCACCGTCCGTCGGTCCACAGCACCGTCCGTCGGTCCACAGCACCGTCTGTCCACAGCACCGTCCGTCTGTCCACAGCACCGTCCGTCTGTCCACAGCACTGGCCCTGGTGGCTTTGTGCCTCTGGCTCAGAGAGGGTCAGTTTCTAACCAATCTGAGCTGTCAGGCGTGTGGCCTGGCTTTGGGGACCAGCTGGCTGGCCTTAGCATCTGAGGAGGAGGAGGAGGAGTGACTGGGCTGCCTTTCTTCCCAGGCCCCTAATGAGGAGGGGGACTGACCCCCACCAATGACATCAGACCTTTGTCCTTTACGCCTGTCAAAGGTGCAGGTGCTGGAAAGAGGACGGGAGACCAGAGCCCCTTGTCCCGAAGCGCCAGCACAGCCAGCTGGCCACTCCTTGTCCTTACCCCCCTTTGGGGACACGGCAGGGCAGAGTTATTAGGAGGGAGGGTCTGTCTGGAGAGAACAGGAACCTGGGTGTGATGGAACAGTGACGGCCACAGAGCGTCGGTCACACAGAGTCCAGTGAAGACAGGGACAGAGAGCCTTCTGTTTCTCGTCCCTGTTTTCCTTCCCACGTGTATTTGTCTGTCTTAGGAAGAGGCATCGAGGGTAAGTCTGACCTCTCCTGGATGTATTTCCTGGGAGAGATCCGAAATGAAAGAACGTGGGGCGAGGGGCCTCCACCAGATCACAGACTCAGAGATGGCCTTGCCTGAAGGTTGCGAAATGAAATGTGGGGGGAAGTCAGGAGTGCAGGGGGACGGATGTCTGGCTCCCTGGCCCACGAGGGAGTGTGTGGTGCCTAAACCAGAGGCAGGCACCGCGGCCCCCAGGACAGACCTGGCCCTCACCCTGCTCTTGTCGATGAAATTTTCTTGTAACACAGCCCCTCCCGTTCCTGCCTGTGTGGCCTCTGGCTGCTCTCAGGCAGCGACGCAGAGCCAAGCAGCACCCCGGGGACCACTGGGCCCGCCCAGCCTAAAGCACCGACCGTCTGGCACCTCCCAGAGAACATAGCTGACCCCACCATAAACACACCCCTAACTAGAACTTCTGGATTTATGTGGGCTTGTGAGATACCCCAAGTAGCTTTGCTGGGTAGAGTAATCTTGGTTGCGGGTCCTTGCTTTTCATCACATTGAATACTTCTTGCCAGCCCCTTCTTGCCTGCAGAGTTTCTTTTGAGAAATCAGTTGACAGTCTTATAGGCACCCCTTTGTAGGTAACTCTCTGCTTCTCTCTTGCAGCTTTTAAGACTCTCTCTTTATCTTTCACCTTTGGCATTTTAATGATGATGTGTCTTGGTGTGGTCCTTCTTGGGTCTAGCTTGTTTGGGACTCTCTGGGCTTCCTGAACTTGTATGTCTATTTCCTTTGCCAAATTTGGGAAGTTTTCCTTCATTATTTTCTCACATAAGCTTTCAATTTCTTGCTCTTCCTCTTCTCCTTCTGGCACCCTTATGATTCAAATGTTGGCACATTTAAAGTTGTCCCAGAGGTTTCTAAGCGTCTCCTCATTTGTTTCAATTCTTGTTTCCTCCTTCTGCACTGGTTGACTGTTTATTCCTTATGTTCATATCATTGATTTGAACCCCGGTTTCCTTCCCTTCACCTTTGGTTTTGTGTGGAGTTTCCTTCGTTTTACTTAGCGTAGTCTTCACTTCTTTCCTTATGCGTTTGCCATACTTAAGCATATCTGTCAAGCCTGTGAGCATCTTTATCACTGGTGTCTTGAACTCTGCACCTGTTAGGTTGGCTCTTTCCTCGTCGCTTAGTTCTCCCACTGGAACCTTGTTCCGTTTACCCCTTTTGGGCCACACTTCTCTGTCTCCTCATTCTGACAGGCCCCTGTGTGTGTTTGCCTCTGTGTCTTAGGTAGGGCTGTTGCACCTGTTACGTTGTAAGGGGCGGAGCCTTAGGGATTCGTCAGTACAGGATGACCCGTTTCACCACGTTGTGGCGCTGTGTGTGGGGGAGGGGTTCAAGGGGGAACAATGAGCCTGCTCACCACTCGCCCCCTTTCCAGGCACATCTTCCACTTCCGCATGGGACTGGCACCCCTCTAGCTGCTGCCCTGGCCGTCGTTCCCAGAGTGGGTGGGTCTGTGGACGTTCTAGGACCATGGGGGCCCTTTAAACAAGCGGCCTCTGCTGAGAGACCGGAGTTTCTGCCTCCGCCCCAACCCCCACGGGTCTGCACAGTCAGAAGCAATGAGGCTTGATTTTCCCCAGGGCTGGTACTGTGAGCTATGCGGTCTGGTTAGGAGCTGGGAACGCTCCCCAGGTGTCCCTCCTGACTTTTTAAAACACGTGACTGTGCTTTCCATCAGCCTGCTGCTGCCGCCGCTGCTGCCACTGCACCGCGTCCTCTCCGCCCCGGCTCTGCCCTCCCGTCTGGGTGAATATTTCTTCTTTATATCTTTGTTTGTTGGACTTTCATGCAGCTCAATTTTCTGGAACTTCTGGTTGTCTCTAGTTTTTAGGTAGTTGTTCCTTCTTAGTTGTGGCGGGAGATCCGGCGTGTCTGTCTAGGTGACCATCTTGGCCGGAAGTGAGGAGAGGCTTGCAATTAGATACTAAACCACTAACAAAGTAACTGTAAATTGTGAGGCCTTGTATTAATAAAGAGAAGTCCAGGCCAGTGTGAAAGACGTGTTTTATGCTGAAGAAGTGAATGTATATGTATTTATCTATTTTTCCCCACCAAGGAGCTCTGCCTGCCAGCCAGCAACACTCGGCTGAGGAAGGGTTTTCCGCAGCCCAGCTGCTTCTCCCCTCTGGAACCTTAGCGGTGCCGTGCCCTCTGCGGGCAGGCCCAACTCTGGGTTCCTCCTTTGCCTGATCAACTCTTCTGCATCTTCTGGGATTCTGTCCAGATGTCCCTTCCTCCAGGAAACCTTCTCAGCTTGCTCGCAAGGCACGGGAACTTCACTGGCACGGTGCTTGTGTCCTCTCTGCCTCCCTTACTAGGTCAGGCCTCCTTGACATAAGCGTCACGTGTCACACATACATGTGTCTCTGTGTTATATGTGATGTATACCCACACATGATACATGCATGTTATACATCTATATATGTTGAGAGGTCACATACAAACATAGTGTGTATACATTGTGTGTGTTTATATACCACGATATTGAATAAGCATGTGTCTGTGTATATATATATAATATTGTATGTACATTGTGTTCATATATACACAACAGTGTACTGTGGGTGTATGTGTTACAATATTGTACATGCATTGTGTGCGTCTGTATTATGTATACATGCATGTGTATGTATATACGTATATAAGCAATACTGTGTATACATTGTGTATATATACACAATATTTATATGCCTGTGCGCACGTATGTATACACAATACTGTACACACAGAATGTGTGCATTGCACATGGGTATACATATGTACAATGTACATACAATACACACATATCTAATGGGTATTTGTCTCTGCAGGGCCCGGTGCTGTGCCTGGCACATGGGAGACCTCAGGCATGTGTGTCAGTGACGCACACTGACGGAGGGATGTGGAGCCCATCACCCAGCCCAGGCCCGCTGGGAGTGTGGACAGGGTGCTCACTGTGACCCTGCTGGGCCCCAGGCCTGCCCGAGGCCGTTCCAGGCAGGCTGAGACGCGGCCACCCACCCAATGCTGAAAGGCCCAGAGTGGGGCGGAGGGGTGGTGCCGGCTGGCGGGAGTCACCCACGGGACAGAAGCCAGTGGCCGCTGCGCAGCCATCCCAAGTCGAGGTGACAATGACCGTGTGGAATTAAATCAGCAGCATCTTGGGGAAGAGCATACATGTCAGAACACCGTGATGATCTGTGCACACTCATGGGGATAGTAATACTGTGTTTTACAGCCACGCTTCTGAGCACCTTGTCACTCTGGAGCTCCCGGGCCCGCAAACTCTTGTCTGGGCCAAATCCGTCAGCGGGTCCCGCTGCCCATGTTTGTAATGAAGTTTCATTGGCTCACAGCCACGCTTGTTTGTTTACATATTATCTGTGGCTGCTTTCAAATTACAATGACAGAATCGTGTTCTGGTGACAGGGACTGTATGGTCCCCAAAGCACAGCTGTTGATGGTCTGGCCTTCTACAGGAAAAGCTGCTGATGGTGCCACTGAAAGTTGTAGTCCGGAGGGGCTGATCCCAAGGTGCCAGGCTTCTGTGGGGGTAGAGACACTGTCCCCGTCCCCTTCGGGCTCCGTGGGGGTGGGGGTGCTGTGTCGGGCGGCTGGGACAGGTTCACAGGAGGAAGAGCGGGTGGTGCCAGCGCCCAGAGCCTCCTGGGGAATGAAGCGGGGACCCAGGCAGGCTGTCAGAGGCAGGGGCTTACACGCCATCCTAACACAGGGCAACAGAGCCGGGACAGGAGAGGGGCGAGGGCCTGGGCTCCCCTGGGTGCTGAGTCACGGCTACGGGACTGCGTGGGGAAAATTGATGAAGATGAGGGTTATCGTAGGGAGGCTTCTGTGCACGGCCCGTCGCACACATCTTCCCCTTCAGTGGTAAAAGTGTCCTTCCCTCCCGGTACAAGAGAGGGGCTCCTTGACAGGCAGATTCACGTCCTGCTTTTATGCAGATGGGGTGGGTGGTGGAGTTTCTTCCAAGTCCACTGCTTCCCTGTTGCTTCCAGCTCAAAATAATCTTTCTGCCGTAGTGGCATCTTTTCAGGTGGCAGCTTCTGGTCCCTTGGTCCTGGGACTTACAGGCTGTGACAGGCACTCATGACCTCGGGGACCTGAGCCCAGGGCCTGTGCCTTCCTGCCTCAGTTTCCTCATCTGCGACAGAGGTGACACCCTCCCTACCCCCGACCCCAGAAGCCTGCTGTGGCAGTCATGCCAGGTGATGCCTCCAGAAATGCCGCTGAACTGAACGCCGGCTCTGCACGCCCCGAGAGGGGCCTTTGGCAGCCCCCCAACGGAGTTCAGTCCAAGTGGGGACCCACTCAGCACATTCAGGAGCCCCGTCACTCCAATGCCGTGGCAAGGTAAGTGTTCAGGGAGCCTTTGTTCCAGCCCCGGGTGTGGATCTGCTGATGGCGGAAACTCCCTGCGGGGAAGGGCTAATGGCAAAATCACTTTGGAGTTAAATGTTCAGTTATTTTCCAAGGATGAGAGAGGCTCTGCACTGGAAATGGGCCCTGACGGTGACGGGGGAGGGGGGGGAGGGGCGCTGGTTCTCCGTCTCCCGTCACTTCCCAGCCCTGGGCCTGGGGGTCACTGTCCCCAGCAGCTTGGACTCACTGGGGACTGAAGAGGATTCTTGATTCAGAAAGGGAAGAAAGAAACCCAGACGCAAAATAGAGCTGCCTTGGTAGGTGCCTAGGAACGCTCGGTGAAGAATTCTGTCTTTGAGGTGGCAGTGAACTCGGGAGGAAAACAAGGTCCACCCACCAGAACCGTTGCCGGCTTTGTGTGCTCCATCCCATTTGCACAGAAAGCCAGCGGCTGCCAGGACCCGGATGAAGAGTAGCAATTACTGTGGGATTTGCATACCTTTTATGCACGCCATTTCCAGAGATGTTTAAATGAATTGCTTGATTCAGCCTTTGTCAATTTATGTTTTATGTATCTGAATTTTTTAAAAAATCATGAAATATTTTTAAGGTGGCCAATGTCTAAATCTTAGAACAGAGTGGTGGCTGGTGGGGACTTTCACTGTTGTCAGTACTGTGGCTGTCAACTTCCGAAAGGAAGGACAATTGAAATAGGCCTGGATAGATGTTTTAAAACTATGTATGGGAAAATATTTGTCTATCATATGTCCGAGAAGGGGTTAATGTCCAAAATATATAAAGAAATCGTACAATTGAGTAGAAAAAAGATCAGATTTTAAAATGGGCAGAGAAACTGAACAGATTTTTTTCCCAAGGAGGACAGACAGATGGCCCACCGGTGCACGAAATTGGGCCCAGTGTCACGAAGCATCAGGGAAATGCAAGTCAAGGCCACCGCGAGCAACCACCTCCCACCCGTGGGAACGGCTGTCCTCAGAGGGACAAGAACCAACAGCCGCTGGCGAGGACGTGGAGAAGAGGGACCCTCGGGCGCTGCTGGAGCAGCTGCTGGTGGAAAGCTGTGCAGAGGGGTCTCCAAAAACGAAAACCGGAGCTGCCTCGTGACCCGGCGGTCCCACTGCTGGGAGTTTATCCAACGCGGATGGAATCGGGATGAAGAGAAAGCTGTGTCCTGTGTTTATTGCAGCCTGACCCACAATGAGCAGCCTACGGGGGCGGCCTGAGGGTCCGTCAGCCCCTGCGTGGCCCCCGACCGGGCGCTGCATGCAGGACGTGTACAGCGTCTGTCCCCAGGGCATGCCCTTCAGCCCCAAGGAGGACGGACATCCGGTGACTGAGACCATGTGGATGGACCTCCCAGGCATTCTGCTCCGTGCAGTCAGACAGACAGACAAAGGCCAATGCTGCGATCCCACTTCTATGAAAAAGCCAGACTGGAGGAAACGGAGCGTGCGGTCCCCAGGGGCAGGGCCAGGGCGGTGGGGAGGGCGGCCCAGGGGGCAAACCTCCAGTTACAAGATGGACATACTCTGGGGACCCAGTTGCGCAGGGTGATCACAGTTTATAACTCTGTCATAAACCTCAAAGTCGCGGGGAGACCATGCCTGACATGTTCTCACCCCCGAAAGGAGAGGGGACCGAGGAGCCCTCTGACGCTGTGGCCGGAACTGTATCTGCAGCCTCCGCGTGTATCAGAGCAACAGGGGCGTGTTCACCTTAACGGTTTATATGGCAGTTGTATCGGAAACCAGGGGGGAACCCCTGAAAGACGCTGTTGTTCCCCTTTATCTCTGGAAGGCTGGCCCCACAGAACAGGCAGGGAGCCAGCGGGGGAGACACGATGTCTGGATGTGAACCCGGCTCCTGGCAGTGGGACTTCTGTGGCCCAAACATCTCTGTCCCCCTCAAATGCATATGTTGACCCCCTGACCCCCACGGGATGGTGTTTAGAGACAGGACCTTTGGGGGGTAATTAGATCACAAGGGCAGAGCCCCCATGAATGGAACTAAGCGTGTTTTCAGGGGAGACCCCAGGGGCTCCCCATCCCGCTGCCACGTGTGGACGGTCTTCTGTGAACTGGGGGGCGACGCCTCACCAGGCGCTGGATCTGCCGGGGCCTCGATCTTGGACGTCCAGGTCCAGATCTGTGAGCCTCCCAGTGGGTGACATCCTGTTGTCACAGCCCAAACGGACGGAGACAGGACCTTCGCAAGGTGGCCCGCCTCTGCCTGCGCAGTTCCCCCTCTGAGCCCTGGGACGGGGGCGTGCACCCCTGAGTTGCTGGGAAGAGGAGCAGGAAGAGCCACACGAAGTGCTAAGGCCGCCCGGGCCCGGCTGTGCTGAGCTCGTCACGGCTGCTCACCCGGATGTCGGGGCCCCCCGTGCCCCCCTGTGAGTCCCTGGGGTCCTGAAGCCCGGCACACAGTAGGCCTCCAGTAGCCGAGTGCTCCGTGGCTTGTCTCCCTGACCCCCGTCTCTCCCGACCCACCCAGGACCGGGACACCCTGGTCCCCAGGGGCCCGTGGGCCCCCCAAAGTGCAGACCCACTCACTCGGGAACGTTGCCCACACGGGGCGAGTGAGGAGGAGGGGAGAAGGTTCCCTGAATCGCCCCTTCCGCTTCTGCCCGGGGCGGGGGACGTGGGTGGTGGCTGCCGTTCCTCCTTCACGTGGCAGCCTGGAAGGTCACCTCTGCCTCCCCCGCCCCGACCCGTGCGCCCCAGGACTTCTCGGGAGGTCACATGACAGTGGCCTCATTAGGAAGCCTGTCCCCTGATCCCCGCTGAAGCCTCGGCTCCCAGTGCGGGGTCTGTGCAGGGACCCGCCGTGGGTGCTCAGTTCCTGTTTGCTGCCAGAATGAAGCCGGTCTCCGCCCGGCGCCCCGGGGCTGTGCGGCCCTCCCTGGGTCTCGGCTGCACAGGCGAGGCACCTTTAGGGCGCCGGGCACCGAGCTATCGATTGGCGAGGGCCGGGTGCCGCCACTGTGACTGCCCGTGCCGTGAGCACCCACCAGGCTGTGGCCACAGGCCCACGGTCCTACAGAGCCACGCACGGCCCTGAGCGAGGCCAGGTGGCTGTCCGGTGGCGGGAAGATCCCAGTGACGGGGGGTGGGGGGCAGTTCTCCCCTGCGGTGGTTCGGGGACCCTAGCGAGTGCGGTGAGCTTCGACTGCCCTGCAGACCCATCACCGCCTGCCCCAGGTGAGCGTCACTCCCCTCCGGGCTGTGGAGCTTCCTATTATCTGGCTTTGGGTTTTCTTATTCCACTAAAAGGCACATAAAATAAAATTAGCCATCTTTAAGTGAGCGGTTCTGCATTTAAATGGAACGATTTCATTCAGTGTGTTCCCAACGTCTTGTTCCAAAGCATTTCCGTCACCAGGAAAGAAACCTGTTCCCGCTGCCTGGCGCTCCCCTACTCTCTGCCCCTGCCCCCCCCCCGTGGCCCCCCGCTGGTCTCTGTGGCCACTGATCCAGCTTCCATCTCCAGGGGCTTTACTGACTCAGGATGGCTCACGGAACTAGACCCATGGGCTGCACGTGTGGCCGTTGATGACCGGCTTCTCTCACTCAGCACAAGTGCCCGGGCCATTCCCCGGTGCGGGGTGTGTTGGCGCCGCGTCTGTTTGTGACCGAGCAATGTTCCTCCGCTGGGCTGTCCCGGTGCCGGCTGC